>NW_026590859.1:959452-1011013 GCF_907164565.1 Psammomys obesus | reverse complement strand
AATAATAATAATAATAATAATAATAATAATAATAATAATAATAATAAATCAGACCTCAAAGCTGACCCCCAATAACACAACCCCTTCAATAAGGTCACACCTTCTCCAACAAGGCCACACCACTTAAACCTTCCCAAACAGCTCCACTGACTAGAGACCAAGCATTCAAACATACGAGCCTATGGGGGCAATTCGAATTCAAACCACCACACTGCCCTTCAGAAATCCAGCAAGCATTTAAATTCACAATTCAAGAAGCATCAGGTATTGAGAGCAGAAAGGGCAACGGTAAGGCCCAAGGCACAAGGGTAGATATCCAAGCTATGTGGGTAGATGACCATGGTGCATGCATATAGGCCAGATTTGACTGCAGCAACGGATGACCCCCGAATCTCTGAGGCTTAAAGGGAGATGCTGCCTTTTGTAGTCATTTAGGTTGAGTGTTTTTGTTTTGTTTTATGTTTTGGGCGGCTTAAGTTGTGAAAGAAAATTCACTATGTAGCTCACTTTGATCTCAAACTTGTGATCTTCCTGCCTCAACTGGGATTACAGAGGTGCCTAGCTAGCCTAGCTAAAGTAGACTCCATTTCCTTTCATGCTTCTTGTCCATGCTGGATCAAGGAATGGGATGCTCCTTCAGTCATGTGCTTGCTTTTCATCTTAGGTGATGATCCACTCAAGCTTTTCCAAAAGGATTATCTTAAAGTGTTGAGGAGGAGAGGACCATACTTGGTTTTCAAGCGTCACTCCTAATTCCCACAGAGTCCTCAGGTTTTGGGGAACAGCATGTTCATGTTAATGTAAAGCATACTGACAGAGACACGGCAGAAAGTCATTCAACCATATCTGCTGGCATTTTCTCAGCCCTTTGCCATAGGGTTCTGAAGTCTGGATTTGATTTGAGAGAAGATACGGTGTCACTGTAGGTCAGAGGAAGGAGGGTGACTATATAATGGGCTTTTAAGATTAATGTCAAATGTGACAAGTTGGGGGAAGTGAAATCACCCTCCTGGAGGTGATGAGAATATTTCCATCAAGTGACTATAAGGACAATATTTATCTACAGACTTTCATGGGATCTTGAAGTTCTGGATAAAAGAGAAAATCCCTGGGGAGAAAAGCAGGTGAATCCAAGTTATCCACTTACAAAAAGACAAAACAAACAAACAAACAAAAACAAAAAAAACAAAAAACCTCCAGGTAAAGTAGTGGCCACCAGCCAGAGTTGCTACTGCCTCCTTTCCCTGAAGTTTCTTCCTTTTCTTTGCACCTTCATCTCCACAGACAAATCTGGGGGTTTTGTGTTCTGGCTAACATGGGCCCCCACACCTAGGGCCATTACTCAACCATCAGAAAACAGCATTCAGATCTCTCACCTATAAAGTATCTATGCAAACCAAGCTTCCAGCTCTCTGAAGAACTCCAGCCATGAACAGCAGTTACTCTCCTGTGTACAAGATAACTCTAATCAAAGGACCTTTGAATTTTGAAATACATCTGTGCATTCTTGTGTTTCATAGGGTAAATTCTACAAAGTGGTAGAATGGAAAGGAAAAAAATAAAAATAAAATGCATGTAAATTACGGAAGTTATTTTAATGTACCCGGAATTGTTAAAAGAGGTGAATTGAAGTCAGGCTTTGCATTTTGAGGTCTGGGAAATCCTCTTAAGCCCCTTAGAGGACTCCCCTCCGCCTAGGTGAATGGGGACTACGGGAAAGGTACAAGTTTGCCTGAAAGCCATGGTGACTAGTTGCTTTCAGGCAACTAGCTCCATCTCACCGCAGGGTCCCCATTACTTTAGTAGTGTGGAGGAACTAAACGTGCTCCGTGAAAGTCTGTAAAGCAAACACAGCCTGCAGAGAGAAAATGACACACTAGCTCCACTCAGAGCCACTTCTAACTTTACTCTTCTCAACGTTTTTCCCTTACGTGGGTCTCCATATTTCTCTCTTCTCTGTCAGCCAACATAGATGCAACACAAGCGCACACACCATCCTAGTTCAGGAACTCCCGGAAGCTGCAGAAACGCTTACCCACCTAGCGTCCTGTCCTGGAGGCCAGCTCCTCACAGGGAGCTTCTCCATAGATATCAAGAAGGGTTGGCCTTCTCAGCACTGAGCCAGGCACTAGGAGGACTCCTTTCCTTGCCCTCTTTCATTGATAAAAATCGACATTTACAAAAGGTCATAAAAAGCGTATGTTCCCACTTGTGAGTTCTCAAAAGAAATTGCATTATCTTTCCAGAGTCAGCTTTAGGGAAGTTTTAGAACCAGGCATTACTCATTACAGTGCCGAGAACATGGTAAGTTATGTCTGTTTTCTTAGTTCCAAATGTTTTATCTCTGACTTGGATGAAAATGATAGTAACTCTCTCCAGGAGCTCTTTAGCACAAAGCCCATGGCCAGAATCACTCTTATCAAACAAAGCAGTGCTGCCTATATTGACAACCCACATGTGTTTTTCACCTCAAAAATTAACAAATGAAAAATTAACAGGTAGAAAAAAATCTATTCTTATTTCACTTCTCTCTTGGTAACTAAGAAGTCTTGTCTGTTATTATTTATTGTTATTAATAGAATACTAGATAGGACTGGAGAGATGACTCAGCAGTTAAGAGTCCTGGTTGCTCTTGCTGAGGATCTGAGTTCACTTCCCAGGACCCATATTTGGCAGCTCACAATCTCCTGTAACTCCATCAACAAGGGAATCCAATGACTGTCCTGCATGAGCAACTGTACTCAGGTGTATACACACCCCAACACACAATCCACATTAAAAACATCCCAAAATATACTGTGCTAAACACAAGTGTCCTGGGAGTTTATCGAGATCATGTTTCCCCAGTAACTGGTGTCAGGAAAGTGGCAGTGGTATTTACTGAGTGACAACAGAGTACAGAAGGTTCAGTTAGGGCAGGAAAGAGGCAGCTGAAGAGACTTGGCTTCCACCTGGAAATTGGAACAGGCCGGGTGCCAAGGCTGTCTAGGAGGAAAGGGCCCTTTAGACGTAGTAAGCATGTCTATGTTCGGCTTGGCACCCGCTTCTTGATGTTCTCAGTATTTCTCTTCAGTAACTGTTGGACTTTTGTTACAGTTGTTCTTTGTGCGGAAAATGCCACCAAAGGACACTTCTGCGTGCACAGAAGGTGGGCCTGACGCTTTACCTGCGCCTTAAGATCGGTGGGTAAAGGCTGCACACTCTCTAGACTGGAGGGTCCTTGTCAAAGGCCCTCACGGGAAGACCGCAGGAAGACCTCATGCTGGGTATCTGCGATGCAGATGACTGCCCAAGATGCCACAGCTGACACGGGGATTGTCCTGCTAGGGACTTCCTCCCAGACCCAGGGCAGCTCTTCACATGGCCTGCTGGACCACTGCTTGTTGTACACTGAATTGTTCCTGTTACAGAGGCCTGAAGCAGCTAAGAGAAGTTGCCGTCTGAGGAATTAGACACCTGCATTGTTGTGGAGTAATTGGTAGCAAGCACTTTTTTCCTCACACTGCTCTCCTTTTGAGGAGTTCAGATAAAGAAGTTGCCATTCTTCTTCCGGATGCCTCATGGGGTTCCGCAGCATCTCTGAGCCCGGCAATGGAGTGGGGGGGGGGGGGGGAGCGGTCAGCGTAGGAGACAAGAAAGGGTGGCGTGCCTCATTTATGTGTATTTCTTCAAGTCCAGAGCACTTCTGATCCCCGCATAGGACTTCTGTCTCCGTGTAGGAGACAGTGCTCCAAGTTTCTGCCACACTGACCCGCGTGTCCTTTGAGGCGCTTCCTCTGGAAGGATCCAGATGTTCTGTGGCAGCCAGTTTCTCTAGTACGCGCCATCTAGCGGCCGCTGTCGTCAACTGCAGCCTGCCGCTCAGCAGGCCGGTTGCTAAGGGCGGCAGCTGCAGCAGTTCATCTCCCTGTCTGAGGCAGGGAATCATGGGATGTTTACACTGAGAGCGACCTCCAGAGAGTTCCTGTCAAGACATCTGCCTCCAACCAGCGGGAACAATATGTCTTATGCTTATACTGTCGTATGAAACAGTTACAAAAAGCACCACGTTTTAATTCTCACACCAGCCCCGTGAATTTTGATGTAATCATTATTTCCATTTTAAAGATGAGGCGATTTTCACTCATAATTTAAGTGTCTTGGATAAAAATCTCTACGTCTCCCCTTCAAGACCATTTGCTGACTTCAGGAAAATATGCGGACATTTGGAGATTTAAAAGAGACTTATCCACCCCATCTCAAATGCAACTTTTTGCTAGAAAATCAGGCCAGTGTTTGGAGCTGATTTTACATAAATAGCTTTGAATAGTGAGCAAGTTTATCTTACCTACAAATTTATCTTCAAATTTCCCTGTCGAGGGACAAATCAAAGGGTCTTGGTGAAGGGGTGAGGACGAGTCGTCATGGGCCACACATGGGGAGGGGCTGAGTCCAGCAGCTGGGCGGCTGGGGCACCGGGAATACAAAAGTGCAGACAGTATCAGAAGAGGTCTTGTAAGAGGAAATTAAGCCGGATATAACCCCAATGTGAAATCACTGGGCACATCTAAAGTCCTGCTTTAAATATTCAGCAGTCTTCGGGAAGAAAATGAAATAGCCAATAGGGTCATCTGACCGCAGAATGAAAAGAGTGTTTGGAAGTAGAAAAAAAAAAAAAAATCCACCATTCACTTACTCAGCAACTCCATTAGAAGCTCTAGTTTCTCACCGAGGTTGAAGGCTCTACATCTGCATCCGCTCCGCTAACCTACTCTTGTGTGCATATGTTCATAAGTATCTTTGTGTGTGTGTGCAGGTAAATGGGGGTTCACACCCAAGTGTGAATGAATATGTGTGGAGCCAAGTGAAAGCTAGGTCTTTCTCACTGGCTGCCCACCGTGTATTTTGAGACAAAGTCTTTCACAGAATCTAGAGCACATTGATTTGGCCAGCCTGGCTGGCTAGCAAGGTTCACATGCTTCTGTCTTTGCTTTCCGAGCCCTAAGATCACAGGCCTGCACAGCCATGACCAGATCTTCATGTCACTGACTGAGCCAACCCCTAGTCCTCCTACCTACTCTTGCCCTAGCCCAGTCCTCCCATATCTCCTTCATTCCAGCCTCTCAGGTGAACACTGAAGGACAGAGCTCTTTCTTGACACCCTGTGTCACCCCAGGGTAATCTTAGACAGAAGCGCAATCTGTGTGTTGGTGTTGGAAAGAGAGTTGTTGTCAATGGAGGTCCTGACTTGTTGGATGAAATAGCAAGCTGGGGATGTTTGCTTTGTCAGAGTTTTGCTCAAGAAATAAAAAATACATATTTACAAAGGAAAAGGCTATATACATGTTTTGGGGGGCTGTAAAGCACAATTTCTTGGATTGAAGACAGACAAGGATGGGAGTCTCTCCAGAGAGGTTCAGCTTCTCTCCTGAGTTCTCTGAAATCATATTCAGAGCTCTTACACATGGAGGTTGGAAAGAGATAGCCCTTCCTTGAAGCAGAAGGCTGTTTGTGGTGCCAGATGACTCCTAAAGAGGAAATCTATCCAGACATACGCTCTGTGATCCTGCCTCCAAGAACCAGCAAGTCCACAACAAAGCTGGCATCAGAATGCTCCCAGGGTGTCCACCTCACCGGTGGATGAGCTGAACTGGTCACGTATACAGTCTCCTTGAGCTCACTCCTGTGCCTCAGCCTGCTCACCACCCTAGGAAGACAGCAAAGCACCACTTCCAGGTTCATTCCTAATCCAGACCCCTATTGAAATCTTAGGCAATGTGTTGAGCTCTTTTCTTATGAATGAATTCCTGTCAGTTCCAATCCCTTTTCTTTTCAGAATTTAGGGAGTCTGGTAAACTCCATTGTGGCAGAACAGATTGAAAGCAAAATCCTGAGGGGAATGAAAACTCAGAATATTTTCATCTTATGTTGGTCTTCCTCCTCTTGGTGTTCAACACTCAGAGGAATCAGGGATCTTCTTCCCCTGTGAATCTTAAGCCCTTTGAGGAGAGGTGTTCAGAACCAGTCAAGATGGTTGCAGTATGTTGGTGCTGTCCCTCAGACCTAGAGACTCCACATTCATGTGTGCAAATCTTGGCTTGCCTTAGCAACAAGCACAGGCAACAAAGATCCCACATTCATTAAAAAACCTTGTTAAAGGGTTGGTTATGAACCAGGCATTCTGGGTAACTTTCATGGTAGTTCCCGAAGATGTCCTTCAGTGCACCTTATCTAAGACTTGCAAAACCCCCAAGAGTGTGGGGGGTCTGAACTTGTTATTTTTACAGAGACAAATGTGTTTATTTTTATCCCCATATCACAAAGCACTTCTCTCCAGCTCTAAATCAAATGTCTGGCCCACTCTGTCCATAATGCCTTTTCTGATTTTCTCTGCCAAATATTCATGCCAACATACGAACTTAATTTCCAATGCTGCCAGCTTAGTGTTGTAGGAAGAAAATAAATCTAACATGAACCTGTGCTCAAATCCATTCTTCACCACTCATTAGATTATTAACCTAGCTTACGGCCCTTTGTTCCAGTTTCCTCGAAAGATAAAAGGTATAATGAGGGCCCAATGAGAAGTACGCGAGCCCCTTCTTGTGTGTGGTGGTGGGGTGCTGCCTCGCTGGCGGTGTGCCTTCATGTAAATGTGGCACAGAGATTCTATGAGCTGGGCAGCAATGGTCCAGACAAAAAAAAATATCTCTGAAGTCTGGAGTTTTATAAATAATAAGTCAAGGGAGAAAGAGTGGTTGGGGGAAGGGGAGGTGGGTGGGTAGGACAAGGAGGAGAGGAGGGAGGAGAAGCTGCAGTTAGGATATAAAGTAAATAAAATAATTAATTAATTAAACAACAACAACAGAAGAAGAAAAAGTCTGTGCTCAGCTGTTGAGTAAACTATGTTGTCTGTTCTGAATGGAAAGATGGGCACATGAGATAGACAAGGAAAAACAGAAAAAAAAAACAAGACAAAATAGTTTAATATGGAGGGATATCAGGTTAGAGTTAATAGAGAAACAGAAATTTCCATGCCTGTCAGAACTTTCTTAACAGCCCTGGGAAGCCCAGGCCTGAGAGAGAACTCCTGTGACCATTTAATTCATCACACTGCCCCCAGTCGGGTGACTCTGCAGGCAGCTGAGGGCTCCTGAGTAGGTGCCAGGGAAGATTTGGCCTCACCTTGGGAGTCTTTAACAAAAGGCCAAGAAAAGACTAGAAACTTGTGTTGACTCCTTCATTTCCTTAGTGAAAAATCGCATTAGGTAGGAAACAGGCAGTCTGCTCCTGGGAGGAGCCTGCAGTTAGAGTCTAGTGTGTTTCTTGAAGCTGCCTCCTTGCAGGCATGGTCTGAGCATGGAGTTCTTCCTGAGAACTGCCCCACAAGAGCAGCTTCTTCCTCCTAACAAAGCTACCCTGTTGGAATGGAAGGCTGGGCGCAGACATCTCTTCCACCAAGGAAAGAAAAATGATATGAGAGCAGCTTGGATGGGAACGATATTTCAGGCATGGCTAGCTGTTAAAAATGAGCTAATTCAGAAGCGGCACATTTAAATAAATATAATGCAAAGGCACAATGGCACAAGATAATAGTTCTGAACGGGGAATTCTAATGACTTCAAGCGTGTCTCGCAGGGCAATTAATACACATGGCCAGGCTGCAGCGGCACTAGGCAGAGAGAGGGGGGAAGCAGGTCGCAGCAGAAAGGGGGGGACCACAGCAGCTGACAAAAATAGGATTTGATTTTCTTTGCAGAAGGAGTAATGCTTACAAATATAATAAAAGAGGAAAATAAGTGTGTCAGGTTTTTATAATTCAACTTGTAAAATTCAGAATGATTAGTTTTTAAAGAGGGCAATTAGTCCCCTTTTGCATATTCATGAAGATTTAATGAAATAGGGTTGAGTTTCCACCATTCTTTTCTGGTTACCCCTTTTTACTACCCTTCCCCCACCACAAACTAAAAACATATCTGATACCCATCAAAGGGAAGCCTCTTTTCACTCAATTCATGGAACAGTTTCTCTGCTGACTGCTACCTACAGATGCCCTGGGTTCTCTTTAGGAAATTACTTATTAATAAAGACACTGCAGTAATAATGTAGTTATGTGAAGTGTGTGAATCTGCAGGGATTTTTGGTGACAGAAAAGTGAAGATTACTTAAAGTAGCTATCCCCCAGACAGAGGGATAGCTAGTTGAAGACAGAAAAGTCAGGAGATAGAGAGAAAAGACAGATGGGAGAGGAAGGCCAAGAGAAAAGAGAAGTGAGATGGAAAGGAAGAAGGACCAGAGAGAAAGAGAAAGAGGAGAAGCGAGAGAAAAAGAGAGAGAGAGAAAAGGAGGAGTAAGGAAGGAAGAAAGGGAGGAAGAAGGAAGGAGAGAAAGGGAAGAGAAAAAGTGAGACTGAGGCGGTCACAGTGCAGTTTGACAAAAGCCCAGGGAATAGTGTTAAGGCTACAGGCAGATACATTTATCTGTTTTTGTGTATATGCTTTCGAGTGTCTCCTAAAGCAAGCCATTCTAGGAGCCTATGAACAAAGCGCTCACAAAGCAACACACAGACAAAAGCCACCTCAGCACAGAGAGAGAGAGCCTGGTGGCTGATCTAGCTGGCTGCCTTCTCCTCAGGGCATTGATTTCTGTTGTGACTGTGTGTTTGTTGTAACTCAGTCACTTTCGTAATGATTGCTACCAAGAACCTCTTCAGCTGGCTCTGGCATTCTCCCTCCTTGAGCCAGCTTAAAGTTTTGGGGCTTCCAGTCACTGCCTTTACCTAGGTCTTCCCAGGGTGCAAAAGCTTTGTTTTAAAGTCTGTTCTCAGTTTCCTTCTATTTCTATACCCACACAACAGATCTGGGAAGACCTCAGAGAAGCGACAGCTTTAGCAACTCCAGCATATCAACATGTGGACTGATTTTTGCCTGCACAGGAATTTGCCCATGAAAAACTTAAGGCTTAACCAGAAAAGCGTCTTTCTGCATTGAAAGGCAGTGGATGCAGGGACACACGACTCTTCAAGGTTCTGAGAATAAGGAAAGGTTGAATGCACCATTACAAACATGATGTTATACCTTCCCCGCTAAGCATCAGGAAACACTGGAGAAGAACAGGGGAAGAATGTAAAAGGCAAAGGTAGGAGGAACTGTGGAGTCATCTTCTGGAAATGACATAACCATTCAAATTACGAAAATAATGCAACTGTGCTTGCCTCCCCAAAGTCTGTACAGAACGGGCCCGTCAACAGCCAGCCGTGAATGAGAGTCCCAAGGGACCTAGGCCTCCTACTGACCGAGCAGCCACTACTGGAGGAGTCACCACTATGGGTTTCTTAACCATTGTTGAGCCCACCAAGCCCATGGTCACACAGATGGCCTGGGTTATACCCACTAGATTTCAAAACAAAACAAAAATACAAAAGAAAGGAATACTGAACAGGAGAGGAAAATGGGAGAGTGGTGGTGGTGAGAATGGTCAGAATATAGGAAAATGTAATAAAGAGAATGTTTATTACCTGGGATGGGCCTTTTGTTAGGGGCAATGTCACTAAGCAGGACATGCTGCTCCCTTCTCTGGGCTTCTTGGCTTGTACCAGGCCACCATGGTTTGCATGTTCTAGTCCAATACTCTACGTGAGCTTCCTCCCACTCCTGTATTTAACTCTGCTGTTCAGACTTAGAAAGTCTACAGTGTACATCCCAGTTCCATTAACAACAACAAAGATGGCATTTTGGACTTGGTTTACTTTCCATTGCTTTATAAATTAAAATTAAGCAAACAGTGTCATCCACTGGATACCATCAACCTTCAGTGTTACCTTGAGGGCCCCCTGGAACCAAACCAGAGTGTTGAGATTTGTGCTTGGTGACTTTACCTTGGGATAGCTTCCCAGTAGATGAGTGTGTGTGTGTGTGTGTGTGTGTGTGTGTGTGTGTGTGTGTGTGTGAAAGAGAGAGAGAGAGAGAGAGAGGAAGAAAGCATGTTATTCAATCACCTGTAAATTGATAAAACATTTTCAGGATGAACTGAGATCTCCAACTCCTCAATTTGGGCTCTAGGACAGTGAATATGGGCTCTGGACTTGCCACTGTGTGTGTGTTTGTGTGTGTGTGTGTATGTGTGTGTGTATGGTGTGTGTGGGTCTGTGGTGTGTATATGTGTGTTTGTGGTATATATGTGTTTGAGATGTGTGTGTGTATGTTTGTGGTGTATGTGTGTTTGACGTGTGTGTGTCTATCTGTGTGTGGGTAGTGTGTGTGTGTTTGTGGTGTGTGTATGTTTGTTTTTGGTGTTTGTATGTGTGTGTATGTGTGTTTGATGTATGTGTGTTTGAGGTGTGTGTGTGTGTGTGTGTACAGAAAGGGCTATGGCTGTACCAGACCTTATGATGTGAGCCACTGTCTTGAGGATAATAGTGATTGGTACCTGTAAGATCAAAATTAACTGCTCAAATCTACCTGCCTAAGTGACATAGACTATTTGCCCATCTTTTCAGTACATAAAATATGATCTTTCAATCACACTAGAAACTGGGAAATTTGGTTAAATTCAGCAAGAACAAATTCCTTCAACCTCTAAATTCCTGCCAGAAGTTCTGACTTCATGTGGAGAGTATAAGGAGGGTGGGATCTCTGTCTTCTCCCCACTCCTGAGCTCCCCTACCCAGTGTCTGGGACTGCTCTTTTCTTCTTGCCACCTCTGCACACTTGCCCTGGAATAGCATTGTCGGCCTTCTCTGGCCTCTGTGGGGACCCACTGAGCGACTGTTTGCAGAAAACTCACACTCTCCAAAGGTAGCTATATCCTGTCCTTGTGAGGAAATGAGACTTCACAGTGCGTGGCCATCTAATTCATAAATAAATGTCACACATGCTCCCAGGTGGCCCATTAGTTACAGCAATCAGCATCTTGACCAACTAGAATCCTTTCTAAGACTTAGGTCTTTTGGCTATAGAAACATGAGAAGCCTAATAGCCAGGCAGATATACCTGAGTGCAAAAGGCTCTCTGCTCTGGGAGAAAAGAGAGCTGGCCACGGGTAGAAGGGCCAAAGAAGTAGAGGTTTGAATGTGGGGTTAAGACTCGGAATTAATAAGATCAGAGGAGAGGTGTTTTCATTCATCCTACCTGTGGTAAATACTCTTCTAGTACAGCTAGAGGCTAGAAGAGCCATTAAGGTATTTTCTTATGTCTTGGTTTTTATGATTCGTGGTTTGTTTTTTTGGTAGATTCCTTGAAAGAGGTGCCTTGTTGTAAGTATTCTATTTTCATGGCCTAGCATACTGACAGTTTGGCATATATTTGGTAGCAATTTACAGTGAAAAAATACTCCAGCTAGGTGTGATTGCACACATCTGTCATTCTGGTGCGCCAGTGGCTGAAGCTGGATGACTGAGTTTGAGGCCAGATTAATCTGCATAGGATACACTGGGCCACAGAGGGAGCCAATGTCTTAAAACAAAACAAATTTAGGAAGAAATAATCATCATTATAATAAACTACGACAGACAGCCATTATTTTCATGGTCTCAGTGTGAACCAGATCTTATGTGTATAGGTGCCTAAGAGAATCACAATCCTGAATTCTACTTTGGATTTCTTCATTTCCTTACTGGAGAAATCCTCCATTTATACTACCCCAAACCCAAAAATCCTGTCACATTTACTGTCTGCTCAAAGCCTTTCTCAGTGAGGCAGATTCCTTCAGTACTAGGAATCCAATGCTTTTCAGGGACCCAGTCCAGGGGACAGTGGAGGGTCTGGGATTCCCACCCTGCTGGCTGCCAAGAGGTCTGGCTGTACTCCCAGCAAATGTATGTAGAAGCCCTCCCCCATCTCTCTACAGGGCTGCCAGGACCCTCCACATAGAAATCTGCTGCCTGTGAAATTGTACTGATACAGCGAAGGGAAAGGAAGCGCAAAAAATAACTTCCCTAGACAATCAGAGCAGATTATTTTAATGAGGGTTTGGAAATGGGAAACAAATGATACCAAATTAGCCTTGCTCTCGTTTGTCAACCGTGTGGTGAAGGCCTCTGACTTTGTCTGACTCAGCAGTGGGGTGAGCATAGGAGGCTGCTTCTGGTCAGGAAGGTCCTCAGGAGTCCCCCCACACACACACATCCTGACAGAAAAGACCCTTCAATTCACATGACCCTATTCAAATCACTTCAAGACTGTTTCGCGAAAGTTGCCTAGAAACACAGACATATGTAGGACAAAGGGTCTGGACAAGCTGCAGAAACAAACACTGCCAGTTTCCCGGGTACTAGCCTAGACCAAATGCACTCCATTACAATGGGGGGGGAGCAGTTTCTGTGCTATGCTCTCCATTGAGGTGACCTGTCTTGTCTTCTGCCACCTCTGGGATTGTCAGTCAGGGACAAGGTCACTGGTAGGGTTAAGCATTTGTAGGCTATTGCTGTATAATTCACAATGCATGCAGTGGATGCAGTGCAGCGGGATGGGGGCAGGTCTGGCTTTCTGAGGCTGGGCCTCGGGTCAGGGGGCAAACAACAAGGACTACAATAGATTATTATATTAAGCAAACGAAATTGTTTCCCCGCTGGAAAGAAGGAAAGTCATTAACTCAGAAGGTCCAGTTATCAAGAAAATGATATCACATCTGCAGTGTATTTTTGGATTGCAATTTAAGAGGGAAAATTGGAAGAGAATGTGCTGTAGGATGGAGGCTGTGGACTGACAGTTTTAGTGGGGGATCTGAAGCACTCTGCTTGCCTTGTAGTCACACTCTCTCTCTCTCTGTGTCTTTTAGTCTCTGTGACTTGACTCACCTTCCTACACTGTTCTTTTTTTCCTTTCCTTTCCAAGAAGGAACCACAGGATATACTGAGGCAAATTCAACCCATTCACATTTCTAAAACCCTGGGGTTCAAGATCCCCCTACTCTACATTAACCCTTAGCATATAGAAAATTCTGGAATAACAGAATATTAATCTTTGATGTGGAGCTTTGCTGGATTAGGTAGAAGTCTGACATCTCTGGACTCTATAACACAAAAGACAAAAATATAAATATTATATAAATATACCCCCAAAACTTCAGAATCTAAATGAGCAAACAAAAGACTTGTTTCAGAATAATCCAGACATATCTGCGTACTGATGATCTCAGTCACTGAAGACTATCCTGTGCCCTAACTTCACAGTCATCCCACTCCTGATTCTCTGTCCCACTAGAGATTGACTCAACCATGAGACTAATCCATGTTGATTACCTTTTTAAACAAAAGACCAACTGAGCAGAGCTCTGTTCACTTTCCAAACTACAAACTATGACGTCAGCTGGGCAGAGCCACAGAGGACTGAACTTATAAGGCTCAGTCTTCCCTAGCCCAAAGAAATTCATTACCTGGTTCCTGAAAACACTGTTGGTTTTCGGGTTCTGCTATGTGGTTTTGGTTGAAAAATCTGCTTATCTGTTCCAGTGATAAGTGCATTGAATTAATTTATTAAGGCATTAGGTAAGTGGGTGGTACTGAGCAGATCTGCTCCAAAGGGTTATGAGGCATCTAGAGCAGCTGCTGAGTGCTTTGACCATCAATATAGGTCTTGTAAGTTAGTCTCTAAGCTAATCACGTCTCAAGTGGAGCAGAGGGAAAGAGAACAGAGGAAAAGTCACATCAAAAAGTCCTGGTTCAAGAGGCCTCTGCCCGCCACCACATGGTGAGGGTAGGGTGGAAGATACCCAGAGGCCCATGTGCCTCTCGATGAGCAATTATGTGGTGAAAATATGGGAGAGAACGCGAAGGGGAAATGATGTGTGCGCTATGAACAGATGTGGAACTCAAGATGAGAGGGTGGACATGTGCTGATGCTGAGGACAGTGTCTGGATCTAAGGTCCTGCACCTCTGGGGGGTGGGAAGTGTCTGTATTCATGTCCATGGCCTATGTTACCAATAAAAGCCATGCTAATGTCTCAGGTTTGGGCTGCCCCTGGGGCCATGTTAATGTCTGAGAGGTGCAGAGAATTGACCCTGCCCTTCCCCTGGGCAAAGCAGGAGAACTGGCCCCAGTGGCTGGAGCATGGCAGAGCCTGTAGGCTGACCAACTCAAGCTACCATCTAGACCCAGATCCAGGGCTCTGAGCTGGCCCACCCCAACATCTACCCCATGTATGACTTGCTGGAGTGTGTGAAGTGTTGATCCTACAGAATCAAAACTGCAGAATCTCCATAACAGACGGCAACACCAGGATATCAAAGAGGAGTCCTGTGAGGATCCGGTATTGATGGTGAAGCCAGAGGCCTCACAGACCAATGACTCATTGCTGATTAGGCAAAAGGTTATACTGTGTGACACAATGACACACTACAGCCTTCCAGGCTGAGATTCTTTTGTTTTGTTTTTGTCTTTTGGAAGGGTGGTTGCTAGGGCAGAAGGCAGATGTGGAGAGATGGTGAGATGAGTAGGGTTGGGGTATATGAAGTGAAATTCACAAAGAATCACTAAAAAGTATTTTAAAAACCTTTCTGGCTCAAATCGGTATTGTATTTAGAGACATAGGACATCCACCTTCAAAGGAGACAGGAAAGCATAGGTCGGGGCAAGGTAAGTCATCCTCCCAGGTAAAGCAGGGCTTTTGGTGGTGGGACTCTGTCTTGATCACATGTTCCTGTGGAAACAAAAGGAAAAAAAATGCTTTATTGGCTCATAGTGTCAGAAGTCTCTGCTCGTCTCCTAAATGCTTTGAAATCTAATCAGGTTGGCAATCACAATTAACCATCACAGATTCTATTACTAAAAAAAATAATAATAATAATAAAGAAAGAATATTTGGAAAAAAATTCCTTTTTTCCATGCCATTATGCCAGTGAAAGCCCTTTTTTTGCCAACCTTGAGAAAGAAAGTCAGCTACTATTCATTTCCTCCTCTGATTCTAGCGTCCTTAGTCATGAACCAAATAAAGTGTTCCCTTATTCCTAATTTGTTTATATTTGTATCTTATAATTTTACTAAAGCCTCAAAGCTCTTCTGAACTTCCTACCCTTTAATCAACAACATTTAACTTGCTGGGTTTCCTTTGGGATTTATCAAGTGACTCTCTCATATGTGGCCACAAAAAGAAACAAAGAAACTGGTATCTTTGCCAGACACTTTCACATGTCTCTGTCTTGTCTTCAGCTACAGTAGGATCCCAACGGTCAGGTAGTTTAAACATTGTTTAGTTATGCAAATCTGACAGGAGAACAGCAGCTGGGTTGAGTTCTTGATTACATTCTTCCTATTGGCTTACAGATGCTCACTTCCTTAAAGGGTAGGAGAGGAGGCTGTGGAATCCTGCTGTTTCTTTTCATAGGTCACTGTTGTCACTTGGGAGGGTCTCCCTTGTTACCTAATCATCTCTGGTGCTCTTATCGCCTAATTTTTACATCCTTGGAGTTAAGATTTCAACATAGGAGTTGTATGGAGATGTAAGCATTTTCCCATAGCACTCAGATGTATTGTTCCTCACTAACTCCTCTGTTCTCACACAGTTCCTACCTCAGTCTTTATTTGAATCTCATTGATGACTTGCTCCTTTTTTCCAAACTGTCAACTGATCCTTTTTGACCTTTTACCCAGCATGTTTCTATCCAAAGAGTCATAAGCTAAAAAGTTTCTGTAGCCATAGGCTTAATCTTGTTGGTGGAGACAGACCTATTTTTAAAAATGTACTAAAATATACTGAAAATGACAAATTGTATGAAATGTTTGTGAAAAATTAGGTTTGGTGTCATTCTGGTGACATAATAGCAAGCAAATCTGTAACCTAGCAGGGGACAAAGGAAAGATTACAGCATTGCAGGAAGCCCTGAAGAAGAGAAGAGGGGATGGCACTTAAGGAATGGGAAGGCCATAGCTGGAGGCTGCAGATAAAAGGAGGGGCAGGACATCGTTGTATGTGAGGACACAATACACAGAGCTTTGTGTGATGGAACCCTCTGGAGGGCTTGGATGGGAGTGATATATTTTGTTTTAAAGTTAATGTTGCTATTGGAAGAATGGGCCAAAGTATGGCAAGAATAAAAGCAGGACACTACCCCTCCCCCCCCCCCAAAAAAAACAGTTATGTTACCAAGAAAAAAATGACAACTTGGTCCAGAATGGAAACAAGATCAATAGGACACTCCAGTCTCTCGGGACTTAGTCAAAGATGACCTCTGTTTTGCTTAGTAAAGTTTCACTGAACTAGCACTACTCAGTTCCACATTATGTATGGCTGCTTTCTTTCTCTTGAATGGGAACAATAAAGACTTGTGACAGAGACCATATGCCCCACAGAACTGGCTATTTACCTTCTGACTCTTTATGGAAACCATTGTATGGAGCCTTGCTCTAGACAATAGCTTCAAAAGATGAATGTTTTGTGCCAGCTGGTCAACCTTCCCTTTTTAATTTTTTTTTATTCTTTTGTCTAGAGTTTAAAAACTATTTTCTTCTGTATGTAGTGGAAATTTCTCCTTTTCATCAGTTTAGGACTGATAGGATCTTGAGAAGAACATCCTGTGAGCCACAGACACTGGATGATTGGAAATCTGAGCAACGCTGAACTTCCACTGCTCTTGAAGGAGCTGTTGATTATGGAGAGAAGTCCCACCCACTGGGACTTTGCCATGGGAAGACTTGACATAATCTCTGTACCTTTAGATCCCCTTGTAGCTGCAATAGTTGGGCCCTGAACATTGAACTCATAATCTACAAAATTATTTCTTCTTTCAACAAACATCACTCACAGCCTATTGTGGCCAGAAGGCTTTTTAATAAAACTGTCTGTTGGACTGTAAAAGAAACCCATGAAGCAGTTTTTTTATTGCTTCTTTGTTTTTCCGGAAACGTATCTGCTTTTCCCACAGAGCAGGTCTGTGTTTCTAACCGGGTTCCTTTTCTGGAATGTTCACAGAGAACAGCCAGGTACAGCACCCTCTGCCCTCAGTAAGCCAGGCTCCAAGGATCTTCTTTGCACAGATGATTTGCCCAAGATGCGCTTGCTTTGTGGTACTTGCCCAGAAATATGCCCCTACTCAAGGCACAGGGCATCCATTTAAGCTGTAGCTCAGAAGCACTTGAGAGGATTCCACCGCACTTTCTGCCTGCATCCTCTGTATTAAGAATATGGGAGCTTATTTGTCTTCTGGCCAAATGTCCACTGTGTCCCCACCCAGAAAAAACCGACTGCAATTCAATTCAAGGAGAGGTTGATGTGAGGAGACAGCAGACGTCCTTGGCTCTCAGTGGTGAAAGAATCAGATGAATGGGCCCAAATGAAACAGCCAGCTCTGGCTGAATAGAAATCTGTGAGCACCTGTCATGGAGGGGTCTGACTGTAGGAAATAGCTTGTAATCCAGACATCTTAATTCACAGGCTTAAAGTTCAAGTCTGGAAAGTCTCCTTAGAGACTTCGTTAAAGCACAGATTCTGACCCAGGTAGGCTCTAACATCCTACATGTATGGCCAGCCCTGGGGTGATGGCTATGTTGTCAGTCTATGGATTACACACTATGTATCAAGAGCATTACTCTAGAATCCAAGAATTTGTTTCATGTGGGTTTGTGGTTTAAAGAATTTGAGTTAAATGTATTTATCAATGGTCATTTAATTTCTAAATCCTTAGTGTTTTTAGGGGTAAAAGTTAGTGGTATTCCAGGATGCACAGTCAGTAACACAGCTGCAAAGGGCTAGGAAAATGACTGAGTTCTCTAATGGAGGCAGAGGGGCTTATAGGATTGCTTGACAGGAGCTTTGGGCCCAAAATACAAATGTGAGTCAGCTTGATTGTTCAGATGCTAAATCTGAGTCAGATGCAGCTGTCAGGAAAGCTGGAGAAGAATGCAGCTCTATCTTCTGAGCCTTTGTTGTCTGTAAAGCTTTCTTTCAGGTTTCTAGGAGCCCTGAACAAAACAGCCAAAGTGTTTTATGTCAGTCTCTAGAAGCAGACCCAGCACTAATGATTAATATGAAAGCAATTTTCTGGACATGGCTCACAGGCAGAACCAGGAGGGGAGCTAGAAGTGAGGCATAGAAAGGGAGGAAGTGAGGAAAGTGAAGATTACTGATACTCCCATGAGGTCATGGGCATGGTGGTTATCAGCAGGAGAGAAGAATATAGTGGGTGCTTAGACAGCACCTGCTGCATCATGGGAAGAGTTTTAGCATGGCTGCTGGCAATCATCAATTGCTGGTAAAGTATCCCTTTATTGTATACAGGAGAAACAGAAGATATGACATCACCTACCCAGTCAAAGACTAGGTAGGAGAAAATATCCATTCCATGGAACACTGGGGAAATTGGGGCTTAGAAGATTCATATGATCATAGGACAGATCGAGATCTAAAATACCATTGGGAAACTGGGGTCTAGTTAGGGCTTGCAAGCCCTAAATGATCAGCAGTCCTGAGGCTTTTACTATAATACTGATGGAAAGGAGGCTTCACCAAGGTTCTCTTTGGTTCCCAGTTACCTGGATTGGGATTTGTCATCAGAAGTATGTTTCTGTATGTGAGTGACCACCTTTCCTTGCTATGAAACAAAGATTGGATAACCTCTCTAGGGCTCTTTTCCTCTTCCGTAAGAAGACAGCTTATCTTCCACTTTATGTGGTGGTGGTTTGATTAACCTCCGAATAGTAGAGGAACTAGCATGGAATCCAGATATCTGCATTGGTTCATAAGCATGAGTACATCAGGTTGTAAGAGCTAAGTCACAATCTGCAAATTCACTAACCTTGATGCAGAGCTTGTCCTTCCTCCCTCCATAAAATGATGCCAGAGATAATGGTTTTCTGTATCTTTCATCTTTCTATTTTTGAAGATGTAAGTAGTACTCACTCAGCTGCTACCTATATCTATGGGATAGTATCCCTTTCTCTCCCTCTCCCATCCTCTCATCCACTCTCTTCTTTTCTCTTTCCCACCCTCCATCTCCTCACTCTCTTTCTGCCTTTCTGTCTCCCACCCTCCACCCCTCATTCTGTTTTCCTTTCTCTTTCCCTCCCTTTCCTATTCTCTTCATTATTTTGCCTTTCTCTCCGTCTCTCTGTATACATACATATATGTACATGAACACATATACAAAACATAATCTGTTTCTTCCCAGAAATAAATCCACAGACCTACAGATACGCAATTTATGACAAAGAAGCCAAAACCATGCAATAGCAAAAAGAAAGCATCTTCAGCAAATGGTGCTGGACTAACTGGATGTCTGCATGTATAAAAATACAAATAGATCCATATTTAGGACCATGAACAAAACTCAAGTCCAAGTGGATCAAAGACCTCAACACAAAACCAGAATTTTAGATACACTAAATCTATTAGGAAAAAAAAGTGGAGAATATCTTTGAATGCATTGGTACAGGAGACAACTTCCTGAACAGAACACCAACAGCTCAGGCACTAAGATCAACAATTACTAAATAGAATTTCACGAAATTGAAAGCTTCTGCAAGGCCAAGGATACCATCAATAGGACAAAATGGCAGCCTACAGAATGGAAAAAGATCTTCACAATCCTACATTTAACAGAGAGCTAATGTCCAAAATATATAAAGAACCTAAGAAACTAAACACTAACAAACCAGATAATCCAATTAAAAAGTGTGGTACAGAACTAAGCAGAGAATTCTCAATTGAAGAATCTTAAAAGATTCCATCTTATACCCATCAGAATGGCTAACATAAAAAAACCCAAGTGAAAACACATGCTGGAGAGGATGTGGAGAAAGAGGAACCCACCTCCATTGTGGTGGGAGTGCAAACTTGTACAACCACTTTGGAAATCAATCTGGGACTTTCTCAGAAAATTGGGAATGGTGCTACCTCAAGACCTAGTTATACCACTCCTGGGCATATACCTGCAAGATGCTCCAGCATACAACAAGGACATTTGCTCAACTATGTTCACAGAAGCTTTATTTGTAATAGCCAGAATAAAAAAAACAACCAAGATGTCCCTCAACTGAGGAATAAATATAGAAATTGTGATACATTTACACAATGGAATACTACTCGGCTATCAAAAACAAGGAAATCATGAAATTTGCAGGCAAGTGGGTGGAACTAGAAAAGATCATCTTGAGTGAGATAACCCAGAACCAGAAAAACACTCACTTATAAGCAGATATTATCCATATAATAGAGGATAAACATACCAAAATCTACAGACCTAAAGAAGATAAAGAACAAGGAGGACCATAGAAAGGATGCTTAATTCTCATTCAGAAGGCAGACGGTGTAGACACTGGAAGTGGCAAAAGAGAAAGAACAAGACAGGGGCCTACCGTAGATGTCTTCTGAAAGACTCCACCCAGCAGATTGAAGCAGATGCAAAGACTCACAGCCAAACTTTAGGCAGAGCACAGGAAATCTTATGGAAGAAGGTGGGAGGGGAGATAGAAGGACCCAAAGGGGACAGGAACTCCAAAGCCAGAAAATCTGGGTGGGGTGGGGGAGAGTAGCAGAAAATGATGCACCAACCAAGGACCATCCACAGAGAAGACCTAGGCCCTCTGCTTAGATGTAGCCCATAGACAGTTCAGTGTCCATGTGGATTCCCTGGTAAGGAAAGCAGGGGCTCTCTGACATGAACTAGGTTGCCTGTTCTTTGATTACTTCCCCCTGGTGGGACAGCCTTGCCAGCAGACAGAGGAAGAGGATCCAGGTAGTCTTAATGAGACTTGATAGGCTAGGGTCATATAGTAGGGGAGGAGAACTCCCCCTTTCAGTGAACTAGGGGAAGGGGATGGGGGAAGAGGAAGAGAAGGTGGGATCAGGAGGAGATGAGGAAGGGTGCTGTGATCAGGATATAAAGTGAATAAATTTTAAAAAATAATTAAAAAATTAGCTGATTATTTTACATGTTAAAAAAACCCTCAAGTGTCAGCACATGCTGGCAAGAATGTGGAACAAGAGGAACCCTCCCTCATCTCTGGTGGTAGTGCAAACTTGTACAGCCACTTTAGAAATCAATTTGCGGTTTCTCAGGAAATTGGGAGAAGTTCTACCTCAAGACTCAGCTATATCACTCCGATACCCAAAAGATGCTCCACCATACCACAAGTACGCTTGCTCAGCTATGTTTATAGCAGCTTTATTTGTAATAGCCAGAAACTAGAAACAACCTAGGTGCCCCTCAACTGAAGAATTAAAAGAGTAAACGTGGTGGTACATTTACACAATGGGATAGTACTTAGCTATTAAAAACAAAGACATCATGCAAATTACAGGCAAATGGGGGAAACTAGAACAGGTCACCCTGAGTGAGGTAACCCAGACCCTGAGAGTCACACATGGTATATACTCACTTATAAGTGGGTATTAGCCATAAAATACAGTATAGCCATCCTACAATCCACAGACCCAAAGCAGCTAAGTAACAACGATGACCCAAAGGAAGATGCTTCAGTCTCAGTCAGAAGGGGAAATATTATAGACATCTGAAGTAGATAGAGAGGAAACTGGATGGGAGAGGGGTGGGGTCCAGGTTCAGGGAGAGCGAGGGAGGGGGGACAGGAGAGAGAACAGATATTGGTGCAGGGACATCTCTGGGACAGGGGGTACTCCCGCGAGTCATTAGGGGTGATCCTAGCTGAGAGTCCCAGCAGCAGGGGCCATATGGAAGGTGAAGTCACAACCTCCTGTAGCCAGGTGGGACTTCCAGTGGAGGGAAAGCAACACCAACCCACCATAAAACCTTTGACCCAAAATTTGTCCTGCCTACAAGAAGTGTAGTGATAAAGATGGAGCAGAAATTGAGGGGATGACCAACCAATGACTGGTCCAACTTGAGAGCCACCTTATGGGAGAGAGCCAGCCCCGCCATTATTAATGATACTGTGCTATGCTTGCAGGCAGGGGCCTAGCATAACTGAGAGGCCTCATCCAGCAGACGAAGAGAGAAACACATGCAGAGACCCAGAGCCAAACTTTAGGCAGAACTCAGGAAGTCTTGTGGAAGAGTCGGGGGAGGGATTGAGGGAGCTGGAGGGGTCAAGGACTCTACAAGATGACCTACAGAGTCAGCTAACCTGGGTCCATGGGGGCTCACAGAGACTGAACCACCAACCAAAGAGCTTTCATGGGATGGACCTTGACGCCCTACACATATGGATCTGATGGTCTGCTTGGTCCTCTAGTGGGTGTCCTAACAATTGGAGCAGGGGCAGTCTCTAACTTGGACCCTGTTGCCTCCCTTTGGGTCCCATTTCCTTAGCAGGGCTGCCTTGTCTTGCCTCAGGGAAAGAGGAGGCACTTACTCCTGATGGGATTTGAAGTACCAGTTTGGGTTGGCACCAGGAGGAGGGGGTTATAGAGAAGATGGGCGGGAGGGTGGAACTGGGAGGAGAGGAGGAATGGGGTTAAGATTTGGATGTAATATGAACAATAAAGAAAGAAAGCAAAGCCCCAACCAAAGAGCATGCATGGGCTGGACCTAGGCCTCCTACACATATGTAGCAGATGTACAGCTGTTCTTCATGTGGGTCCCCTAACAATTGGAGCTGTCCCTGGCTCTGTTGCCTGCTTTGGAGCACTTTCCCCTAGCTGGCCGCCTTATTTGGCCTCAGTGGGAGAGGATGCACATAGTCCTGCTGTGTCTTGATGTGCCAGTGTGGGTTGCTACCCATGGTGGTCCCCCTTTCTCTGAAGAGAACAGGAGGGGGGAAGTGGGGTAAGAAGGGTGTGAGGGTTGGACTCTGAGGTAAGGAGGGAGGAAGCTACAATCAGGCTGTGAAGTGATTAAATACATTAATTAATGAAAGAAAAAAGTAAATCATAGTGTATCTTCTGCCTCTGCATTTGGAGACTATAGTTCTTTGGCTGTTTGGGATGGGACAGAAGGCAAAATCAACTGTATTCAAGTAGGATTCTGATGTTGCTAATTACCAAGATATGGCTAAGACCATTTTTAAGCAATGGTTTGGCTCATTTAAAATTCCTTTGTTTTCATTTTCAGAAGAAAGAAAAGGGAAGAAAGTCAACAGGATAAAAGAACAAAAGAAACTCTCATGGCAGGACAGGATCTTTGCCAGCACATTTAAGAGTCTGCATTGTGCCAACTGCCAGCAGAGAGAGGAACTGGAGAGTGACTACCAGGAATAGAAGGAAGATGCAGGAGTCCAGTGATGCCTTCTGCATGGATGGCAGGATGTCAGACATGATGAAATGATGAATGCTGCTTTATTTTTCTTCACTTAGTAAGACACGTAGGCTTGAGAGGTTATCTAACCCCAGTGGAATCAGATTTGGTCAGAACACCCTGACACAGTGCTGTGAGGTGATATGCCATGCTGGGTAGATGACTCCTTGTGCTCAGAGGGCACCATGGTAGAAATGCAATGTGATAGTACTAATGAAGGAAGTGAGAAGGCCCTGAATACCAGCACTACAATGCCACAGTGGCCTGCTTTGTGCAGGGTCTGATAAGGGTGAAGCAGCAAGGCATTTGTCAGCAGGAAGGCGATATGGCAATGGGAATTGGAGGGCCTAGCCTCGTTGCTGGAACTAGGCATCAGGTCCTCATCACCACCTAGTGATCTGGAGAATTGGCACTGCTGCCCTGGGTGGCAGCAGAGACTGGAGGGGAACTGACCAGAGGAAAGATGCAATGGTAATTAAAATGGACCAGGTATGGGTATAACCTAGAACCTCTGCTCCGATGTAGCCCATGGTAGCTCAGTAACCAATTGGTTTTCCCTAGTAAGGGGAACAGGGACTATTTCTGACAGGAACTCAATGGCAGGCTCTTTGACCTCCCCACCCCCAAGGGAGGAGCAGTCCTGCTAGGCCACAGAGGACAGAGGACTTTGCAGCCAGTCCTGAAGATACCTGATAAAACAGGGTCAGATGAAAGGGGAGGAGGTCCTCCCCTATCAGTGGACTTGGAAAGGGGCAGGGAGGAGATGAGGGAGGGAGGGAGGGTAGGATTGGGAGGGAATGAGGGAGCGGGATACAGCTGGGATACAGAGTTAATAAAATGTAACTAATAATAAAAAGAAAAAAGAAAAAATGTTGTTAATTTTTAAGGCTACTGTAACAAAGTGTCATGAACCCAGTAGCTTAAAATCAACAGTTCCTTCTTCCACACAACTCTGCTATCAAGGTATCAGTCAGGTTGACTCTCCAAGGAGTCTTGAAGTCTGCTTCAAGCACTTTTCCTGGC
Organism: Psammomys obesus; assembly: GCF_907164565.1. NCBI lineage: Eukaryota > Metazoa > Chordata > Mammalia > Rodentia > Muridae > Psammomys > Psammomys obesus. The sequence goes on along the minus strand of NW_026590859.1, from coordinate 986,873 downwards.
TTCTAGAGATTACGGCAGTTCTTGGAATCCCTAGATCTGTAGTAGCATCAGTCCAATATACATGCATTGCCATATAGCCTTCTCCTGGTGAGTCTCTGCCTTACTTCTTCCTCCTCCTGTTCCTCCTTCTCTTCCTCTTCCTTCTCCTCTTATTCTTATTCCTCCTCTTACTCTTCATCATCTTCTTTAGCTACCAGTCACTAGAGTAAAGTCAAGCCTGCTTTGGTGGGACCTCATCTCAGCTTAATGAATTGCATCTGCTGCATCCCTGTATTAGTCAGGTTTACTGAAAGAAGCAATGGCATCTGCATCTATGTATATATGTATCATCTAATTTACAGTCTATATGTACATAACTTGCATCATCCCTATATCTACGTATTACCCATATATCTATCCCTATCTCATTTATATCTACATAAATCTCTATAGATCACTATATCTATAGAAGTTGGCTTACAAAATTGTGCTGGATGACAGGTGCTAAGACTTGAATAATTTGGGAATCTAGAGGTACCAGTGGCCCCATATACAGTCCATTCTGACTTAGAAGCCAGAATCACTGGGGACTAGCGGGTGGTCTCAAATTGGAAATGGCCAATGAGCTAGCTCAAAGCACCCTGGCAGAAGCAGCTTCTTTGCTCAGAGAAGGCCTGCCTTCTTCAGACCTTTAGCTGACTGACACTAGCCCCTCCCATTAGGGAAGAACAATTTTCTTTATATATATGAGCACATGCACAAACAACACACGTACACTCACACTTTGAGAAATGGTTCGTGCGATGCCTGAGAAATCTCATCGTCTGGAGAAGCAGTGGAGTAACTGCCATAATTCAGGTCGGTTTTGATCAAATGTCTGAGTATCAGGGCTTGACGCACAGGTTTGTGTATAAGTTTGTCTCAGTGAACATGTGCATGAGGGCTCCAGGCCAAAAGACGACAGAGGCTTCAGCCCCAGAGTGAATTCACTTTTCCTGGCTTGAGATATGTCAGGAGCTGGTCAGAGCGGAGGGTTCCCACCTGTACTGATGAGGGTTAATTCCGCTTCGTGGAATCTCTACAAGAAACTCTTATAGATACGACCAGAAATAATGTTTACCAGCTATCTATACATCCTATAACACAGCTGGCATGTAAAAATAACTATTACTACTTATATTTCCAAGTAAATTTTGAAGTTCTGGCTTGATATGCCTTTGGTTTACTACTTAACCCAGTAAAATTGCCAAAACAGATCAAGGCTCTGTGGAACAATATAGTGGCCTCTTGAGAGAACAAGAACAATCATTGTGCTCTGATCTTGGGAACACAATTGAACAATTTAGTCGCAACTATAATATATAAGAAAAAATGTGTTTCTAGGTTTAGTGATAAAAGCTGAGGAATGATGGCTTCAATTGCTTGAATCTAGGGAGCAATCTCTAAGGCCAATCCATGTGTTTTGGCTGAAACATGTTCCAACATCACCCATGGGTCCTATGTAAATTAGCTCACATGTTCCTACCCTCAAGCCTGCGTTCCTACATAGCAAAGGCATTTTCCTTACTGTTTGTGTAGAGATGCCAGGTTTCACTGACTGTTTTACTGTAATTCAGCCTTTCACATATGAGGACACATTGGGTGCCCTCAGAAATAGTGATCTAGGCTTTCAACCAAGCTCAGTTTGATTTTTATAAGGTTATTTTGTAAGTTTATAATATCTTTTTAAGTTTTGAACAGCTCTGAGAGGAGAGAAAACTTGGAGAGATAAATGTAGGCTTTCAGAGGCTGCCAAGGACAGGAATGCAAAACTCATTGAATGATTCTGACAAGGAAGGGCACGGTCAAGAAGAAGGAAGGAATTATTAAATTATTAATCCAGAGGTGTGGATGGTAAGATAAATCTGGATGGCTTTGTTGGAAACCGAAGAACTCTGAGAGAACAACTCGCTGTGCTCACATAAAAGCAAAAACTGCAATGCAACACCAGCAAAGCCAGAGGTCAGGAGAGGACTCAGACTTCCTACCAGGGAGACCACCTCTCAGATTAAGGTGGAGAGATCAGCCATGAGGTGATGCCTACAGCTTTACTAGGGAAGCTTCTATTTTGTCTTCAAAAGATGTGTACTATATGTTTAACCTATATGTGCTCTGCACACCTGTTACTACGAAACTTTTATTGTCAAATAATTCTTCTCTTGTGATTTAATGTTTCTCTAGGAAGCAGTGTAGCTAATGTTAGAAAAAACAAAACAGAGCAGAATGGATGAAGAAACAAACAACAAGGGCTTGTCCATAAGACAGTATGTGACACTTGATGTTATAAATAAGAAGTCGCAATTTCAAGACATTCTCAATTCTCTCCCCCTGCTAGGATATGTGCTTTGTTCTCATGTCTCTAGATTGCCCTTCTGTGCGGTTAGAAATAGTCACAGTGCAGCAATAGTTCATTTTGTAGTATATAAAACACACATAGTGGTTTCACTAGGTCCTTTCAACAGCCCTATGACATAGGATTACTGCTAACCCACTTTATACAAGATAATCCATATGATAACTAGAAAGACGAGCAGTTAAATACTAGTGGGCAACTGCCCATCCTGTACTGTGTCACTTTGGCACCCTGGAAGGAAAAGCCTTGACAAACAGTTCTGTCAGCCTCAGGGACATGTCTTTCTACCTTAAGAACAGGCAGCCAGCAGGTGGCTTTCCATTATGATTCAAAGCAGAGCTTGATAGACCCCTGACAAGGGAACTGACAGCATAGTTACTGGACCAGGGTTGAGGGCTTGAACCCTCACTTGCCTCTTCCAAAGACTGCAGAGAAACCCAAGGCAGGGGCAGCTCCACAGCCCTCATCACTTAATTAACAGTATCAGACCCCATTCTTGTTTTCTGCTGGACACTTGCTATTGTGTAGCCTTCTCAGCTTTTCATTCTGTGAAAGGCTCTTTTATCCCAGCTCCTCCAGCCCCTGGCTTGTTGCATAGGAAAGGAAGAGGGGGTGTCAGGGATTCCATGAACACGGTTCTGCACTGTGCTACCCTAGTTTTCACTGCTTTCTTCCCTGCTGTGGTTCCTGGGTGGTCCTTGGATGGAACATTCAAAAACATTTCAATTCCATCCCTGTTCACCAAGGTATGGAAGCCATAACTCTGTCTCACTCATTTACAAGACCTTTCGCTATGTTATTTTTTTTTTATTTGGGTGAAAGAAAAAGAGAAGAAAGAAATAAATTCAGTCGATAAAGAAACAAAAGCGACTCCCTGGGGCTGGAATGAGACACTTTCAATCCATCAAAGACTCCCAGACACTGACAAGGCGCAGAAGCTGCCCAACACGCGTCACACACAGGCACTGAGGAGCAAACAGAAGCCAAAGCTGTAAAAACCTTGCTCTAAATTTTAGAGAAGTGCAATTCTCTTCTGACTGGCTTTAGCTCCAGCATGTTAGCAAGAGAAGTCTGAAATGGCTGTCAGAGATGAAACATGCACAAAAAAAATCCAGCAAATTTCAAGGGTAAGAAGAACCCTTTTTTAGCTTTTGCTCGATGTCTAGCACAAAGACACTTCCAGATGGGGTCCTTGGGCAGGTAAAGTGGAAAGGGGTTGCATACAGTCTGTGCCAAAATTTTGCTGTCTGCTCTCCATTGGGTACGGAAAGCGGATAAGCCTCAGGGTCCAGCACTGGGCTCGGCAAGAGCCCTGGGGCCAGTGAACCCCAGTGTCGGAGGACCCCCATTTGACAGATTTGCTAAACTGCAGCCTGTTCAGACTCCCGCGCCCGGCTCCGCGTATCACTGGCTGTGTGGGAGACACAGAAGTGGAAGAAGTACTCCAAGCCCTTACTTCAGCTACCAATTATGATTTGTCTCAAGATTCGAGACACTTGGGCTGCGTTCCGATGTGGATGAGGATGTAGGGGAAGTAGAACTAAGAGGGGAAAAGAGAATTGAAACCCATTTAAAGTAGGGCTTTTGACTCAGTTTTTATTTAATTTCAACTGCCAAGAGGGAGAAAATAGAGAGGCTTCACTCCTTCAGTTGCACCCTTCTCTCTTAGCCAGCATACTTCCGTTGCCTCTTCAGGGATCCTTCTTGGTCCTCCACATTTCAGGAGTGATTCATGTCCCAGCCTCTGTCAACAGTGGAGACTTCAGGCATGAGAGGGCCTTTGCAGAGCACATTTGCAACAGTCACATGGGAGTTCAGAATTAAGGACTTTGGAGGAACTCAGAGGAGAAAGAAGGGCTTTCATCTTAAGGCTCTGAGAGTCTTTGCATCTCACTGTGCCCTTGAGTTTGGAGGAGGAAGAAGACAATGTAGAGGGAACCATCTCTTTTCAATTGACCAACAGAAATAACTAGTCTCTCTAAAGATTCATGAATAAGAGATTGCATATAATATCTGTGCTATGAATTATGCAGAGCCTGTGGACAGAAAGGAGGCCACTTCCCACTGGACTCACCTCTGCCACAGTCACCTTCGCTTCCCTCATCCCCGCAATCCCCCCATCACAGCTGCTTCAGTCTTCCGGGAAGAAGATCCAGGAAAAGAGGTCTGTTAAGATCAAACATCCTTGACTTTGGTGAACTCATAAAATCCTCAAAATTCCTTTCCCTTGATAGCAATTTCAAATTACCTAAACTAATTTCCATTTCAGAACTCCTGGCAGAGAGTTCGCATTGCAAATTCCAGTTGTTGTTAAGCAAGGGAAAAGTATGGAAAATGGAAAGCTAATCAGTTTAGAAAAGCAGTGGGCAGATAGAGAGAGAGGAATGGAAATTCCTTACATGTTGGCCAGCAAGTGTCTTTGATGAGTATCTGGAGTTGGCACAAAATGCAGCTGCCACCACGTAAGGTATTTCTAATTCTTTACATAAACCCGGGTCCTACACCTCAGTAAATGCTACTTTGTGAGAAATATTTTCAACAGAAATACTGGAGTCTGGCTTCCTTTCCATATCAGCTCTGAAATCACTGAGGATTCCAGCAGTATCCAGGAGTGGGCTCCAGTTTGTGTCCCTCATCTTGTACACACCGATGACATCCAAGATTGGACAGCTGATTCAGGCCATAAGGCTGAAATGAACATTCTGAGCAGGATTTGTTTTGTGTATTTGTTTATTTTTGAGCCTTAGTCTCACTAAATAACACAGACTGGCTTCAAACTCATGATCTTCATTCCTCAGCCTTCCAAGTACTACAGGGATGTATCACAGTGCCTGAATTGAGATTTTTAGGATCCCTAGGAAAGTAGGGATGTAAATTAACAAATATGTGACAGTGTTCACCATAGAACTCTTTAGCCCACTTTTGCTCTTCTCTGTATAGAATTTCAGAATAGATGGCATTGAATAAAAGACAAATGACATCTGTCCAATAATCAGAGCCTCACAGTGTTCTAGCATTATACATGATTTTATGGATAGTTTTATCCTCTTCTGTGTCTAGATATTGCTAGCTCACAAAGTATACGTTGTGATATGAGAGAGCTCACAACATAAGAGCTCTCCTATGTGTGCACATATTTTTCAAGTTTTAAAATGGAGAAGAGAGATTAATATCATGAGTATATAACACATGCCACATGATATAATTAATTTTCATGCTGCCTAGTGAAACAGGTGTGGTGGTGGAAGTTAAAGAGCCCAACTTCTGGGGATGAATGATTTGCCTTCTTCCACCCTTTCTTCTCTGATTTATTTCCAACAGAGCCTTAACATTTAAATGGTACTCAAAATTTAAGACAAATATAATTTAATCTCTTTAGGATAATGGCTATTTTATCTCATCTCTCTGGGTATCCATGAAGATTGCCTTAGGTTTGGGACCTGGGTGAAAAGATAAATTCCTCACTGCTGCCAAAGGTAGACGCTCCCTAGGTAAAAACAATTTGTTCCTAAGTTCAGGTACAATGAGCTATATTATCCATAGCATGTACTGTAATCCACTTCTGCATCCCAAGGGTTCCTTATCATAGACTGAGTATGTTGGAAGTTTGCTTTAAAGCCTTTCCTTATCAAATATTGTGTTAGGAAAGTGAGTATGTCATGAGGAAATTGGCAGGTGTCCCAGAGTAATCTGAGGGGCTAGGATTCATCTAAGCCACCATTCAAAATGTAAGCAATTAAAATTAATCAAAAATCATTAAAGAAAACTTCACTTTTGCAATTTAAAGATGCAACCCAAGTCACCAGAGCTCGTAAAAGATGTGTATAGCTTTTAAATCCATTTTTTCCTTCTCAGTTCACTCCAGAAACACAGCATGCTCATTTTTACATCCAAGACAGTAAGAAATACTCATCCCTCAAGTCATCCTGCTGGCATATCTTGTATCATAGTTTCTGAAGGCAAAGGCTTTGTAGCTACAAGTCCCAGCCAACCTTGCTTCTTAAATATTCGATAATCTGTATCAAGTGAGTGAACAATACCTCCTTCCACACTGTAGAAATTATCCCCAATTGAAAGCCTGGGTAGAAAGATAGATGCCAGCCCATGGGTCCACAATTTCCTGGTACTGATTTATTTATTTACTCTTGATTATAAATCAACATTATTTCTCCTGTTATTCTCAGGTGCTCAACATTCCACAGGGCCTTTGCTATCCAGCTTCTTACAAAACAAAATCAGGTGTTACCCCAAAGTCCTTATTATCCAGTGCGGATGGATGGAAAACAGACCAGAATCCACCAACACCAGCAAAGATACAATGTGAAAAGAATTACCACCTGCAAACCTGATATGGTTTGACTCTGAAAGGTCCCACATTTTCTATGTCTGCTCCTTAGATAGTGGTGACAGTTGGGGAATCATTGAAGGTTGTGTGTGGTCCTACTTCTTTGCATACTCTCTCTGCTTTCTGGTCAGCCATGATGTGAACAGCCTCCATCACACTTTTCTACAAGGATGGACTCTGCCTCACCTTCTATACCATAATGAATTGAACCCTCTATAACTGTGATCCAAGATAAATATTTTCTCCTTTAAGCTTCATCTATCACACATTTTGTCAGAGTGCCATAAAAGTAAGTGATGTGAAATAAGAGTTGAGAGTAGGTAACATGTCAAGTGAAAGAAAGTATTTAAAATCAGAAAATCCTTTTTTATAATCGCTTCTGAGAGGATTACATTCAGCGCAATAAGGGATTTTAGGCAAGAATTGACTTCTGTAGACAAGACAATAAACAAATGAGGAAATTAATTACATAACTTCTAAACAGCCTTTTAGTTGAAGTATAATCATATTTATTATGCCTAGAACAGATATCCAGGTGAGTTTATTATTTATGCAGACTGGAGAAACTAAAGGATTTGAAAATAAAACTACACTTTTAGCTCAAAGAACCAAGAACATTTATTCTGAAGGAGAGTGAGGATTGAGGAATGAAAATAATGGCTGCTCTCATGTGCTTGAAGAACCATTACTTAAAGAGACAAATTGTTCTTGGGTAATATTATTTTCTTTCTTGATAGGGACTCCTAGAAAATAATAATGTAAAACAGATGTAAAAAGAAATGAAACAATAAGAAGAAAGAGAAGTTCCCAGATTGAAGCAGAATGGTCCAGAAAACAGCATCACAGACAGCTGCAAAGGGATCCCCAGAAACTTGAGCTCAATTCTGTTTAGTTCATAAAAAAGTTGGAACCAGGTCAAACAAAAGTGAAGTCAGAGATAAAAATATAGGTTAACACAGAAAATTTTTCTAAGGACTAAAGCTTACTGGCCAATAAAGAAATGAGATGTTTTGTGTGATGGCAGTACAATTTCTGTTGTTGGAATGTCTTCTATACACTGGGAAAAGAAATGATGATATTACCTCAAATTCAGCTCAGGCTCCAGGAGCTTTTAATAGACTGAAACTATTCTCACAGTAGGAGATCGTAGCCTGAGTCTTCACCTCCAAATTGTAATAGGGGTAAGACTTAGGTAAGCATCAGAACAGTTTTGGATGCAGAGCTTTCCCCCAAAACAAAGGAAAAATGAAACACCAGCATTTCTCATTTCCTCATTTGCTTAGGACACCTCACTGTCATGGGTCCTCCAGGACTTCAGAGGAAGCCAATGCCTATTAACCTGCCCTGCTTGAGGAAGAGGACCACCCAGAAGATAGGATATCTGAAGTTCTCCTCCTGACTGGGAGGGGGGGAGCTGTCTCCCACCAGCCCACGAAGTCAGGAGGTGCACAAAAGGAGGAGCGTGCCTTTGTTAAATTCACTTATCAGTGCTAGGCATTTTTATGGCGTTTTCACTATTCTACATAGTTGTTCTATGAACAGATATATCTTTCCTTTTATTACCAATCTCCTGTCATCTATTTCTTCTTTCTTTGGCTAGTACCTCTAGCACCCAGCTGAACAGAACTGGAAAGAACTGATACTGTTTCCTTGTGTTGATATTGAAGAAAAAAGTACTTGTGCCATTGTTCTCTAGCTTCCTTTTATCTGCTTGAGAAAGTTCCTTATTTTCAATTTGCTGAGTCTTACAATGAATGGTGCTGCATTCCAACCAATTATCTTCAGCATATGCCTGATTTTTGTTTTTATTTATTTATTTTTTACTTAAAAACTTTACATGTGTCTCTGTGCATCTGGACAGGTGAGTGTAGTTGGCTTTGGAGGCTCAGGGTGTCAGAATTCCTGGAGCTGAGTTACAGGCAATTGTGAGTCTCCTGGCATGGTGCTGGGAACTGAATCTGGGTCCTCTAAAAAAGCCGTACACACTGTTAGGCACTGAGCCCTCTCCCCGGACCTGTTCTGCAACATGTTCTCTTTCTTACTCTTCCTGGGTATTTGATTATTTATCTTTGTTTGGTCTCTTCTTATTTTATATGAATTGTACATTTCTTAGTATTCTATTTTACTCCCACTGTTGGCTTGCTAACTGTGCCACTTGTTTTCATTTTATTTACTTGGGGCTTAACTATGCATAATTCATGCATCACAGTCTACCTTCTAATAGTACTGCAGTAATTCACATGAAGAATAGAAAATCCCAACAACATACCTTCACTTCCATCCATGCTGTTATCATATATTTCACTGTTGTTTGCTATTGAGCCCATAATACATTATGTTTATCTACTTCCTGATGTGAACTTCAGACATATTTGTAGAGAGGTTATCTTTTCATCCATGTCAATGGTTTTTAACCTTCCTAATGTTGAGAACCTTTAACACAGTTTCCCAAGTTGTGGTAAAACTAACCATAAAACTATTTTCATTGCCACTTCATAACTATAATTTTGCTACTGTTGGGAATTATGGGAATTTTTCTTGAACTGTGAGGTGACAATTTGTTTACTTTATTATGTATTTATTTACTTATCTATTTATTTATAGATTTTATGTACAGTGGTGTTTTGCCTACCTGTGTGATGAAGTCGGATTCCCTGGAATAGGAGTTACAGAGAGTTGTGAGCTGCCATGTGGGTACTGGTTATTCTAGGTGCTTTAGAAGAACAGCCAATGCTCTTAACAGCTGAGTCATCTCTCCAGCCCCAACACTTTGTTTCTTTAAGCTGCCTAGTTCATTGCACTTGGTGATGGAAATTCTAGGAAATGAAAACAGCATCTCTCTCAATATGCCCTTGATCATAAAACAAACAAACAAACAAACAAACAAAAACAACAAAACTATCTTCCCATTCCCTCTCCTTGCCAGAAGGCTGGGGATTCCCCAAAATTTGTGTGGGGGTTTCCTGTTTGTGACTCTCTTCTATGTTAGATTGTCTGAAATCTTTTTTCAAATATTTTTATTGATTTATTATTTATTACAATTTAATCACTTTGTATCCTGGCTGTAGCCTCCTTCCTCATCTCCTCCCAGTTCCACCCTCCCTCCCTCTTCACAGCCTATGCTCTTCCCCTGGTCCACTGATAGGGGAGGTCTTCTTCCCCTTCCATCTAAACTTAGCCTATCAGGTCCCATCAGGACTGGTCAGATGGAAGGAGAGGAGGACCTCCTCTATCAGTGGACTGGGGGAGGGGCATGGGAGGAGAAGAAGGAGAGAGGACAGGATTGGGAAGGGACTAGAGAGGGTGTTACAGCTGGGATACAAAGTGAATAAATTATCTGAAATATTAAGCCTATAGATAGGGAAAGCAGGGCAAGTGGACACAGTTTTAAAAGTGCTCTTAATTGATTTACCCAGATACCTTATACTTTGTTGTTTTGTAATTTAGTTAAGCTATTCATAAATTGGGGAGAAAACTCTTGTACATTCTTCCTATGGTTGTGTCTCATGGCTAATGAGAGGATATGAAAGCACATGAATATCTGAGCTTCTTAGCCAGGAACACAGAGATGGACACAGAACAGAGATACTTTCTGCAAGGGCCAGAAACTAAGGCCAGGCCAGATTGGTTCCAGGACAGCATAAAGGTCCAAATTGTGGTGGCAGCAAGTAAAACAGAGAGCACATGTAGGTACTGGAAGTGAGGGAAGACAGCCAGGGTCAAGACCAGCATGCCATGTGAGCCAAGAGCAAGCAAGCAAGCATGACCTCTTCAACTAGACAAGTGGAGACACTGGATTGGAACTGACTGCAGCATGTGGGTTCTTTTGGAATTGATCACTACCTTTGGAACAGTATCATCTAAACTTAGTGTGGTTGATGAGGGCCGAAATACCATACAATTTTTAATTTTAAAAGAGTAAGATGTGAAAAACGAATGTTTGGCAGAAGCACAATAAGGCAATTTTGACGATCACATCATTCCTGGGATAAGGTAAGCTCTGTGGGTGTTGGTGGCTGACACTTACACCCCAGCTCTTTTATGCTGGGAATGTTGTCTATCTTAGAACAATAAATATCAACTCCTCATCACTTGAACGAAAAACAAAGCCAAACTCAATCTGAAAACAGCCAGAAACACCCTGCCTTTCTGTGTTATTTTCACATTAGAGCTCTGACCTACTCATTTCTAACATACAAGCTTAGAGTTTTTCAATCTGAAAAGCAGAAGCTCTGTGTTAAATCTCAGTCCAATAAAGGCTTAGGTCAACACGTCTCTGGAGTCCTCAGCCTCTCCCCTGTGGGTGGCTGGTGCTGATGACAGAGGGGCCTGGTAACCCAGAGGGAGGTCAACACGTCTTGGGAGCCCTCAGTCTCTCCCGTGGGTGGCCGGTGCTGATGAGAGAAGGACCTGGTGACCCAGAGTGAGGGCCACATGTGTTAAAGTGAGGTGGAATATCTCCCCAGAGTTCAATAAGCAGCCGAGGCAAGCCGAGGAAAAGCTGCAACATTATATAATCAGTTGGTAGAGATTTTATTTTCATTTCATACAAGGCATTCAGAGATTTCTGGGAATGAAGAGACTGGCCTCTGCAGGACATGGTGAAGCAGAGAGCCCTCTTTCTCTGGGGTAGACACATCTCTTACTAATTGCTCACCCTTGCCATTTGGGTAGTGCAAACCATTTGTCTTTTCTCTCTCTCAAAGAAAAGTGTAAATGCTACCCAATAGGAATGTGTTAGCAGTCACATCCCCAGCTGAGCTGTATTTGGGCGAATCTGCTAATAATCTCATTGAGGGACACTAGTAGGCTCAACAAGCTCATGCGTTATCTCAGATGACCACATCGTAATTGCCCTCTGGTGCAGGGGTTCAGGTCTCTGTCTATCCCTGAGGAATATAAGGGTCTGTGTGACTGTCATATGCTCAGGACAACATACTTCACAAACAGCCAAGCCACATGACTGGGAAGTAGGATGGTCCTAACTAGAATTCTAAACAGTGTTTACTAGAGGTATTTTAACCTAGCTATGAATGGATCCAGACATAGCTCCAGCAGTAAGTCTTTCCTATTGGGAACAAGTCAGTGAGAGAAAAAGGTGAGCCCTCATGGGATTCTTGCTAAACCTTTTATTTCCATATGTCCTGTTTAGTGTTTACTGTCAATCTGCTACAGCCTAGAGTCATGTAGGTAAAGGAAACCTCAGATGAGGACTTTCCTGAATAAATTGGCTTGTGGATATGTTTATAGGGCATTGTCTTGATTGTTCACTAATGTAGAAGGGCCCACATCACTGCAAGCATCATCCTTACACAGGGCTAAGAAAGCTGTATAAGAAAAGCAGCTAAGCATGAGGCTAACAGCATAGCAACAAAAAGTATTACTCCATGATTCCTGCTTCCAGGTTCCTGCTTTGAGTTTCTGTCCAACTTCCCTCGGTGATAGATTATGACATGGAAGTGTGAGCCAAATATACCTTTTCTTCCTTGAGCTGCTTTTTGTCATAATGTTTTGTCATAGGAACTTGTAAAGTTGTTTTTATTTCATTTAAGGAATAAGATGAGAGCTACACCCAAGATTTGCAAATACATAGCTTGGGCTGAGCTCAGAGTGTTTTATATCTAACTATCTGTAGGCCTCACCCTAGAAGCTTCTATCCTCTATACAAGCTAATCTTCTACAAGCCTGGACCTTAAAGGCTTCAGCTTCTAGCCTCTGTCTTCTAACCTAGGCCTAGAATGTTTCAGCCTCTGAGACTTACTGCTGAATTAACTCACCCTTTCTAGTTCTTTCTGACTTTAGCTGGCTGGTTTAACTCAGCTGTTCTGGCTCAAAACTCCTCTACAAGCTGTCTGATTCAAACTGGCTTCTCTCTGCTTCTCACTGAATTACTCTGCTTGAAAAAGTGTCTCTGAGCTGCATGAGCTGAGCTGCACGAACGCAATTGCACTCAACTGAACTGCACAGAACTGTACTGTACTCCTGAACTTTACTGTATTCCTGTACTGTACTCTCCTTCCTTTTAATCTCTCTGCACTGCTCTTAGCCTCTCTTTCCTGTCTGTTTTCATGAGAGTTGGAGATATCCTATTTCTGATTCATTCTGTCAACTTTTTCTCTGGTTTGTCACTTTGTCTCCCCCCCCCCATTAGATTTCATTGTTTGGGATTAAAGATTGTACTCAAGCCCAGTCTGTATTCCAGCCGGAGGGATGAAAGGTATACACAGAGGGTATGTCTATAGTTCAGCTGGATCACACAGACCTAGGTCTTTGGATGTAATTCCTTGCCGGGGCAACCATGTTGCTAGATTGAAATTCCTCCACACAACTGACTGAAACTACAATACCTACTACTTCAGGCTTATCCAGTAACTCTCAGCTCATTCAGTGTTCATGTTTTCCACACTTTGTGTTGCCTCTCTACGAAGAATATGGTCTTTCTCATCTTATTTTGATGTTTCCTTTCATTTCCCTTTCCTTCCCATGCCTAGTGGACTTTCCAGAAAGTCAGACCTTACAGACTCAGTAAATAATTTTGTGTAACATTAACAGATAAATTTCTAGGTGCTGGACTCTAATGGGTTCTTTGTGTGGGTTTTCTCACCTAACCCTCAAAATATCCATAAATAAACATACTATATGTGGATGAGAATATCCATTCATACTCCTCCATTCCTACTTTCTCATTCTTCAAGTTTTCTAAAATATTTTTGCTCCCCGTACTGAAGAATGAAGAAATGGAAAAGAATGCAGATTACTAAAAAAATATTAGAGACGATTCCTCCTTTTCTTCATGGCTCACTGAGTGGCTCTGTGGTTGTCCCATCTATGATCAGGCCATCTGTCCTCTGAGGGTGTTTATACCTGCAGCCTAGAAGACGCTAAGTGAGACGCACTGGCTGTAGCGGCTAATAACTGCCTGAAATAAGTCCTGATGGACAGGCAGCCCCACCTGCCAGCCTGCTCTAGTCAGTCTGTATTTAAAGTGCATCCTGACAAATCCACTAAAGATGAAAGAGGTGCTGGGACAAGGGACAACAGGCTGGCTAATTGCAGGAATAAACTTTATGGTTCGGGGACAGGACCACCATAAACCTTCTCCGTGCTGTGCAGCACAGGTCAGGATGGCAGCAGCATGCCTTGGCTGGTAGCTTTACTTGGCTCCTCAAGGGAGCACTGGTATGCCAGCCAGCCTGTCTATGGCTGCCTCCCTGTCTGTGTGAGGTCTGCATTTACTGAACTTTGAGGTATTTGGAGCTCCTGGAATAAGGCAGGATCTGTGAGTCTCCGGGTCTTCAGAGAATGTGAGATGTTCAATCCTAGGGATTGGCGCTTCAGAGCATTGAGTTGTTCCCCATAGATAAGACCAAATGACAGGGTGCATCATATTTCATCAACTTTTAAAGGTCATCTCATCTATCCTCCTGCCTCTTCTTTGGATCAATTCAGAATCATTTAAGGCTAAAAATGGCTCCTATTTTAAAATTTGCCAAGTATGAAATTGTGTGTGGATTTATTTTAACAACTTACATGACCCAAAACAAGAGTTTCCTTGAGACTAACTTTAATCACTAGGGACAAGAGCTACTTCCCCTGGTGGATTGGTGGAGGTATCTCACTGGCATCTTGAATCATTTAGAGGGACTTGGAATTCAATGTTATACAATAAATATTTACTGAGTTGCTGAGTCCTTGGTAAGATGTTGCAGATAAGAGGATACAACAGGCTTTCTCACTCTCACAGAAAGTATCTTTTCTGCCAGGTGTATGCCTGTAATTCCAATGCTCAAGAGGCTGAGGTAGGAGTACTGTGAGTTCAAGGCCAGCCTGGGCTACAGAGCACAATTCTAATATCTGTAACTATGCAGAATGTCACCATTGACATCATAAGCCCATTGAAAGAGTTGGGAACCAGTGATTTTATCCAAATCCAAATAACTCTTTGCTGTAGGCACGGTATGTGAAAGGACACCTGCATCCCAGCAGTCCCACAAAAGATGGGGAGAGAAATCTGGGCAAGACAAGCATAGTTGTCTACCCAGAGGAAGAGGCCTGAAGGACCTGATTGCACTAATAGTCTGGAGTTTTGTCTCTGCCGATAGTAAGTTTTCCCTGTAGAACACAAGGACTATATGATGCTCAATCATTTTTTTTTCCAGCCATTCATGTTGTGAATTGATGGTTATTGAACACACATTTTCCTTGAATCTGATATAAGGTGGATCAGAGAAGCCTCAACACTATACTCTGATGGTCTATATTCTCATAATTCATACCTTGAAATATAGTCCACATATTAACTGGTAATATGAGCATTGGGAAAAGATTAGCTGCATGGGCTTAATGTCATTATAGAAGACTCCAGAGTAAGCTCACTTCTTACCACCTGAAGACGAGCTAGAAGGTACTAACTCTTAACCAGAAAGGAACAGCTGGCACCTTAGTTTGGGAACTTGCCTGCCTCTGATGTTGCAAGAAATAAACCCTACTGTTTTAAGTCATCTAGCTTATGATACTTCGGTATAGTGGCCTAAACAGACCAAGACGCACACCATTGTGTGCAGAAGACAGATGAATAAAAATAATTGATTAACAAATATGTATTGATCTCAAGCCCAGCTGTAAAATACTATGGAGAGGGAGAGGGAAAGAAAGAGGAAGGACTTTGAGGATCTTAAAGTGCATTGGAGCATAAAACTGTGACGATGTGAAGTCATTTTAAAGTGTCCACTACAGACCAATCCCTTATCTGTCACCTTGACTTATCACTATGGTAACTATATACACCACACAGTATATTATAATGTCTGTTGTCTGTTGGTTTCTCACTTGCGGTTGGAATGTCCCAGGAAGCTGGGACCATTGACTTACTCTCTACTTTATTCTAGAGCCGAAAAGCATGCTTGTCCCATTGTAGAACTTAAATGTTTTCTGTATGCCTGTCCATATCACCCATCTATTTATCCCACCCACCCATCCATCCATCCATCCATCCATCCATCCATCCATCCATCCATTCTCCCCTACTCACCTACCTATACATCTATCTACCAACCTGCTCACTGATCATCTATGTCTGTGTTTATGATAGCATGGAAAACCTGATGAATTATTTAAAGCAATTAATTATTTTAAGAGTTCAGAGAAAGAAGTAAGCACACAATAGATGCTAAATTAACATCATTAGTCATTACAAGACAGAAGATTAAAAGCCCAATAAGAAAGTATTACATTCCAACTAGAATGGCTAAAATTTAAAAACCCAACCAAGCCCTGGATGATACAAAAGTGCTGGAGCAGCTGAGCCTCTTAATGCTGCTGGCAGAAGTATAAAATGATAAATCTGCTTTAATAAAAAGGTTTAGGCATTGCTTAAAAAGTTGATCATACACTTAAGCCAGCCATTAACCTTTGAGGTGTTTGTCCAAGACAAGGAAAAACACATGTTAATACATGCTAAGTGTATCCCCAAATCCACACACTAAAAACTTGGGCTAAACTTCCTTAGGGATGTATTTAATTTAGGTTCTTACTGTTCTGCCCTCATGGCTATAGTCTGGTGCCATTATGAAAGGACTTGGAAGAGTTTGTTCTTTCGTTAGTCTGCCTTCTCTTACATGCAACATCCCCTCCCTCCAGAGAGGCAGCTCTCATGGTGCCATCTGGGAAGCAGAAAGAAGCCCTTTCCAGATATGAATATTGTGGCCTTGGAATCCAAGCCTCCAGACTGCAATACATTTTTGTTCTTTGTAAATTAGCCAGTATCCAGTATTCTGCTGCAGCAGCTCAAATAATGCAGGATCTATTGAGTAAAGGAAACCAGAACAACAGTGTAGACTATGTGCATAAAATTCTAGAAAACATAAAATTCTAGGGATTTCCACCCAACTTGTAGTGACACAGGAGCCTGCTGGATGCCTGGGAACTGACTGGAGGGTACAGAGAGGCATGGAGACAGATGACACAGACACAAAGGAACACAAGTCATTATCTTGATTGTGGTAAGAATGTCATAGGTATACATTTGGAGGAAATTCATTTTATCAACTGTAAATATATGGAGTTTATTATATGTCAATTATGTGCCAAGTAAAAGGCAGAAAATATTTTTTTATAATTTTTATTTTTTTTTATATTAAACACAGGTTATTTACTTTGTATCCCAGCCATAGCTCCCTCCCTCATTCCCTCCCAATCTCACCCTCCCTCCCTCATCTCCTCCCTGCCCCTTTCCAAGTCCACTAATAGGGGAGGTCCTCCTCCACATGAACTGGCTGGCTCTTTGACCTCCCCCCTCCTTCGAGGGAGGAGCAGCCTTGCTAGGCCACAGAGGAGGACATTGCAGCCAGTCCTGAAGATAACTGATAAGACAGAAAATATTAAAAAGCTCTATTTTTGAAAATTCCTTTATAAATATTCAGGTTGGCCAGGACATTCCCAAGTCTTAAGCATTGGACTGTAGGCATAAGGCATCTATTTCCAGTTGTAGAAACAATTAGGAAGACTTTGACTGATGTATTTTAGGAATTTGTCATGTCTGTGCCAGATTCTATGTCAGACAATCCCTGCAATAATCACAGGGTAGTTCCCTCCAACCCCTGGATTTTGGCTTTTTTGTAGACCAGGTTGGCCTCACACTCAGAAATCTATCTGCTTCTAGAATTAAAGGTGTGGGCCACCACACTTGGCTTAGGGTAGTTACTCTTTTCCCACCAGTTTCAGCTTACAGAAATAAATTCAGGGTATTTGATGGGCAATTTTTAAATTCACTCATCAATATTCAAATTATATAGAATATCTACTACTTAGAAAAATTGGGACTGGTCTGCATAGAAGGGTTGGACTGAGACAGTTGAGTCTCTGACAAGTACTTACTATAAATATTTAAAATGAAAATTACTTTTATAACTCCAAAGTATAAAGCTTTGACAGATGCTATAATTCTGTTTGTACTTTTTCAGCATTATGATCTTATCTCTGCCAACCCCAACCTCCTCCTCCCATCTCCACCTACCACCATAACTAACCCTACCATCTCCTTCAGCTGGGACTGGTCATTGTTCTCCCTTGCTCGTGTGGTCCAGTAATTTGTAGTGTTCCAGACTAGCTTCCTGCTCTCTTCAGACCAGTTCCCCTAGTGTTTTGCTGGGACCCTGAAAACCCAACCTCTAATCCTAACTTGTCCACTATGTATTTTTCCTGTCCTGTTTCCTATGATGCTCTCTCAGCTCTCTTCAACCTCACCAACATTATCTCTGCTATCTAAACACATAAGTGAATTCTACTATGGTTTGGACAAGTCCCCTACAAAATTAAGCTTTCCCAATGCAAGAGCAGTAAGAGAACCTTAGAGAGGTGGAGTGGCGATGAGCGCTCCACCTTTGTGGGTAGGATTAGCTGCCCTTTAAAGGGTTAAGCGAAGGAAGTTTGTTTTTTGCTCCTTTGTCTTAAGCTACATAAGGGCAGTGCTGTTTCCATTCAGGTCAGTCAGACATTGGACTGTCATTAGACATCAAACCTCCCAGTGGTACAGTCTTGGACTTCCCAGTCTCTAGCACTGAGAAATAAACTTTTGTCCTACATCAGTTACTCAGTCTATGGCGTCCTGCTACAGTAACAACCTGGCAACAAAAAAGATAAATGCCTGGGTGTGTTCTTTGTACTTGACATCCTAAAGTGACCTTTCTATAGACTTCTGTGTGGTTCACTCCTTACTTTCTGCTCTTAGCTCAAATTTGGGGCCTCCTCCTGCTGTCACAAACAAAGCAATTCTATACCAGACCTCAAAGAACTCTTTCCACAGTGTGTACCAGGTCTTCCATGTCCTTTGATGCTTGTTCAGTTATTGTATTGTTTGTATATTGCCTGACAATTAGAACAGGACATGTATCAATTTGTGAATTCTCAGAGCTTGGAGCAACCTTGGTAATATGATTAGAGTGCAAAATGTTCCCCACAAGCTTAAATGATTGAACATTTGGTTTTCAGATGGTGGCATTATTTTGGAAGGTCGTGGAACCTCACAGAGAGTCATTTGAGGTTTTATAGCCCAATCTTACTTCCTGTCCTCTGTGATTTCTGTTCTATCACTGTGAGAGGGTTTGGAGAGCTCCATCTGGATACTCTGGCTACCATGAGCCACCTGCAACCATGATGGCATATATCCCATCAAACCAGGACTCACAATAAACCCTTCTTCCGTTAAGTTACTTCTTGTCAGGTATTTGATTACAGCAATGAGAAAAGTAACAAATACAGCTGGGCACTCATAGATGCTTAATGGCTGTTAAATGAACACCTACTATGTGACACAGTAAGTGGTCCCTCAGTAAGCTGCAATCCAAAGTTGACCTGTAGATGCTAGAACCCAACACATCCAGTCAGCAATGGTCAACACATCATCTTGGAAAAATGTCATTCCGAATGTGTCTGCTTGCATGATAATAATTTGTTCCTTAAATTTTTAAGTGTGAAAATCATATAAAAAACGACATCAAGTGGACAATGTCTGGGAAATTTGACAGGATATCCAAATATAAAATTTTCCACAGTTTAACTGACCTATTATCACTCTCTAATTCCACCACTTTCTGCTTTCTTGGGGTCACACATGCTTGCTCTGGTCTCGGAGATGAGCTAAACATTGCTTAGCAACACCTGGCCTTACTGCTCGCATCCTCTCAGATCTGCTATGATTATTTGTTTGTGAAATAACCTCAAACTCCAAACTAGTTGAATATTCACAACTGCTTCTGAATCTCACAAATCATTTGCTTCTTTGGAGCTATTCTGAGTGCAGAACTTCACAGCACTCTCTGTGGACTGCTGAACCTGCAGCTCTTCCTTCTGGCTGCCAAGAGTTAGCAGCATCAATAAGCAGTCAGAAAAGTCATCTGTAAATAACCTGAGTTTCCACCCATTATAAACAATAAATAAATTATAGTGGTACTGGGCAGTGGCCCAGCTTATTAGGGGGTCTGTCTGTGGCTTTTATAGAACCTCGGTTTTCATAGTTCTCAGTGGTAGTGGGAAAGCAGCACCAGGAAAGAAATCAGATTGGAAAACTAATGGGGCCAGAGATAAACGACAGTCTGAATTATGCAGCATTTCTTTAAAAAAAATCCTTCTTTGTTAGGGCTGTTTCCTAGTTGCAAAGAACCAGAGAGGAAACAAAAGAATTTTTCTTTTCCTCTTTTTTTTTTAAAAAAACAAACAAACTATTCCATGTCTGTCTGTTTGTAGATGGGTATCATTGACAACACAGAGTGAAGAGAGAACCCAGACAATGAAGCCAGTCCCTGCCCACACACTGCCAGACACTGGAAAAAAAAGAACAAAACCGAAGGAAGGCCATTGAATAAACACAATGGCCTTGTCTTCTACCTTTCTTGTGGCACAAAGCCCAACTGGCCAGCATTGTTCTCCTTCTTCCCTACCCCCATCTCACATTGTCTGCTTCAAGAGTACTCCTGATCCAGGTCTCCTTCCCAGTTCCTTACAAGGAGAGGGCACAGCGCTGGTTACCTGCCTGGACCCCAGGTTTGATTAGCACCATAGCTCAGAGACCATCTTTGAATGACCATGAAGGTTAAAGAGTGAGTGGAGACATTTTGTTCTTGTTTATATATGGTGAAATGTAGAAATGGTGCTTTATGGAGAGAGTGGAAGGGTGCCTAAGCCTCCTTAGGAAGGTGCTGGTACCGTCTACTGTGGCAGTCTCCTTTGTGTTGCTCTGGCTCAGGCTGGTGGAAGAAGCCCTCCCACCACTTCTTGATAACCTTTGGCAGAGTTCCCTTTCGGCTGGCCGGAATGGAGAAAGGTCTGACAAAGGCCAGAGCTCTAGGAGGACTTGGCCGTGTCAGGGGGAGAGTAGGGATGGGGAGGAAATAGTGCCACGTGTATGGCAACACATTCCACTCTCTATGAGTGGGTGAGTGGGTGTGTCTGTGTGCATACAAAGACAACTAAACATCATTCTAGACATTTTGAATGAATAATCAAAACAATGACTATATTTTGTAGCTTGTTCTCAATCTCAGTGGGTGGACTCCTTAGATCACCAAGTCCCCAAAAGAGTCCAGTACTCAGCCTAATAAGTCCAGTTAAACATCTGTCAGTCCTAAGTTCTTTTTTTTTTTTTTTTTTTTTACCTTGGACATTATTTCCTTACTGTGCAAATTTCCTGACCTCTACAGAAAACAAACATGGACTTCAAATCTGAGTTCACTGTTCATTAGTAAGCCCTGGAGAACAAGTTGACTTTTCAGCCCTATTCAGCCAGGTGTCATTTCACTCCCTCGCTCGCTAACCCTGGACCAGAGGCAGCTGTGGCTGATGGATTCTGGGCTCATAAGCATCATGTTCAGGTGACAGTGATTGGCTGGGGGATTCCAACTCAGAACCCTGAAGAAACGAAGTGGCTTTCCCAGATAACAGAAGTCTAGCAACTCCCTTCTAAACACTTTCCATAGCCCTGGCATATGCTTAAGGCTACTTTTGGTTTTAGCTATGGGTTTACATCAGTACTTAAAACAAGCATAACATGAATTACTTGATGTTTGTGTATGTTCCATATAAAACAAAAACAAAATACGGTCATAAAACAATACAGGCTCACAAACTCAGAACATCATAAAATCAGATGGCAGGCCTAATGAGAGCTGGAGCAAAGTGAATGAGCAACGCTCTTTTGAGATCCATCAAGATCCATCTCTATGGATCTTGGGAGACCCAGGATTTGAGAAAAAAAAGAGAAGGGTGGGCTGAGACAGGAGTGGGAAGGAGAGGAAGCAAAGTGGGACTACAGCATTTCCAAGAAAAGCTGAAAGGAGAAAAGGTGAAAGAAGACTACAGAATGTTCAGAAGAAGGGCCAGTGTTCTAGATGGCATAAACATTTGCAGCTTACGGGGTAAGGATATGGCTCGGTCAGTAAAGGGTTTGCTATACAGCATGAAGGCCTGAGTTAAATCCTCAGCACATGTAACAAAAGTTGGACTGAGCGGTGTATTCCTGTAATCCCAGGGCTGGTGAAGAGAAAAACACAGTAATGCCAGCCTAGGCAAATCTGTGGGCTCCAGACCTAGTGAGAGATCCTGTCTAAAAAATCAAGGTGGGAAGCTCCTGAGGAACACCAACAAAACTGGCCTTTGACCTCCACAAGCCACAAGCATCTCTCTCTCTCTCTCTCTCTCTCTCTCTCTCTCTCTCTCTCTCACACACACACACACACACACACACACACACACACACAACCCCACATAAAAACATCTCACAGTGTCAGGATCCTGAACTGTTTTGAGGTATTCTGATTGACATACTTTTTACGTGGTGGGGGACCAGCACCACCATTAGCATACCTGTTTGCCAAACTCACTCTTCATGAGAGGGCCAGACTGCTCTTGACCTCATAGGTCCAGAATCAGCAGTGTAGTTCCTGGTGGTTCAGAATTTCAGGGGTGGTGGATTCTCCACACAACTGCGGGATCTGTGAGGATCAAATCTTATGGCTGTCCAGGCTCCAGCGATGCTCACACTCATACTTGCTCACTACTCTATAAATGCAGTCAAGAAGTAGAATGTCTAAGAGGACCGTTAGGCATCGTTCTAGGATAGAAAAATTCTAAAGAAGAGGCACTCAGGATAAGAACATGGGTATACTTAGACTGGAACCCAGCTGGGAATACCTTCCTGTGAACTATGCACAATGTGAAGACTGTCTCCAGGTCCTTTGTAGAAATACTCAAAGCTATTACGTTCTTTCTGGTATGTTTTATGTAGAAATTGTTTCCTGTGGTTTTACATCATCTGTTTATACATATGCCCATCTGTTGAGCAGAGACAAAGAAATGTGCTTCCAACAGCCAGATCCATCACAGAAGCAGAAAGCTTAAGCTGTGAGAATTGCATCAGGCTAGGCCTAATGCGGCCCAGTTCACTTCCAGGATGCCACCCAGGTCCCTCTGCTCTCAAGCTGAACTTTTACTTTCTTCTGAAACATAAATCAGTCGAGCCACAAGTCATTAATATGAAGACACTATCAACTTCATTTCATGGAAGTAAAAGCTTACTTCTCAGAAAGGAAGAGAAAAGGGAAATGAAAGGAGAAAAGACAGAAATCAGGAGGGAGGGTGTGGACAAACTCTTCTCTACATAGGGAAAGGAGAAAGCGGGCAGACCCAGTTGGCTAGATGAAAGTAACTCAGTACTAACACCCTGATGTCTCATACATTTCCAGCTCTAGAATAAGAACTTTCACTTTCTCATGTCTCCACCCAAAATAAAACTTGAACTTCTCACTTCCTCATTTTTCTCACGTCTTGCTGAGATTGCAGAAGGGGTATCTTCCACACCTGCCTTTTGGACATGTCTGGCCCACACCCTTAGTCTTGAATGTCACAAGAAGTTCTGAAATTTGCTCAGTTGCAAATATATTTTACCAGTTTCTTGCAGCTCCCCAACACTGTTGGATGTTAAGTTAGCATTAGCTTCAACTGGCAGCCTTTCTGGGGTCCAAGCTGCTGCTGTGAGGTGGCAAGATAAGGCCCCGGACCCTGGCTGTGAGTAACTCAAGTCAGCAATCATTCCATGACCCAACAGGTCCCTTGTGAAGACTGACCCTTCCTGGTTTTAGAAACAGACTCGCTTTTCTTTTTTTATTAATATGGGAAGACATTATTTGAGTGAACTATGAGTTTATATGCATAGATCATCTCTGCATTTGCAACTGTTTAGCTTCCAAGTTTCTTATCCTCAGCTATAGATTCTCAACCCACATGCTGCTGTCATCCCTGACCAGAACTGCCAAGCAAACAGTACTGCTTCACAAATCTGGCAGCTCCTCATGACCAGGTACTTTCTGTCTCTCTGGGTCTCCCTTTAACATCTCTAGAAACAGTGCCTAACTTGTTTAAATCCCATTTCCTCCTGAGTCCCCTTCCATGATATCCGTTCATCAAGTTTTCACAGAATACCTGCTGGGGTCAGCAACTGCAAAAGGGCTGGAGGTTTTAAAAAGAGCTATAGGACACAGTGCCCACACTGTGAGCTTCCTGTCCAGGAGAAAGACTAAGTGCAACACAGAAGCAGTCATGAGGCCATGGAGAATGTGACCATATTTGCAAAATGGGCATAAAGTTAGGTAGGAGGGACAGAGAAGAACAGTGATTTGGGTTGAGGGAGGTGATGTTTGAAGCAGATTTCATAGATGTTGAGGGTTACAGTGGGTAGACTGTGGGCTGATATCTATGCCTTTACAGTGTAAAAGCAGTAATGGTCAAGTAATGGGCTGAGGTACGCATGGGTTTTCACATTGGGTGCAGCAGTCAGCTCAAGCTGCTTTATGTTGAAGGCACTCATTGCATCTTTATGAATTGATCCAGGTTGGTTATCTCAGCAGAACAAGGCTCTGTGGTGGCCTCTCTGCAGTTTTTCTCATCTGCCTTCTCCTATTTATGAAAGGACAACTTCAGAAGCTCCAATAATCATACCTTCATATAATAAACTTTAAATGCAAAATGTGCTGTGCCTCTTACATTATTTTTCCAAGTGGGAAGTCATCTGTGGAAACTCCACAGAACATTTTTCCCTTGGTTAGGATAGTAAGGCTGGTTACCAGTAGTAGGGCATAGTGTGAAAGGCTTAACATAAACACTATTTGAATTGCAAAAATAAAGGGTTATGTGCCCAGATATTTACTTTTTAGATATTTATATCTTTTGGATAGATAATCCCTGCTAACCTTACCTGGAAATCCCAAGGTTGACTGTATGCTCTAATCCACAACAAAGTTCCGGAACTATTTTACAACATGCCCCTCCACTTCTGAATGTTCGTGTCAGGAACTTCTTGTTAACTATTTTGTGTTCCTAGCATGATGCCTGGCCTGTATTACATGCTCAGCCTATGCCGACCAACTAAACACATGTTGTGAGTTTATGAGTGGATGAGTAAACTAAAAGTGAAAGGGGAATGAATGAGGAGAGACCGAATAAACAGGAAAGCTATGTGAGTTAGGAATGAATGAAAACAGGCTGAGTAATTAGATCAGGAATAAATGAATGAATGAGAACTTAGTGACTCAGTGAGAGAAAGATGGAGGGTGAAGCCGGCACTTGTGGCAGAGTCGAAGACCATCCCTGGCAGTTCCTAGGTAGTTTTCGCCTCTTTCTTCCTCTATGAGTTAATGTTTGACTAAACTCTACAGCACATGGGATAGCCAAGCTCCCCCTGCAGTGAGTCACGTAGCACTGTTAGGCAAGCAATTCCGTGGCTCAACTTGCTAAGGAAGGAGAGCATCTTGCTCAAGCAGAGGAGATGAGGAAAGGAGACTCCCTCAGGGCCGCTCTAGGAATACCCTTGGCTACTTAGAGAAAATGCTGTGATACTGTGTGCAGTGTGTCTTCATCTTCCCTCTTCTTTGATACATCAGCTTTTAATTCCAAGCAAAAGCTCATCATCAACTGGCTGCATGTTCCATGAGCTTGAAAATACCTTTGAATTGATCCAAATATTTCTTTCCTTCACGAGCCATCTCCAAGACAATAGGGTCCAAAGACTTCCTTGAAAAGTTTATCAGACTCACATTTTTGTCTTAGCTGGATGGTCCAGTGATGCTAGAGCCAGAATATTCTAATAGCTTAGTAGTAATAACAAATAACGCCCCCATCCTTGAGGAGGGGCTGTAGCAGCTCCATTCTGGGCTGTGTATGGTGTTATTGCCCTATGTTCATCCCTAGTTCCTTCCATTACTAATTCTCAGGAGAAGAACTAAGTAATTTCCAGGACACCTTTCCCTCTGCCTTCTTCTGAATTGTCTACTTTCAGTTTCCAGAGAGCTGAGGAATGTATGGAGATGTGAAATCCCAGGTTGTATCCAGTGCATCTCTTTGGGGTGATAGTTAAGAATACACTCTCTGCAGTTAGTGTGAACATGAGGCCAACGCCTGTATCTGCAACTTAGGAACCTGAGCTCTTGGATAAGTTACTTCCCAAGCCTCTCTGCACATGCCATCTTCCTTTGTAATATGGGGTGATCTTAGCACTTACTCCATGGAGCTGTTGCAATAAATAAAAGCCATTAAAGAGTGGAGCTAAATGGAAGGTGCCTCTTGCAGAGTCAAAATTCAATAAACATTATCTTTTATTATCATCACTATTCTCGCTGTCCACATCACTTCTTTGGAGACTACCGGGGTGAAACAAGAGCTTCTTGGAGAAAATGTGTGCTTTTGTGTCTCACAGAGCTACATGGATTCAGTCCATAGGAAACGTCCTCCCAGGAAAAGGGACAAGACAAAGGCACCACTAGAGAGGAAAGCTGATTTGTTTTGAAAAGAGTCTCACAATTGGAAAATAAAACCAAATCTGTTCCATGAAATTGAGCTACAGATAATAAAAGTGTCAATGTGAGGCAGTAGTCAGGTACTGACTCAGCTTAAAAAAAATCATCATAGTTCAAAAAAATATAGACTTTGTCACCTTGTCAATGTGCATATGCCATCCTTCTCTCTGTTACCCTGGCAGCAGATCTGCTCCATTTACTGATAACAAAGGGGGGAGAGAAAAGAAAGTTTTTATTATCTCTTAGCTGCTTGCCTCGGGGCCAATAGAGCAGTCTATGGAAGACTGCACCAGTCCTGGCTCCTAGCTCCCAAAGGCGGCATGCATCACCAACAAATGGAAGTTGAATGCAGACTTCATTCTTCCTCTAGCCTCTGGGATGTGTTGTAGGAACAAGAAAAGAAGGCTCTTCCAGTTTCAAGGGAAGGCTTAAGACTCCCTGAAGATCCTTTCTTCACTGAAATTACAAGGATCCCTGATTATACAGCTATGAGTGTCAAGCATAGAAATGCAGAGCTATGGAGCCTAACGTTGACAGAGCCCATCAGTGTGTGCATGAGGGTGTCTCTTGGGGAGCCACAGCCCTCTAGAAACACCCATACAGGCAGTAACTACATGGCAGGGTGACCTACTAGAGGAAGGCTTCCTAGCTCTACCCCCCAGCCCCCTTGCTGACTTCCATGCATGTGGCCCCGTACAGTGTCTGGCACATGGCAGATTCTCTATACAGACTTCAAGAACTAGCCAATTGGAACTGAAATACAATATGCAATAAGAGGAAGGAAAGGGACAGTCTCTCTCTCTCTCTCTCTCTCTCTCTCTCTCTCTCTCTCTCTCTCTGTGTGTGTGTGTGTGTGTTTCCTCAGAGCTTCCTGCCAGGTAATATTCAAAAGTGCTCTGAGCAGGAAGATGTTCCATCCCTCAGTTGTCACAACAGGACACTTCTGAAAGGCAGTGTTCATTCTCCATCCACCCCAGGCCCACTGTCTTCACTCTCCTTGGAGTGAGAACCAGATGTTATATGCACTGATTTTTATAGGAGGCTCCTTAAATAAAAATGTTGAGAACCGGAAGGAGCCACACCCAAGCTAACAAAAGCTCGTGTCTCCTAGAGCATCCCATCAAGCAGAGAGAGAGTGACGAGAGTTAGACCACACTATGCTGTTCTTGGAGTTTGTTTCATTTCTTTGATTATTTCACAGCTGTCAACAGTAAACCAATCGTGAGTACAACTGACTCAGCCAGATATTATTGCCAGACTGTGTAGCACCTTATGACCACCTACTCTATGAACAGCAGACATCCAGGCTTGAGATGACGTGTGTGTGTGTGTGTGTGTGTGTGTGTGTGTGTGTGTGTGTGTGTG
>NW_026590859.1:887251-959442 GCF_907164565.1 Psammomys obesus | reverse complement strand
TGTGTGTGTGTGTGTGTGTGTGTGTGTGTGTGTGTGTGTGTGTGTGTCAGTAGGCATGTGGGTAAATGCTACACAGAATAACATGAATATCTGCCCTATTTTTCCTACATGAAGAACTCCCACATTCATCTCAAGCCTAACCCCCTCCACAGGTCTCTGTTTGAATTTTTAACTGTCTTGTCTAAAGTACAAAGCAGGCTTGGCTGATCCTCCTCAGTGACCAAGGACTCCATTTGGTAGCTGGCATTAGCAAACTGTTTTGGAAAGGGACAGAGTGTAAGTGGTTTGGATTCTATGGGCTAAGCAATCTCTATGTAACTGCTCTACTCCACTCATGAAATTTGAATGTCAGTTAACTATTTTATGCCATAATATATTCTTTTTCTTTGGTTTTATTCAATCGTTTTAAAATGAAAAAGCAAAATAAAACATTTTATCTTCTAGCTAACCAAAATAGCCAAGAAAGCTGATTTTAGTGTAGCTTGCTGCCACCTGAGTTAAGCAGAATAATGCTGTTGGGGGCTGAACAAGGGACCTAGGCTTCATGCTCTCAGTTTTACAGGGATATCAGGAAAACATTCCAGCTGACTACACAGACTAACTCTACTCAAAGAACCAGCGAGGAGAGAAATGCCTCGTTATTTAGAGTGTTTTCCATGTAAAGCTTGAGGACCTGACTCTGTTCTCCAGGACATATATAAAGGTTTGTAAAAAACATTTATAATCACAACATTGTAGGAGTAGAGATTAGTGGGTCTCTGAGGCTTGCTGGCCAGCAAGCATAACCTACTAAACAAGTTTCAAGTCCCATTGGGAGACTCTATCAAAAGAAGGTAGGCAACACATGAGGCAGAGGTTGACTTCTGGCCTCTAGACACACGTGTGTGTACATATACACCTGTGCACACATATACTTGCATTCACAGAAACACATGAACACACACACACACACACACACACTGAGGAAGGATCAGGAGCAACTCAGTCTTCAGAACCTGAATCCTATACTAGAACTTCCAAAGAAAATATCATGCAGCTGGGTTGGAGTAGAGGGAAGCCTAGAGTAGCTTGCAAGAATAGTATCTGCCAGAAGCATCTCGGACCCCAGGCAAGGCTCCTTACTGTGTTGGCAAAGCATTTTTAGAGTATTAAGAAAGGAACAGTATTTATGGAGGAATGATACTTAAGAAGAGGTAAACAGTTTCTAGAAGTGATACTTGAAAAGGAGGAAGAACAGAGAGGAAAAACACTGTGTCTCCCATTTAATTAAGGTATGGGTATATCTTTATTTTCAAGCTAACTCCCAGACAGATTATATTTCCCTTGCACTATGGTTATTTCTTAGTTTTGGAATTCTTATTAAGTATTCAACTCTTTTATTGAGATAAGTTTTCTTCCACATATTCCTCTCTAACCTCTGTAGCTGGAAACCAAAATGTAAAACATGGCTTTACAGAAAGGCATAAAGTCCAGATATGCAGCACCACCCTGGGCTCAGCAATATCCATCAGACTCTGCTAAGAAAATGACAGAAGAGTTGCTTCCTGCACAGCCCGATTCTTAGCTTCAGGTACATCACTCTTCCCCTTGTCTCCTGGCTTCTTCCCAAGGCCAGTGCAGCCAGCTCAGGTGGGCAGGGAACACTGAGGCCCAGCCTGAACTCTGCTATCAAGCTAGACACCATTAGGGCTTTCTGAATCTCATCCAACTTACATTCTTGTTTCTCTGTGCAAATGTTTTCCCTGGTCCCTTGACCCCAAAGTTTGCCTTTTCAGATTTGCATACACAGACTCTAAGTTTGTGCTAACCCTGGCCTTCTAACTCAGGACACTCAGGATCGCTTGTTAGCTATCACTAATTTCTATTCATCTCAAGAAATAAAGCAAACTACAGCTATTATTGCAAACATCAGAAAGACACACTAGAAAGTTGATAGAATGTCAAATGACTGGGAAGAGAGCTGGACGCTTACCTCTAGCCAACTTTCCTAGCAGGTCAGAGAACAACAGATATAAACCACCTGCTATTACATAGTTGGCAGGCTGGGGAGCCCCTAGGAACTGTGGTTTCTGTTTGGCTTTCTTTCCTCCTGAGGTCTTGGGTTACCTTAATTTTAATGCAATTAAAGAAACAAAAAAAATCAGTAAGTTTTTAGCAGTAGTGGGAAAGGGCTCCATTGGCAGATGCTTAATCATTGTGCTAAATGAGGTTAATTCCCACCCCTGGTCTTTAATAGGCTTGGTCCTAGTATGAATTTTTCAACTGATGCCACAGTCGGGTCACCTGGCTGCCTGTTTTAATCAGAAGGCTTAGTCAGCTCCAATTTCCGTGTTTCTAATGTTCACCCAGCCTTCTCAGGGGCTGAAGCCATTCTGATCACAGAGCAGAGACTTTCTGTAAAGAGTGCTGTGTGGAAAATGTTGAAGGAGGCTTGTAGCCTGCCCTCTCCTTCTCTTTTGCTCTGATTCTAAACATACCATCTTTCCCCCATCTCAATTCCACTTAGTTTTATGTGACAATTTGGGTGAGCCTCTTTCCTTCAGTACCTAGTTTACCTAGGACCAGGAAGTCAATGTAGGTCCTCTAGCATAAAAATAGAGATACGGTGGTGGAGGGAGCAGAGCAACACAAGAAGAAAGTATGTTAACTGTCCAGGTATGGCTTGGTGGCCCAAGACTATTACTGAGTGACTCAGATAGAAGCCAAAGCCTGTTAGCTTCTTGGTGGCTTTGGAGAAGCCATCCCAGCTCTGAAAAATATAAGTCTGTTACATAGTTAAGATCCTCTTAAAGGTTTCTCAGGGCTGAGGAGTATTCGACAAGCTTCTCGAAGGCAAGTGGTAATTAAGAGTAGAGCTGATATGACCTTGGCCCTAGAGACATCTGAACCAACCCCAGGATAATAACATCCTCAGACATGGCAGGGGTGAGGACCACTGGCCTGCCTGTGTCTTTAAGGGCAGCACTTAGCGCTCAGCCCTGGGCAAGTCAGATAGATGGGTCACCTCTGTGACTTCTGTAGCTCCAACACCAGAAATTCTGGGATGGGTGAAAACTATAGGCTTCGTTTAGCCAAGCCATATATTTAGTGCTTGCTCAGGAAAAGACAAAGAGACTATGGTGTCTGAGGCATTTACCGGATGAACTTGGTTCACTTTGACAAAGAGGAAGTATTCTATCTGAGAAGACAATAACCATAACTCTTTTCTGTTCCCCGCTAATTCTCCTGATGATTTCAGAGTAGAGCAAGCCATGGGCTGACCTGAATATGGGCTGTCAGGCAGAAATGCTTCTCTCTATACAGGAAGCTAACCCCTGCTCCATCCTGACTCTGTCTCCTCACTTGGATCAAAGGACAGATTACAGTGAGTGTCAGAGCAGAGGAGCTGACCACCTGAGGGCTCTAGGGTCCTCTAGGGTAGTGTGATACTTGCCGCTCTTTCAAAGTGTACAGGATGGCTATAGGCACTATTTATGAACTCTGCATTCCTTCTAAGGACCCCTTACCAGCCCTTCACCTGCAAGCTTACTAAGTTTCTACTGTTTGACTGCAGATTTTCCATCAGCATCACCTCTTGTCAGAAGGCATAGCTCCCCCTTCTCCTGGCTCTGTTTGCCTTGCATTTGTACATGTAGTTTTTTGCTTAGGTCAGGACTTTAATTACAGTGTTTGTAGGCTGAATTTATGCATGAGAGTAAGGATTGCTTCTTAAGGGCACTAACACCCATACTGCCCTTTTGCCTACGGCTGCCCATGAGAAGAAAGGGTTTATGAAACTTGGGCTGATATTAGTAGTTTGGTCTGAATCTGATGGATTCTTCCAAAGTGCCTTTATTGAGAAAAGGATATGGCAGCATCCAAACGGCAGACATTTTAATCTGTTTTTAGATTATCCATGTTATTTTGTCTGTGTGAGGATTTTGTCTACATGTGTCTGTGCACTCTGTGCATGCCTCGTTATCCTGAAGGCAAGAAGACACATTGGGCTCCTGGAATTACAGTATGGGTGATTGTAAACGACCATGTGGGTGCTAGGAACCAAACCCGGGTCCTCTGGGAGAACACCAACTTCTCTTAACCACTGAGCCATTCTCTCTAGCCCTTAAATAACAACTGTTTGTTGTTGTTGTTGTTGTTGTTGTTGTTGTTGTTGTTTAAATTCCTTCCTGGCTATTCCTTCTAGAAGCTACAAATGAATGACTCTATTAGAATAGACTCTCCGGTACTTTGGCTACTTGTGTTGTCATTGGATATTTTCTAAATTACTTGTTAGCAATCTGTGAATGGCAGAAGTCTGTTTTCTCTCATTGACTATTAGAATATGATGATAAGCATTGTTTTTCAATACAGTCAGTCTCACCAAAACTCTATAAGATTAGCATTTCTAATCCATTTTATACCTCAAAAGGTAAAACATGGAATATGTTGTTTCTTTAAGGTCACACAGAGAGGCAGCAATGTGTCTGGAATGCAAGCACCCCTCTCTTTTTCTGCCCCTGAAAGCCGAGCCATTTGCCCTACACCACATGTTCCTGGTTGACCACCCTTCTCCTGTGTGCACTCAACGCTAGCACATTGCCTTACAGAAGGTAGGTACAAACTAAGTGATTGATGAATGAATAAAAATACAGTTCCTCACCTTAAAGAATTTATTTACAATCTAACAGCAAATTCAATACATAAAGGGGCTAAAAAATAATAGCAATTCAAAAGATATATAACAATCCCCCACAACTATACAAAGCTGTCACTATACTGTGTGAGATTAATTACCAAATGAATGATAAAGATACTAAATCTGTAGGGGCAGAAAGACTGGCAAAACCTCCTGGAAAAACAAGGATGCATTTAGTACAATATTAATATTTATTAAATGCCTACTTTGGGTAAGCCCTTACACTCAAAAACTTACAGAACTCCATCAAATCTCTCTGAGTACAATGAGTTTAGAGAGGAAAGGCACATAGAAAGGTAAATATAAAAAAGCTTTTGAGAGCCTGTCTAGAATGGTCTTCATTGTAGATGGTATCTTCTTCTACTAGACTAACAACATTGAGGACATATATGGATCACAGAGGGAAGAAGGCAGCAGTTGCCTAGGCAGTCAGATGGGCTGACTCTATCCAGGACAATAAAAGACGGGTTTCACAAGCACACCACTTATGGCTATATAACGAGTTTTAGAGTAGGTGGTTTTCACCACCATCGCAGCAGTCCAGAGGCAGAGGCAAGATCTCTGTATAGCTTGAGGACAACTTGGACTATGAAGTGGGTTTTAGGCCAACATGGTCTACAGAGTAAGACCCTGTCTCTAAACACAAAACAGAAAAATCCAGTTGTGTGGAAGGAAGTAGGAGTCACACACACACACACACACACACACACACACACACTTCTATTTATTTAGCTGTAGAGTCTCAAAGCCCTGCAGCCTCTACAATCAAAGAAATCTACAGACTTGAATAGCATTAGATTAATTTGTAAGAACAGCAGAAAAATTAAAGTCTTGAGACACACCAAGACCCACTAGCTTAGTGCCTATGTGACATTAACATCCACAGTGGTCTCAACAGTTACTAGCTGTTCTTCCTGAGAAAACAGCTTCAATTCCATCACCTTCACTGTGGCTCAAAGCTGTCTATTATCCAGTCCAAGATGATTGAAGCTATCTTCTGGCATCCATGGGCATGGCACACACATGGTACACAGATACACATGCAGGCCAAACACCCATGTATACAAAATAATTTTTTTTAAAAAAATAAGAGACTGATTTCTGTATATATCAAAGTGTGGAGAACTTTGATTCAGGACTCAAGAGTACTATGCAGCATGGAGAATGTTCCTACTGTCCTTCTAGAAAGTTGTTGCAATCCTCTAGAAAGGGATTAGCACAACATTAAGGAAGCAGTTCAGAAGTCCTGTTCTGTGTCTTCTTACCATGTGAGTTGTGAGTAATTCCTTCTCCCAAACTCATGGCTCACTCACCCCTGGTGCTAACTTCTTGTTCCCCAAACCAACAGTCAGATGAATAAGAACCCCTCTTTCTGCTCAGTCCCCTTAAATGTCAAATTCTTTCTGAGCTGATGGATATGTTGGGAAAAGAAAATTACCTCAGTACTAAATATAGACTCTGACCCCTTTTTCTACCCAGCACATTCCCCTGAGTCAGAACTGGCAGCCAGAAAAGTGAGCAGAGAGGATGTTTGGCTTCTCAGACAGGAAGGGATTGATCAGGTGAGAACAGACACAAGAAGAATTTCAGATGAGAACAGAAAAAAGGAGGAGGAGGAGGAGGAAGAAGAAGAAGAAGAAGAACAAGAACAAGAACAAGAACAAGAAGAACAAGAACAAGGAGAACAACAACAACAAGAAGAAAAAGAACAAGAAGAAGAACAAGAACAAGAAGAAGAAGAACAAGAACAAGAACAAGAAGAAGATTGTAAAAAAAAAACAGAAGAGAAATTAATGACTTTCAGTCCCCAAGTGCACCTGGCCAGGATTCAAAAGAGCTATTGCAGTAGGCATGGCTTTCACTTTCCAGTAAACATGCAAAGAGATGATCTGAGAAAATGAAGCAGACATTAAATCATTGGGGCACTTTAAACAGGAGCCAAGATACAAGATAGTTAAGAACCGACAAAATGGTTTTCTGAGATGATTTTAAGAGAGTGGGTTGGTGTCCTAATCCCTTCACTGAAGTCCTGCCTCACTACAGGAGGTGGCCACTTCAGGCTCCATATCCTCCATGCTAGCAGTCTCATCTAGGGTGACCCCCATAGACTTCCGGGCCTCCCCATCCCAGGTCTCTGGAAAATCCCAGAGATACCTCCCACCTCCTATTTCTTTTCTCTCACTTGGCCCTCTCTCTCTAGCTCTCCCTACTCCTAATCTCTACCCCTCCCCCACCCCCACATCTCCTTTCCTATACAATTCCCTCCCTCTGTACACCTCCAAATTTGTCCTGCCTACAAAATGTGCAGGGACAAAGATGGAGCAAAGACGAATGGCCAAACAAACACTGGCCCTACTTGAGACTCATCCCATGGGAGATTATCAGTCCCTGACACCATCAATGTTACTCTGCCATGCTTATAGACAGGAGCCTAGTATAACTCTTCTGAGAGGCTTCACCCAGCATCTGATGGAAACAGATGCAGAGACCCAAAACCAAACATTTGACAGAGCTCAGGAAGTCCTATAGAAGATTTGGGGGAATGAGTGAGGGAGTAAGAGTCAAGGACTCCAAAAGAAGACCTACAGAGTCAACTACCCTGGGCCCATGTGGGCTTATAGAGTCTGAACCACCAAAAAGCATGCATAGACTGATCCTAGGCCCCCTGCACATATGTACCAGATGTGCAGCTTGGTCTTTATGTGGATCCCTCAACAAATGGAGTGGGAGTCCCCTCTGACTCTGATGTCTCCAATTGGATCCTGTTTTCCAAACTGGACTTCCTTGTCTGGCCTCAATGGGAGAGGATGCACCTAGTTCTGCAGTGACTTAATGTGTCAGGATGGGTTGGTACCTATGGGAGACTTCATCTTTCTATGAGAAGGAGAGGGGAGAATGGAAGAAGCAGTGTACAAGTGGAGTAGAGCTGGGAGGAGAGGAGGGAGGCTTCAATAAGGATGTAAAGTGAATAAATAAATACCTTTTTAAAAAAGGAAAGAGAAAAATGTTTCCCCAAAATAAAAGTGAGAAGCACTCACCATGGATGCTGGGCTGGCAAACAGAGAAGGCCCTTCCCTTCAGCACAGTAAGCTTGTGTATCTGCAGTGGCCTTCAATTGTTCACCTCAAGTAGCCCTCACACAGAGCTATGCAGACCTACAAATCCTCCATGGTTAGGAAAGTCGAAGCTTAAGGAACTAGGGAACATGACAAATGTCTACATGTTTAAACTTATCCTGCCACCTTTTGATCTGTCTACCTACCAGTCTTTGTACTCAGCTACCATTTATCTACTCACCTACCATCTATTTATCTAAGATCTTTCCATCTATTAATTATCCTATTGTATGTCAATCATCTATCTATTATCTACATACCATCTATCTATTAATCGCCCATTGTTACCCATATTTCAATCTATCATTCTATCCATTTATTTCTCTGTATCTTTATCTTCTCTACCAATCCGTCTTTCTCTTCATCCATCATCTGTGTCTTTCTACGCATCCATCATCACCCATAAGCTGTAAATCAGTTGATGGAGTGCTTTTTTAGTATGTGCAAGGCTCTAGTTTCAATCAATAGCACTGCCTATAATCTCAGTACTTGAGAGGTAGAGGCAGGGAGATCAGAAGAACAAGGTCATCCTTGGCTACATACTGAGTTTGAGACCAACCTGGGATACATGTGATTTTTTTTTCCTTCAGGAAAAAAGAAAAGATATCTTTAAAAAAATGTCTAGGGCCATATCGCCCTGAACATGGTCAATCTTCTCTGTCCCTCTCTTTATTGTACATAAATAGCTGATTCTAGTGATCAGCAGTCCTGCATCTGTGAGTTTACCTGCTACTTCCACTTCACTTATCACCTGAAATAAACACGTAGTCTTCTGTTATCATTCATCATCATAGAGTGGAAAGTGGAGAAGCTTTTGAACTGTTCAATATGCCCCTTCCTAGCCAAGGCAGAGCAGGCAATGTTCTCACCTTGTAATTTAGCTCCCATTCTGTAAACAAAAGTCATATTGTTACCTAGTTGGTGCCACATTTTTTTCAGTTATGTGCTTTTTACTGGTGGTACCCAAGCACAGAGCCGAAGTCCTGTCTGCTGTGTTATTTGGAGTCTTGCAAAGGAGTTATTCATGCTAGCCTTATTCAGGAGTGGAGTTTAGTATTGCTAGCTGAGAGTTTAACATCGCTAAATCAACAATGTGCAGGAATGAAGTGTCTGTGACTAAAAACACACATGAAGCAAGGTTACATATTGATCAATTAATTAAGATGTTGCAGTCAGAGGCTCACAGGAACCTAACCCTTTTTCCCCCAAGAGCAATGCTCCGGTGGGTTACTAATCCAATGCCTGCAGTAGCTCTCTAGACCAAAACTTCTGAAAGTCATGAGAATCAACTTGTTTATTAAAGTTTCTGACCAAGTCACTCACATACACACACATATGCAGATAGGCATGATGCTATTATAGGTATAACCAACAGAAGACTTTTTCAAACACTTGATAGCTACAGGACTTGCTAGACTGCCTTGTTAGGTGGGAAGGTTTGAGCTGCAGTCTGCCTGTGGCTAGGTGCTGCACGCCCCTGTGGGGACAGAATAGAACCCAGCAGTCTTTCTGCCCTTCACTTTTCTTCTGAGTAGAGCTTACCATGTGACCACCACATCTTTGGTGCAGTAGCAGAGAGACACTGTCTCCATCACCACAGCTGGGAGCTTTGATCTGTCTTGCTCCTATGACACATTCTTGTCCTATCAACACTCTGTCTAAGTAGGGAAAACTTTAGTTCTCTCATCTGGAACTTTGGGGAATTAGAGACCCTACCACCCCTCTGTAGACCTTCATTCACCTCCTTCCACTTCCATCAGCATTTTCCCTTCCCCAGGTAGTTCCAAGACAAAAGCTGAATGAATCTCATCTTTCACCCATATGGTGGGCATCATCTAAGAGCCAAAACTTGCCCTACAAGATCAACTGTATGAGATCAGTTCTCTTATTGTACCTATCTTCCAGTAAATTATATTTCCTGCTTTTGCTGCTTCTCTTTTTTTCCATTATTTCACCACATTTGTTCTCTAGCTACTTCTCTTTTCCTCTTTCTCTCTTTTTTTTTCATTTTTTTTAAATTTTATTTTTCTTTTTAGTTACATTTTGTTAACTCTGTGTCCCAGCTGTATCCCGCTCCCTCATTCCCTCCCCAACCCCGCACTCCCTCCCTGATCTCCTCCCTGCCCCTTTCCAAGTCCACTGATAGGGGAGGACCTCCTCCCCTTTCATTTGACCCTGTTTTATCAGGTATCTTCAGGGCTGGCTGCAAAATCCTCCTCTGTGGCCTAACAGACTGCTCCTCCCCTGGAGGGGGGGGGGGTCAAACAGCCTGCCCTTGAGATCCTGTTAGAAATAGTCCGTGTTCCCCTTACTTTGGAAAACTACTTGGTTACTGAGCTACCACGGGCCAAATCCCAGCAGAAGTTCTAGGTTATATCCATAGATGGTCCTTGGTTGAGTGTCAGTCTCAGAAAAGACCCTGTGCCCGGATATATTTGGTCCTTGTAGAGCTCCTATCCTTTCCATATCATACTAACTTCCCTTCTTTCATATGATTCCCTGCACTCTGCCAAGGGTTTGGTTATGAGTCTTAGTGTCTGCTTTGAAACACTGCTAGGTAGAGTCTTTCAGATGCCTTTTGTGGTAGACTCCTGTCATACATTCAATGCACATCCCATTTGTCTTTCTAAATGAGGATTAATCACCTTCGCCTGTGTCCACTTTCTTGATTATCTTCTTTAGGTGTGTAGATTTCATTATGTTTATCATATCTTGTAGGTCTATATAAGCGAGTATATACCAAGTTTGTCTTTCTCCTTCTGGGATACTTCACTCAGAATGATCTTTTCTAGATCCCACCACTTGCCTGCAAATTTCATGATTTCCTCCTTTTTGATTGCTGAGTAGTATTCCATTGTGTAAAAATACCACAATTTCTGTATCCATTCCTCCGTTGATGGACATCTGGGTTGTTTCCAAGTTCTGGCTATTACAAATAAAGCTGCTACGAACATGGTTGAACAAATGTCCTTTTTGTGTACTTGAGCAAATTTTGGGTATATACCTAGGAGTGGTATAGCTGGGTTTTGAGGTAGCACTACTCCTAGTTGTCTGAGAAAGCGCCAGATTGACTTCCAAAGTGGTTGAACCAGTTTACATTCCCACCAGCAATGGAGGAGGGTTCCCTTTTCTCCACAACCTCTCCAGCATGTGCTATCACTTGGGTTTTTCATCTTGGCCATTCTGATGGGTGTAAGGTGAAATCTCAGGGTCGTTTTGATTTGCATTTCCCTAATGGCTAATGAGGTTGAGCATTTCTTTAAGTGTTTCTCTGCCATTCGATGTTCCTCTTTCGAGAATTCTCTGTTTAGCTCTGTTCCCCATTTTTTAATTGGATTACTTGGTTTGTTGCTTTTCTGCTTCTTTAGTTCTTTATATATACTGGATATTAGCCCTCTGTCAGATAAAGGGTTGGTGAAGATTCTTTCCCAATCTGTAGGCAGGCGTTTTGTTTTGATGACAGTGTCTTTTGCTTTACAGAAGCTTTTCAGTTTCATGAGGTCCCATTTATTGATTGTTGCTCTTAGAGCCTGTGCTGTTGGTGTTCTGTTCAGGAACTTGTCTCCTGTGCCAATGAGTTCTAGGCTGTTCCCCACTTTTTTTCCAACTGATTTAGAGTATCTGGTTTTATGTTGAGGTCCTTGATCCACTTGGACTTTAGTTTTGTGCAGGGTGATAAATATGGATCTATTTTCATTTTTCTGCATGTAGACATCCAGTTGGTCCAGCACCATTTGTTGAAGATGCTGTCTTTTTTCCATTGAATGGATTTGGCTTCTTTGTCAAATATTGAGTATTCATAGGTGTGTGGGTTTATTTCTGGGTCTTCTATGCGGTTCCATTGATCCTCCTTTCTGTTTCTATGCCAATACCATGCAGTTTTTATTACTGTTGCCCTGTAGTACAGCTTGAGATCGGGAATGGAGATACCTCCAGATGATCTGTTGTTGTACAGGATCGTTTTGGAGATTCTGGGTTTTTTGTTTCTCCAAATGAAGCTGAGAATCTTTTTTTCAAGGTCTGTAAAGAATTGAGTTGGTATTTTGATGGGAATTGCATTGAATCTGTAGATTGCTTTTGGCAGGATGGCCATTTTCACAATGTTAATCCTACCAATCCATGAGCACGGGAGATCTTTCCATCTTCTGAGATCTTCTTCAATTTCTTTCTTCAAAGACTTGAAGTTTTTCTCAAACAGGTCTTTCACTTGCTTGGTTAGAGTCACACCAAGGTACTTTATGTTATTAGTGGCTATTGTGAAGGGTGTTGTTTCCCTAATTTCTTTCTCAGCCTTTTTGTCTTTGGTATACAGGAGGGCTTCTGATTTTTTTGAGTTGATTTTGTATCCTGCCACTTTGCTGAAGGTGTTTATCAGCTGAAGAAGTTCTCTGGTTGAATCTTTGGGGTCGTTCATGTATATTATCATTATCATCTGCAAATAGTAACACTTTGACCTCTTCCTTTCTGATTTGTATCCCCTTGATCTCCTTTAGTTGTCTTATTGCTCTGGCTAGGACTTCAAGTACAATGTTGAAGAGATATGGAGAGAGTGGGCAGCCTTGTCTTGTCCCTGATTTCAGTGGGATTGATTTAAGTTTCTCTCCATTGAGTTTGATGTTGGCTACAGGCTTGCTGTATATTGCCTTTACTATCTTTAGGTATGTGCCTTGTATCCCTGATCTCTCCAAGACTTTAAACATAAATGGGTGTTGGACTTTGTCAAATGCTTTTTCAGCATCTAAGGAGATGATCATGTAGTTTTTCTCCTTCATTTTGTTTATGTGGTGGATTACATTGATGGATTTCCGTATGTTGAACCACCCTTGCATTCCTGGGATGAAGCCTACTTGGTCATGGTGGATGATATCTTTGATGTGTTCTTGGATTCGGTTTGCAAGTATTTTATTGAGTATTTTTGCATCAATGTTCATAAGAGAGATAGGTCTGAAGTTCTCTTTTTTTGTTGGATCTTTGTGTGGTTTAGGTGTCAAAGTGACTATGGCTTCATAGAGTGAGTTTGGTAGTGTTCCTTCTGTTTCTATTTTATGGAATAGTTTGAGGAGAATTGGTGTTAGTACTTCTTTGAAGGTCTTGTAGAATTCTGCGCTGAAGCCATCTGGTCCAGGGCTTTTTTTGGAGGGGAGACTGTTAATGACTGCTTCAATTTCCTTGGGAGATATAGGGCTATTCAGTCTTTCTACCTGATCTTGACTTAATTTTGGTAGATGGAATCTGTCAAGAAAGTTATCCATTTCATTTAGATTTTCAAATTTTGTGCCATATAGGCTTTTGTAGTATGACCTAATAATCGTTTGGATTTTCTCAGTGTCTGTAGTTATGTCCCCATTTTCCTTTCTGATTTTGCTGATTTGCATAGTTTCTCTCTGCTTTTTAGTTAGTTTGGCTAAGGGTTTGTCTATCTTGTTGATTTTCTCAAAGAACCAGCTTTTTTTCATTGATTCTTTGGATAATTTTATTTGTTTCTAATTGATTGATTTCTGCCCTGAGTTTGATTATTTCCAGCCGTCTGCTCCTCTTGGGTGTATCTTCTTTTTTTTCTAGGTTTTTCAGTTGGGCCATTAAGTTGTTTGTATGTGATGTTACGGATTTCTTCTTGTGGGCACTTAGTGCTATAAATTTTCCTCTGAGCACTGCTTTCAATGTGTCCCATAAATTTGGGTATGTTGTGCCTTCATTTTCATTGAATTCTAGAAAGTCTTTAATTTCTTTCTTTATTTCTTCCTTGACCCAGCTGTCATTGAGTAGTAAGTTGTTCAGTTTCCATGTGCGTGTTGGCTTTTTGTTGTTTCTGTTGTTGTTGATGTCCAGCTTTAGTCCATGGTGATCAGATAGTATACAAGGGATTATTTCAGTCCTTTTGTATCAGTTGAGGCTTGCTTTGTGACCAACTATATGGTCTATTTTGGAGAAGGTTCCATGTGGTGCTGAAAAGAAGGTGTACTCTTTTGAGTTTGGGTGAAAAGATCTGTAGACATCTATTAGGTCCATTTGATTTAGGGATTCTGTGAGTGCTTTTATTTCCCTATTTGGTGTCTTTCTGGTTGATCTGTCCCTTGATGAGAGTGGGGTGTTGAAGTCTCCCTCTATTAAGGTATTAGGATCAATGTATGATTTAAGCTTTAATATTGTTTCATTTACGAATGTAGGTGCTCTTGTATTTGGGGCATAGATATTCAAAATTGTGATGTCCTCTTGTTGGATTTTTCCTTTGATGAGAATATAGTGGCCCTCCTTATCTTTTTTGATTAACTTCGGATGAAAGTCTATTTTGTTAGATATTAGGATGGCTACTCCAGCTTGTTTTCTGAAACCATTTGCTTGAAAAACATTTTTCCAGCCCTTTACTCTGAGGTAGTGTTTATCTTTGTTGCATAGGTGTGTTTCTTGGATGCAACAGAATGTTGGGTCCTGTTTCCGTAACCATTCTGTTAGCCTGTGTCTTTTTGTTGGTGAGTTGAGTCCATTAATATTGATAGATAATATTGACCAATGCATGTTAGTTCCTTTTGTAATGGAGTCGATGATCTTACCCTGTTTCATTGCTTGTTTTCTTTTCATTTTTGTTGGGATATTATCTGTATGCCCTGTTTTCTTGGGTGAATTCGTTTTCGTTGGATTGGAGTTTTCCTTCTAGTATCTTCTGTAGGGTTGGTTTGCTGTATAGATATTGCGTAAATTTAGTTTTGTCATGGAATATTTTGTTTTCTCCATCTATGTTGATTGAAAGCTTTGCAGGGTATAGTAGTCTGGGT
Source organism: Psammomys obesus (assembly GCF_907164565.1). Taxonomy (NCBI): domain Eukaryota; kingdom Metazoa; phylum Chordata; class Mammalia; order Rodentia; family Muridae; genus Psammomys; species Psammomys obesus. Next base: position 944,878 of record NW_026590859.1, on the reverse strand, counting down.
TGACATTTGTGATCTCTTAGAGTCTCCATGATGCTTGCCCAGGCCCTTCTGGCTTTCATAGTTTCTGATGAGAAGTCTGGTGTGATTCTGATAGGTCTACCTTCATATGTTACTTGGCCTTTTTCCCTTGCTGCTTTTAATATCTTTTCTCTGTTCTGTAGATTTAGTGTTTTGACTATGATGTGACGTGATGTGTTTCTTTTCTGGTCTAGTCTATTTGGTGTTCTGTAGGCCTCTTGTATATTTATGGACATCTCTTTCTTTAAGTTGGGAAAATTTTCTTCTATGATTTTCTTGAAAATATTTTCTGGACCTTGGAGCCTGGAGTCTTCTTTTTCATCAATTCCTATTATTCTTAGATTTTGTCTTTTCATAGCATCCTTGATTTCTTGGATATTTTGTGATTGGAACTTTTCTGATTTTACTTTTTCTTTGAGAGAAGTATCAATTTCTGCAAGTGTGTCTTCAGCTCCAGAGATTCTCTCTTCCATCTCTTGTATTCTGTTGGTGATGCTTACTTTTGTGGTTCCTGATCTTTTCTCCAAGTTCTCCAGCTCAAGAGTTTTCTCATTTTGTGTTTTCTTTATTGATTCTAATTCTGTTTTCATGCCTTGCACCATTTCTTTCATGTGTTTGAATTTGGATTCCTGTCTCTCTATGATGGACTCTATTCCTTTGTTCATTTCCTTTTTATATGCCACTAATTTTTTCTCTACTTGTGCCTCTATTTGTTTGGCTATGTTTGCCTGTATTTCTTTAAGGGTTTTGTCTATTTCTTCTTTCTTTACCTCCAATTGACTGGCCAACTCTTTGAAAGATTTGTTCATTTCCTCCTTATGAGCCTCAAATAATTGAGCAAGCATGGCTTTAAGGTCATTTTCCTGTGCTTCTGATGAATTGGAGTATCCATCGATTTTGGGGTTTGCTGGTGAAGTCATGATGTCCTGATTTATGTTGGAAGTGTTCTTTCGCCTACCCCTGGCCATTGGCTTATCTGAGACCTTCCCTGTTTGTTTTTGGATTCTGCCGATCAGACTGGTACTGTCTCTCTCTCGAGTCTGGAGAATTCTTCAGGAAGTTGAGAGAGGTCCCGTGTCCTTAGCATGAGCTGAGGACTAGCTGTACCTGTAGGAGGAAAGTACGCAGGCGCAAACAGAGGCAAATGCAAGCGTGCGTGTGTGTGTGTTTGTAAGTGGGCGTGGGCGTGTGTCTTGAAGGACAGAGTGATGGCTAATGTTGAACCCTTGAGTGTGTGGGAGGGGCTCTGCAATGTATATGTCGCAGGTGCTAGTGATGATCACAGCGCAATTTCTGGCATTAACTGCCTTAACTCCTCAATTAGACCCACAGAGCAGAAACTTCAATGTTCCAAGTGCCCCTCTGTTTCCCAAAGTGGGTATATGAGTAGGAGGGGGTTCGATGCCTGGCTTCTGTTTTAGAAGGACCCAGGATCAGGGGAGCTGCAGATTCTCAAGGGTGCACTCACTTACAGGCAGGTCACTTGGCAGAGATCGGGGTATCTGGGCTCTCTGCTCTCTGGTTTGGCCCTGCTTCTTTGATGTGCTCCGCCTGTTCCGTGCTGTTGTTACTGCCAGGTTATGAGGTCTTGCTGCAGCTGGAGATTTCAGGGTGGTCACGTCAGTAGGAATCGGGGTAACCAGCCTTTCTGTTCTCTGGTTTGGCCCTGGTTAGTCTTAAACTGGAGGGCTGATGTGCCCCGCCAGCTCAGTGCTGCTCCGCCACCAGGTTAGAAAGTCCCGCTGTAACTGGAGACTGGGTTGCTAGTCCAGATGCTTTCTGGGAAGTCCTGGGGTCTCTTCACTGTGTTCTCCAAGCTTCAGAGGCCCAGCGCCTGGTGTGTCTAGCTTGTATGGCGTTTCTGTCTGGTTTTGGTGAGTATATAGCATATTCTCTGTCACTGTGGGATTGGGCGGGCCGTACCGTCAGTGATGGTGCTCCTGTGGAGCTAGTATGGTGTCTAGCAGACTCGGGCCCTGGGAGGATGGTGCAGCCGCCGTGCGAATCTGGGGCTCCGAGACACAGTACTGCTGGCCTTTGCCGATAAAGGGCTTGGGGCTCCGCCTCAGTGGCTGCAGGCCCCAGGCAGTTAGGTCTGCGCTGAGAAAGGGGAGTCCGCTGTGCTGAGGAGGAGGGAGGTCTGGGGGAGGGGAGTGCTGAGAGATCAAAGGATCATTTCTCACCTTCCCCAAACAAGTCCCTGGGTGACCCGAGACCAAGGTTTTCACCTCCTGCGATGTTCCCTGTTGTTTAGAAAGTCTCTCCGTTGTTTCCCTGGCTTCAGAAGTCCTTCCACTCATCAACTCAGAACTTTATCTCTTCCACAGCTCGGAAACTGTGTGTGCTAGTCGCCATCTTGGCTCCGCCCCCCCTCCTCTTTCTCTCTTTCATCTCTCTTCCACATGTTTTTTTTTACCCCTCCCTCAATTCATCATGTTCCTTCACAACTTTCCACTTGCTGGATGCCAAAAATAGTAGTTATTTATTTTATATGGTTTATTTTTATTATTCTCTTTAGCTCCTTACACCTTTTTGTTTTTCTTCATGAGACCTTATAGAACGGGTTAGTGAGAATTAGAAACATAGAAAGTTAGTCCAGAAAGCCCCCAGAGACTGTGGCACATTCTTATGGGGATAGGCAAAGAAGAAGAGTGCCTTGATGAAACATCACGGCTTCCTAACAGGATTTCTAACTGCACTTCCTCAGTTTGTTGTGCCTGGTACAAGCAGGTCAAGCTCTCACTATAACACAGGACTGACTCTGGCCAATTTTTTTGTTGGCAGAGCTGGAATACATTCAAGGAGGTTGGTTTCTTTTTCTGTTGCCTCACCTTCCTCATTCCCAGAGCCTCAGGCTGGCCTTGGTGAATCATGACAGGAAAGAGTCATTACAATGTGGTCATGCTGTGCTGGAACATTCCACACTGTGCTGATAGCAGGAGACATCAGAACCTCACTGCTCACAGTTAAAGACCTTGAGATTCATCTGCATGGAGCAGTTGCTAAGCTGCAAAAGGTGTCTGTGTGGGTGGCTTTTGCCTCAGCCTATGCAGTCATTTGTATGGACATCCTAGTCAGGGTCTTATTTCTGCTTCTAATACTTACCAAGGGTTTTTGACTTGGGAAGACCCATCCCAAGGCCAGTGTGAAAGGAAAGAAAACCTGGAGATAGGAAGAAACCTCTATAGAAGTTTGATTCAATGAGAAGTTTGTCTCCTGGTGAGCAGCTGCCAAAACATATTTGCAGACACTCCTCTTTGCCTTTGAGCCTCCTCATGTTGATGGAAAAGGGGTTGGCATATCATGGATGCTGCATTGTCAGGTCTAATCATTCCTAGCAAGCAGCTTAGGGTTTAGAAGGCACAGGCACAAAGGACCCAATCAAATCTGCCTTTGTTTCTACAAACCTAGGAAATGACCAAAAAAAATTGAAATAAAAAAATAAACAAATAAACCCATACTGGAGGAGTCTTTCATCCTTTTGCTACCTCACCAATCTTTTAGAAATAGACTTTAAATATATAACAGTCTAATCCCTGTTGTCCTTAAGCCTTTCTTTTTTAATTTAATTTTTATAGAACAGCTAAGGGCTAGTGTTTTTATTAAATTGAAGATGATAATGCCTATAGAAAATGCTCTATAAATTGGGAAACACCATTCTAAAGTTAGTCATCATTGTTGTCCTCTTTTAACCAAAGCTGGTAATCACTAGGAAGAGTCTGTGAACCTTCCTCCTTAGTCAACCTCAGCAGAGCACACTGTTAGTTTATGGTATAAGTTGAGTAGAAAAAGCAGCAAACTTTCTCAGCCCTCAGAAGCAAAGGTCTCTACTTAAAGGTTTATTCATTCAGTGAATACATATAGAATAACTATTATTTGTGGGAATGACACTGTATTTAGTTAAACAGTTCCTGCCATAAAAAAACCTTAGCATTATATAAGAGAAACACATTCCAAAATTAAGAAAATCTATGACAAATTGTGCTTAGTGCCATGAAAAAATAGAATAGTATACCAGCAATGAATACAGCAGAGGGCTTTAACGGGATTGGGAGAGAGGCCCAAAGCCTAGTTCCATGCCTAGCAAGACTGTATTAGATATATACTCATTGAATAAATGAATAATGAGTCAATTAATTAATGGTTATTCAGCAGAAATAAGATTTAAGCTGAGAACTAGAGGATATAAATAGTCATGAAAAAGCCTTGAGCTTCTAACAAATGAGAAATGGTTAGCATATATGGCAAGCCAAAAGGAAGGTTACATGCTGATATGAGGACAGAGCAGGTAGTTCTCACAGAGCACTGCAGGCCACAGGAAGGAGTTCTAGCTGAGATGGCTACCCACAACTTCAGCCTATGAGCAAGCTCACCTGAGTAATCTCTGAGAGGTTCATGCTGGCTGTGCTTGAAGAACCAGAGTCAAGAGCAGAGTGGCCCCCAGCAATGACACCACCCAGGCTTGGGAGGGTGAAGCACAGAAGTAGGTGACCGTGTGTCTCAGGTGCCCTGGGCTTACAATGAAGGACTGGTTGGAAGGAGATAGAGGAATCCAAGATTGATCACAAGAATTCTGCCTGTGTAGGTGAGTAGGTGCACATGGGATCACTGGAGGATGTTATAATGATGATTTTAATTTAATGGTGATAATTTTAATTTAAAAGTAGAGAAATGCTGGGCATGACGGTCCATTCCTTTAATCCCAGAACTTGGGGGACAAAGACAGGCAGATTTTTGTGTAGGTCAGCCTGATCTACAAAGTGAGTTCCAGGACAGCCAGGGTTACACAGAGAAACCTTGTCTCAAAAAGCCAAAAGGAAGGAAGAAAAGAAAGAAAGAAAGAAAGAAAGAAAGAAAGAAAGAAAGAAAGAAAGAAAGAAAGAGAAGAGGGAAGGAGGGAAAATTCTTAGTAAAAGAGCACAGCATGCCAGGTTGAAAGCTGAGGTCTAGGTTGAGCTTTGCTCCATAGTCTTGCTCACCTCCCAGCATACCTTGCATTGAAGGTGGTCCTATAAAGGGCAAATATCAGTCTCTCCTGGGTGTCCACACCAGTACCCTTGAGGCTGAAAGGGGTAATCTGATTTCAAGACTCACCTGTAGGCTACATTGTTGTTGTGGTGGTGGTGGTGGTGGTGTGTGTGTGTGTATGTATGTTGACTTGCATGGGTGTAGATGTATCTATTAGTATGTATGTATATCTGCTTGCATATAGAGGCCAGAGGTCAGACTCAGGGGTTATTCTTTGGGTATGGTCCAAAATATGGTCTCTCATTGGCCTATAACTTGCCAAGTATACTAAATAGGGCCAGGGAGCCCTAAGAATTCACCTATGTCTGCAACCCCAGCACTAAACTCAAGCCCTTATCCTTTCACAAAAACCTATTTTATCAACTATCTTCCCCGCCCTGATTTTTAAACATTTTATTTGACTCTTAATTGACACACGATTTACAGGTAAATTGGGATGTTTCTATATATGTGTATGCTGTTTAATGATTAAGTCAATCAATGAGAACATCCATCACCTCAATCATGTATAATTTTCATATTGCAAGGACATTCGAAGTCTCTTCCAGCTGCTTTGAAATATAAAATACATTGTTGTTAATCACAGTCATCCTCCTATAACAACCTTTCCAGGACTCATTCCCCGATCAGCTCTCTGTCTTTGCCTTGCCTGTAGCTCTGCCCACTTCCCTGTATGCCCCTCCTCAGTACTTGCTGCATGCAGTTGTGGTTTAAACTAAGCTGTGGTCGCTTGTTTATTTGCCCCACACCATCTGTTTTATCATTTTCTTATTCTTTCTAATGACGTTTGGGGAGCTCCTCAAATATGTGATTTTTTCAAAATGTGGTAAAATACATAGAAAACTGTTCTTCTAACATGATTCAGAGGTATTGAGTGATGCACACTGCTTAATAACCCTCACCATCCTCCATCCTAGGCCTCTTTTCATCTTGTAGAATGTAGAATCCTGTTCAATTTCACCAGTTCTCCCTTCCTTTTCTCCCTGATAATACTCTCTTAAACCTAGATTTTGCCTCTTTAATGTTCTTATGGAGATATCTCTGCCTTGAGCTGGGTGGTGTGATTCAGCAGGTAGAGAGAGAAGAGCTGGTGGAGTGTCTCCAGTGAGAAGCAGCTTTGCCATGGGGACCGGACTTGACACAGGATATAAATACTCTAGTGTGACGAGACCCACAGGAACCCTGACACTGGAGGTCACAGCTGCTTTCACAGCACCACCATGACCCACAAAAACCATGGCATGTATGAGTGTTTTGAATTGTGATTCACACAAAATACAACTCATCAATTTAAATTGCCCAATTTAGTGGCTTCAATATAACCACAGGGTTCACAGCTATCATGCCAATCGATTATTACCCCAGACATAAACCTGCATCAAGTAACTAATTATCTCAACCTTCTTTTCTTTGCCTCATCCCAGTACCATGCTACCTACCTTCCTTCTCTGTGGGTTTGCATCCTCTGGGCACTTCATATCTGCACCATCTCATTCTACATGGTCCATTGTGACTCACGGATTCATTTTAGCAGAGATGAATAGCCTTTGTAGAACTTCCCATGTTACGCATAGAAAATAGCAGCCTGACCCCAAATCATACTGGGAGGATGGCAGTGCTGGGAAGGCTATAAAAAATCTCTCCAGGCCCCAGGCTCCCCAGAGCAAGGGGATCACAGCCCCAGACTTTCCAGAACACTGCTTTCCAGAAAAACAAGGTTGTTCCTGTCAGTAGGATTCATGTTGGGCTCAGTGACCCCTGTTATAGGAAAGCCTCTGGCCTACAGAGATTTCAAGCCATGTTCTCCATCCTTTGCAAGACAAAATGTAGGAGAAGCACCCAGGTTAAAACCAAGAACCAGGATCAAAACAGAACATAGGAAGTGGCAGCCTCCAAACATCTCTTGTTGAAACCAAGAGACAAAAAAAAAAAAAAAAAAAAAACAGTTCACAAAATATTCTCCAGTTAGTGCCTTCACTGTCCTCCCAGGCAGCTGCCCCCTCCTTTGGACAAATGATGAACTGTCCTTCCTCATCTCCAAGTGTGTCAGTTCACAAGCACTCAGACAGATGCTGCCTTTGCTGCCCCCTTCATCCTGTCAGTTCCCACAGAACACTGTCCCTCTCTCATCCTGCAATATGGCTCTTTGCCTCAGTGGTGCTGCCAGACCACCTTTTACTTCCCTCAGCTTATAACACATGTGGTCTGCAGAGCTGCTACAGAACGGAGGGCACTGGATGCCCTGTGCACAGAGCGCTCATGGTGGGCAGCAGTGAAGGGAGCATGGCCACGGCATCCGGCATACTGGAAGAATGTGAACAGAAGTCGACAATTCACATGAATTGTCTAGATGTATGGCTCTGCACTGTGAAGTAATGCTTATCCTTATCTCTAGAGCTGTGTCGGAAAAGTGACCTTCATAGACAATTATTAAGGAAGGTGCAATACTTTAGAACTTAAGAATAATGAAATGGGCCTGGGGAGATGTTTCAGTTAGTGAAATGTTTGCCATACAAACGTGAGGATCTGAGTTCAATGCTTTGAACTCATGTTTAGAAAAAAAAACAAGTTCTGTAGCATACCTTTTCATTACAACAGTGGGGAGGTGGAGATGGCAGAGTCATGGGACTTGCTGGCCAACCTAGCCAAGTCTAATGAGCCCTAGGCTAGTGAGAGACCTTGTCTCAAGAAATGAGATAGATGGCACTTGAAAAATGACAGTGGACATGGTTCTCTGGCCTATACATACTCACGCACCCAAATACTGACACACGTGTGCGCGTGCGTGCACACATACACACACACTCACATACATGCATGCACAGACTCACAAATGCACTAAGAAAATGGGTTCAGAGATGTTCAGTCATTGAGCAAAGCTGGCAGGACATAGGGCTCTTCTGGCTGGTTATTACTTCATCTCTAAATGAAAATGGCAAGTCCTGTCTTAGGAGGTTTCTATGACTGTAAGACAATATTAATACACTGCTTGGATGATCATAGATGCTGAGTTAGAAGGTAACTGTTATGACTGCCAGCACGAAGTCTGAGGCCAACAGGCACAGCTACAGAAGTCCTCTGCAAATGTGCCTGGAGCGTTTTGTTTAAGAATATGCACACCTTTTGGGGTAATAGCATATTGAGTTGGGACAGTAAAAGAAATACCATATACATACCAAGAGATTTTTTAAAATGCTGCAACTTGAGGCTGAAGGCAGCTGAGAAATTTTTTGTTTAGGAGTCATTTCTTCATGTGCACTGGGAAGGGCCATGCTTTTCTTGTGGGCTACCTGTACGTTGGTATCTTGTAGACAGTGGGATGTGAAGCTTACACTTCTGTAGTCAGGGCAGCCCAGAATTCTGCTGTCTGTTCCCCCTTGCTCAGGAGCCTCCGTGGGAAGGGGCATAGTTCAGGCTCACAGCTCACACACTCCCCTGAAGCTAGAGTAAATGTGTTTCAGAGCCAGGGCTTGACCCACGAAACATGTGCTTTATTACACTTTGATGTGTCAGTGGTTGCCCACACATGACTCCTTTTGCACATATGAGAAATGAGGGCCTCAAAGATGAAGTGTTACCTCTTGCTTCAGCCACACATGTCTTGAGAAGCCGTGTCGCTCTGCACTCATCTGGTGTTTATGGGAATATCAGCTGTAGCTCCGCCAACACTCCCTGACCATTATAATGCAGTTACTGTGGATAATGCTCTGAGAGCAGTATGCTATCACCACTTTAACAGCCTGACACACAATCAGCTCATATTATCACTTAAATGAAGCCATTAAGCAGCTAGTGACTTCCAGGAGTCTGAAGCAAAAGCATCAAATGGGCCAACCTGAGCCACTCCCAGGGCAGCCAACCTCTTCTGCTGCGGAAGACTGCAATCTACCTGAGGGCCATATAACTTGCCTAGAGACTTCTAAATCTGTTTTATTTGGGGGCTAAGGTAGACCCTCTCAATTCAGACCAAAAGAAAAATTTCTGTGTCACTCAACCTGTCTTTGAAACAGAAAGAGAGACTGATACTGGAGGCTGTATTTGTTCTTGACCTTGAACTCATCGGGTACCTGTGGGGTTTGACAGGCAGGATAGTTAGTGTCAGTTCTTACTGTTGAAGGGTACCAAGTTTGCACACTTTCTGCAAACACAGTCTTTCATCCAGTTGTTGAACACTTTCAGTAAAATCAGCACCGTTACCATGGCCATGTTTCCATGAGGAAAGGGGGTTTGCGATCAGTTCTGCTTCACAGGAGCAACACTTGTGAACACCGAGCACATAAGCCCTTTCCCTTTGCTACCCTCCATTCCACTGAGAGCCTTCAGTGGCAAGGACAGTCTGTGGAGAACTGTCTCCAACCACACGGAACTTAATCCCTAAATCCCACATAAATCAGAACTCTAACTCATTTGACTCATGGAATTGGTGCTTGAAGGGAGCACAGCTCTCTGAATCCAAAACCATAAGCTGATCAGAGGTTGAGTGTGAAAAAAACCCCAGATATTATTAAATGATAAAGTTTGAGAGTAGTAAAGTTTCAGTTACCACAAAACAGCAAATGAGCTATAGACAAGTTTCCTTAGAGCAGAGAACAGTGGGCTGCACCCGAGAAGGCTGGGTCAAAGGGGACTTATTTTTCTGAGACAGGGTTTCTCTGTGTAACCTTGGCTGTCCTGGTTTATAGACCTGCTTTGTAGACTCAGCTGGTCTCAGACTCACAGAGATCCACCTGCTTCTGCCTCCCTGAGTGCTGGGACCACAGGTGTGTGCGACTGCACCCTGCTCAGAAATTTTGAACTTTAACTGAGACATGGAAAATCTGTCTCCAGCTAGATGGCACAGACATTCATAATCAGCTTCTCAGATTTGAGTTAAGTAGGCAGTAAATACTTCATGGATGGGAGGAAAGGGGTCAGAGGTGACCTTTCTCGTATTGTTGAGCATACCTGTCCCTATAGTTCTTTCAGGAACCCTTAGTCCATAAGGGTGACCTTTCTTGTGGTACCAGATAAGAGGATATAGCTTGCAAGAGCCATGTGAAAATCACTCTAGGACCAGCTCAGTTCTAGAGACTTTGCAAAATCAGAATCCTGGAAGACACAGGACAAGGCTGGTCCTTGTAGCACCCTGCTCCCAGTCTTACAGCTTATGTGAGCAAAGAACAGCCAATGACTATTTTCTGGTTTGCCAAACCCATTCTGAGACCATCTCTATATGTGGCATGAAGAGGAGTCTCACTGGTGAGGCCCAGACAAGAGGACAGAAAGGGAAGCAGTTCCTACCTACCAGAACAGGTTTGCCCCCCCGTGACTAATGAGGTATATATATATATGGCATTTCCTCTGCTCTGCAGCCTGTACCACCACATAAATTGAAACAGACAGAATTACCACTGATACAAATTAAAAACAAATAAAAAGGGTACACAGAGCTGATTCTGAGAATTCAAACTCCATTACCAGCTGATTTACTGAGCAGTGACCTGTGATTGTTGCCGGGCGGGGAGAAGGGTGAGGAGCCTCTGTGAATCCCATCAACCCCATCTCCACATGCCATACCAGTCAATAAGCTATTTAATTTAATGGGAAATTGTATTGACGAGCCAGAGAATGCAGCTCACAAAAGATGCAGCTGCAAGAAGCAGATAAAGTCTTCAACCTGGCCTCCTTCTCAGGGTGTCCACCCCTCTGCATCTCCTCTGTTGGAATCAGCATAAGATCCATGGAATTTAGGGGATGTTGTGATCTCAGGGGGACAGTACTTGGGAAGGATTAGTGACAATGAGAGATAGAAACAGCGAAACTGTGAAAGGTGGGTCAGAGATTGCTAAGAAAATGGGAAGAAGAGTTTCCAAATCAAATGGCTTTTAAGAGAAAAGGAGGCCAGCAAGGGGAGGGCCAGTCCTTCCTGGGAGAAACTGCCAGGCAGTCGCCTGGAGAAGGAACCCATCAATTTCATGTGCACTTTTTATAGGGCCAGACCAAGCCTGCAATGCTCCCCAAATCAAAGGTGTTCTTTTTCCCTCCACAAAATTAAAGCTGAGAAAGCCAAGGTCACTCATGTCATCTCATCTGGGGTGGGGAGCAAGGGAGAGCAGAAACAGACTAGAAGTTTAGCAAGGCAGAGCCTGGGAGAATTTGAGAATGAATCAAGATCAATGCCTCCCACCACAGGCTCGGGAGGGTCGGCTCTAGAGAGAATGTGACCGAGGTAGGAGGCAGAGCGGAGTGCTGTGCTGCGGCTTCCGTGTAATCCTACTGCTCTGAAGGATACAGTGGGTGCCAACAAACATCAAGGAACAGCTACAGACCTTATGCAAGTGTGGACGATGTGAGGACTGAACATGAAAAGGCTGGTAAGGAGGGCTGTCTCTCAGACTAGCAATTATCTAACATATGCATGGAGTGTGCTGGGTGTGCTTCTGTACGCACCCTATAATCATTGGCTTCTTTAAGCAATGAAGCATCCCCGAAAAATGGACATTGTTTTTGCTTAATTTTCTACAGATGAGGAAATTGAGGCAAGGAAAAGTGGCTTTCCCAAGGCTAAGCCAATGAAGAAACAAAAGGTGAGATTTGCATACAGCTCTCTGGCTCCAGAGACCACAGGATAGATCATCTAACTTCAGTAAGGACAAGGTCAATGCCACTGCCCAGAGGTCAACAAGAGCCAGGAATAGTGCCAGGTACCATAGGTTTGTATATTCTTGGGCTGGGGGGATGGGTACATGTGTATGATATGTTTCTTGCAAAATGGGGACCAGAGGTAAACCCTGGATGATCTTCCTCAATCCCCACACACACATGCAGACACACTTTATTTTTGAATCAGGATCTTTATCTGAACTGAGAGCTCACTGATCTGTTTAGGTTGGCTGCCAGCAAGCTTCAAGGATCCCCCTGTCTCTGCCCCCCAGTGATAGGATTGCATATGTGTGATGTTACACCTGTTTTGTTTGTTTTACATGGATTCTGTGGGAGTGACCCTTAGACCTCATGCTCACATAGAAGCACTTTACTGACTTTGCTGACTTCCCAGACTGAATACAGTCTTTAAATATCAGAAAAATCCATTCCTGGTGTATGAAAACCAGGGGCATGGGTGGGGGTGGTGATGGTGGAGGGGACTGAGAAGCAAGGCCGAGGAACTCTGGATTGCACAATGAGACATTTATTAATGACTTAAGACAGAAGCATGATATTAGTATGGGAGGAGACTTATACCATAAGGCAAGAAGAAGAAACTTATCCAGAATCAACTAAGAAATGATCTGGGTCTGACCCAGGTCTGACCCCAAAGCCCATTCCTTTCAAATTATCTCAGAGCGCCTGTTCCCTCATCCCCAACAGAGGAGTCAGGTTCTAAGCTTTGATTTCACACCTATATACCATGGTATGGACCTTCATGGTCCTCTGACAGGCCTATATGTTAAAGGTTTGGTCACAAGCTTGAGGTGCTGATAGGAGATAGTGGAACCTCTAGTATGGCAAAGCTAGTGAGATGAAAGGTCACAGGAGAATGCCCTTGAAGGGGATACTGACACCCTGTCCCCCAACTCTCTCCTTTCTTGCTCCTTTGAAGTGAACAGCTTTGCTTCACTGCTCACGTCACCACCATGACACTGCCTCACTGAAGACCCAAAAGAAAGTTTTCTTTTGTGTTTATACCATGCGGCTTCAGACTCTAGGTTCCTTCCACCTTTGGTTCTCACCAAGGGTGAGAACTAGGAATAGATTTTTCTAAAATTTGAAGACAATAATTTAGGCTGGAAAGATGGCTGAATTCACTGGCTTTGTACCAAGAGACTATGGACTGAACCCTCCAAAACAAACCCTGAGCCAAAATAAATCCTTTCTCCTTTTAAGCCAATAACTTCATGTATTCTCTTACAGTGAGAGAAGACCGACTAAACAAATACACAACACAACCTCAGATGTCAGCTTCTCATTCCTGGACATAATGAGTACCCTAAGAAAGACAGAGCATGTGGGATCCAGAGAGTCTGTACTGGCCCAGCAAGTATGCCACCGATAGAGTCCAAGAGTAAACAGAAGGTTAAATCACCAGGTAAGCAAAGGTGCTCCATACTGCGACAGCTAAAACAGAAAAATTTTCTGCCTTTTGAGGGTATTTTCATTTGTGGCAGGCTGCTATGTTGGCTTTTCTGGTCTGTGAAACTAAACAGCACACATGTGGGGCTTGCAAAAGTTTCTCATAGTTCCACAGGTCATTCTTTCACTTACTGATGACAACCTGCCCTGTGTCCTCATTGGACTGGCCATTCTTCTGTGCAGATTTGCCTCTGTTGTCCCTTTGTGGTGTAAACTTACTGCTATTAAAGGTCATGAAGGAGGACTCATGCAAGTGATCTCACTTGAAATTAAACATTTCCATCTTCTGCAAATGTCAGAGAAGCTATACCCATAAAGTCTTACCAACATGGCTGCCCAAACATGACTGGAACAAGTATGATACTATAAACTTACTGACTGGAAAGTGGGGAAGCTCATGAGGCCTTGACCTTAAACAATGAACTACAGGCAACTAAGAAATACTAAGAGGAGGAAAACTAGTCTTCCCCAGAAAAGAGCACACCAACTGGTTATCCAATGCCAAATGGTCAGCCTTGAAAACATACATACATTTAAAATTACATGGACTCCTTACACCCATCAGAATGCCAAGATGAAAAACTCAAGTGACAACACATGCTGGAGAGGATGTGGAGAAAGGGGAACCCTCCTCCACTGCTGGTGGGAATGTAAACTGGTACAACCACTCTGGAAATCAATCTGGTGCTTTCTCAGACAACTAGGAATAGCACTTCCTCAAGATCCAGCCATACCACTCCTAGACATATATCCAAAAGGGGCTCAAGTACACAATAAGGACATTTGCTCAACCATGTTTGTAGTAGCTTTATTTGTAATAGCCAGAAGCTGGAAACAACCCAGATGCCCCTCAAATGAGGAATGGATGCAGAAATTGTGGTACAACTACACAATGGAGTATTACTCTGCAATGAAAAATAAGGAAATCATGAAATTTGCAGGTAAATGCTGGAAAGGATCATCCTGAGTGAGTTGTCCCAGAAGCAGAAAAACACACACAATATATACTCACTCATATAGACATATAACATAGGATAAACCTACTAAAATCTGGACATCTAAAGAAACTAATCAAGAGAGAGGACCCTGACTAAAATGCTCAAACCCCATCCCAAAAGGCAAAGAGGATGAACATCAGAAGAAGAAGAAAACAGGAAACAACCTAGAAACCTGCCACAGAGGGCCTCTGAAAGGCTCTGCCCTGCAGACTATCAAAGCAGATGCTGAGACTTATGGCCAACTGTTGGGCAGAGTGCGTGGAATCTTATGTAAGAAGTGGGAAATTGTAAGATCTGGAGAGGACAGGAACTCCACAAGGAGAGCAACAGAACCAGAAAATTTGAACACAGGGGTCTTTCCAGACACTCATACTCCAACCAAGCATAATGCATGGAGATAACCTAGAACCCCTGCACAGATGTAGCCCATGGCAGTTTAGTGTCCAAGTGGGTTCCATAGTAATGGGAAGAGGGACTGCCTCTGACATAATCTGATTAGCCTGCTCTTTGATCACCTCCCCTTGAGGGGGGAGCAGCCTTACCAATCCACAGAAGATGACAATGCAGCCACTCCTGATGTGATCTGATAGACTAAGATCAGAAGGAAGGAGAGGAGGACCTCCCTATCAGTGGACTTGGGAAGGGGCATGTGTGAAGAAGGGGAAGAGAGGGTGGGATAGGGAGGGGAGGAGGGAGGGGCTTATGGGGGATACAAAGTGAATAAAGTGTAATTAATAAAAAATAAAAGTAAAAAAATAAAATTACATGGACTGCTCAGGTTGAATTTATATTTGCATATACTTAGGAATAGACACACATATAAATACAAACACACATGAACACCACCACCAACAACAATTAAAGAAAAATAAGAAATGAATTGAAAAAGTAAGGGTTTAAAGAGAAGAAGTGGAAGGAGAAATGATATAATATCAAGAAAATTTAAAAAATTAAGAAATGAAAAGCAAAATAAACTTGTTTACACACACACACACAAATGAGCTTTGTAACTTCTAGGCAGGGGGTAGCATTTGAGAAAAAAAAAAAAAGCCCTCCTTCCTATTACAGTCCTGTTTGGATATACAGAAATATATGACCAGTACAATTCAAACCACAGCCTCTCGTTTGATGAATTAAGTGCTGTGGGGAAGAGCATATTTTTATAAATAAGATGATAAGTGGTTAAAATTAAACACGGAGTGTGGAAGTGTGAATGAAAATGGCCCCAGTAGGGACTGGCATTTCTTGAAAGGATTAGGACATGTGGCCTTGTTAATGTAGGTGTGGCCTTGTTGGAGGAAGTGTGTCACTGGGGGTAGACTTTGAGGTTTCAGCAGCCCTGTCTGGGCCCAATGGCTCACTTTTGACCACCTGCCTGCTAATCTGGATGTAGGACTTTCAGCTACCTCTCCAGCACCGTGTCTGTGTATGCCACCAGGCTTCCCACTATGACTTTAATGGACTAACCCCCAAAACTGTAAGCCAGACCCAACTAGATGCTTTCTTTTTAAAGTTGCCATGGTCATGGTGTCTCTTCACAGCAATAAAACCCTAACTAAGTATGGAGTATGCCAGATGGGAGTAGGTGCTATGATGAGCAGTGATGTAAGGGAAAGAGATAGAGAGAAGATAGCAGGGGATGTATTATTGTTGCATAATGCAAGCAGAGATAACATCTCAGACAGCAGAGTTAGACAGAGAGCTCCAGGAAGTCAGGAAGTGAGTTGGGCATACACATAGCTGGCTAAAAGATGACGTTGCTCTAACAGTGCTTTGTGTGGTGCGTCACTTAGGTGTCAGCAGCAGGAGCTTGTTATCAGAATAGACACGCTCTGCTGTGTATAAAGCAGACAGTCTCCCCCAAACCAACCATGTTAAGTCCTGGCCCTGCAGCAGGTGAAACCTAAAGTCGGTCCTATTCCTGATGATCAGTATTCATTGGTACCCAGAGACACAGAGCCCTGGGGCCAGCAAAACCCCAGAAGTTCTAGTGTGTAGGGTCCATGGTGCCAGAGGACAGAGCTCTGAGACAGCAGCTCCTCACAAATCCCTTACTGAACTGATTTTCTACAAACAATGAAGGTGCAGAAGCCTAAGTTTCTCTACACTGTTCTATCTTCTTAACATGGCTGGGGGTAGTATTTTTTTTTTCCTCTGGGTTCTTTTGTTTAGGGTTCAACTCCATCAGCTCTGTCTAACCATTCCTAAAGTTATTTCCCTGTGAACAGAGGCTCTCAGCAATTGGAGAAAGGTTTCCTCCATCTCATGGGACATTTGACAATGTCTAGAAATAATTTCATTTTATGGACTGAAGAGAGCCTATTGATACTTGGTTAATAAGAGGCCAAAGACAGCAGTAAATGTCTTACAGGACTGGGCATGGCGGCAACCTTTCAGCTCAGCACTCAAGAAGCGAAGCCAGAGGATAATGAGCTCCAGGTCAGTCTACAGAGTGACACCTTTTCTCACAAACAAACAAACAAACAAATAAATAAAGTAATAAAAATAAATAATAAAGTATATCTTTATGCAGAGAATGGCTCCCTCAATGCAGAATTATCCAGTTCTCAATGTAGTAGTGCTGAAGCTGGGAAAGCCTGATAAAGAGCAAGAAACAAAAAATCAATGTATCAACCAAAGGCCAAATAAGGCAGGGAGAAGTGAGGGCTGTGTTGGGGCAGCATGTTTCCTCTTTCCTCGACATCCCACTTCTCTAGCAGCCCCGGTGCCAGGAGCCCCCCACAGCTGACCCCAGGAGCTGCCACCTGCACCCTGCATTGTTCACATCTACGCCTCTACAGCCCAGCAGGCACTTTCCTGGGCAGATCACCGTGGCTCTTGAGTTCACAAATGCTTTTGGGGAAAGGACTTTTCAGCACTGCTGCTCCCTAGCATAGGTGGATGGCTGCATGACAGGCCACTGCATTCATTCACGCTCAGGCTGGGGTTCCTGCCTTTTTCGGAGATGGATTATTGCCAAGTCTGTTTCTAGGGCTGTGTGGGACTGACACCAAGCAGACCAGCAGCTTCCTTGTCTACTACTTAGCTGAGAATGCTAGGTCTTCCTTCATCCAGAAATTTCCATGATTCTACAGCATAGAATTTATCTTCCCAACTATTTCACTGCAGACTTTTGCCTATCCCAGTGATAGGAGCACTCCCTCTAAGCACCTGAGGATGGTACAGCACTTTCTGCATTCTTCAAGTTAGCTCAGCCTCTCTCCTTGCATAGGAAGTGCTTGTTCTCTTCAATACCTTTGTGCAGAGGCCTGTGTGAGTCAGGATCAGGTAGGGTGAAGGAGCACTCCGTCGGCCTGGGAATAATGGTGCAGGGACTGGCCAGCCGCAGCAGTGTCTGAGAGCTTTTGTGAGCCCTTGTAGCGTGTTCTAGCAGCCTGAAGAGCCCCTTAAGGCAGATTTCTATGGCAACAGACAGTGTCCAAGAGATGAAAGTCGTGTTCTGAATGACACCAGTTTCTTGAGAGCCAATGAAGAAGAGTCTCTTAGAGATGTGGCACAAAGATGACCCTGGAGGACTGGCAACTTGAAGTGAGGTTGAAGCCAGGTTAGAGAGTGAGCAGAACATTTCTCCCCAAAGGCTCAATATAAACAACAGGATAAAACCTACAAAGTACGTGTGAACTAGGAACGGAATGAGTGGAGGTGGGCAGCATGCATGGCCGCAGGATTTGGCTGTGGTTGACCCTATTTTGTGTTTCACGCTTCTTCCCAAACTTGGAAATGTATCACTGTTTATCAGAAAAGATTGAAGATTTGGTTTGAATTAATTCTAGAAGCAAAGAAAAGAGAGACTGGTTACATCCCTTCCATTTTGACATGCTTAGAATCTGCCTCCCTCCTGATGGCTTTTGTCCAGTCAGTCCTGGCTGGTGGTTAGCCTGCTGTAAACCATGGATTTTCCACAATAAAAACATTCAAGCACTGTGCCTCACCAGAGACCAATCTGAGATAATAACTATGAATATGTTTTGTAAATGGTGAAACATTAAGCTAGCATTTACCATAATGTTCTCTGTAGAACATTAATTCCATGGGATGTTAGTAAGATTCTCAAGTCAAAAACAAACAATAAAGTTAAGAGGCCGTAGCTGCTGTTTTAATTGAAGGATCTGTAGATACCTTTTCAGTGCTGAATTGACTGTTGGACCCTTCACTCCAGAGCCATCTTGAATGATTGAGTTTTCAGAGTTCACTTCAGGAAACCAGTGGTTTTTTTCACCTACTCTGAAATTCAACTTAAAAGCCACTGAACTAAGACAATGAACTCTGTGGATCAGGCAGCAAGGTTATAGTACTCTGTCAGAGGGGGCATCAGAAACTTTTTTCCCCCTGCCTCTCCTCAGACTCCTCAGGATGTGTCTTACCTAGCACATCCAGTGTGCCTCGTGCATGTACAGCCTCTCTTGGCCTACTGAGTCACAAATATATGCTACCTTGCCTGTGTCTTCTACACTGCTGCCACACTGCCACATTGCACACCGCCTCTGCAGAGGCTGACCCATGGGGACTTTCAAGGGCCTGACACATAGCTGGCACCAAGCAAGCAGCTGCCTGAGCTGGGCTCTACTCCAACTTTCTGATACTTCTCTTTCTTTTGAGCAACAGCAAATCCGATTTGAAAAGCCAAGCAACATGTAAAGCCTGCCTTCACTGGGGAAACAGCTGTCCCCACCCAGAGGAGGGTACAAAGGCTGCAGCAATAGTTGAGGTGTGCATTTCTTTTCAACAAAAGCTATCCACAGCTGAGAGATGGGCCAAGTGTGTCAAGAGCAGAGACACTGCTAAGTCTAGACCTGAATGGTGGCTATGGTGTTCAGCACCTCTCACAGAAGCGCTGTTGAGAGGGGCAGGAAGACAAGGCATCATTTAGGCAGAGGTTTAGTCTAAGATAACCAGTCTGTATAGATCTTTAACAACATGCTGAGACTTTTCTCTGTGACCTCTGACAAGGTCAGATATTTGTCTTTTCTTGATTTGCAGTATGAACTCAGAATCCTTCCACTGGAATTCCTGATTCTCCATTTCAGAGAGTTTCATTAGCACTCTGCTATTTCTTTCCAAATTCTAATGTATTATGTTGAGCAAACTCACTGTTGTTGTTTTTTCATAAACTCTAACAAATGGAAAAATAACATGGACATAAAAATAGCTTGCATTTGCTCAGACTTCCAGGAAGCTCTAAGCTACATTACATGTTCAATCTCAATATTCATTAGCCTTTGTGTGTGTGTGTGTGTGTGTGTGTGTGTGTGTGTGCGTGCGTGAGCATGTGGCTTCGACTTTGTGCTTCTGTGTTTCGAGCTCTACTTTATCCTAGCACACAGAGCACAATTTTGATGTGTTTCCAAAGTTCCAAACCCCACATCTCCAGCTCTTTTTTATATCTCTGCCTGAAAAACCCACAAGGCCTTAAGCTCCAGGCAACCTTGAAACCTTTAAAAACATGCCCTGCTTTCTCTTCATAGCTGGTAGATGACCTTACATCCTGGCCTCAGCTTCCCAAGCATAACATTTAGAAAAACTTCAAAAGCTTTTCTTTAACCATGCATACACACTCAACTGACTGCCCTTCTGTTGACATGGGCTACTTCACAAGCTCATTTCCCATTACTTTCCATAAACTGTGTCTATTTTGGCTTGGGTTTTGGTGGATTACTCTGAGGCGTCCTCATGTTTCCCTCCCTCCAGTCTATTGGTGAGGGGATGGAGAACTACTTGGCACGAGTGTCTTAGTTTGTTCCTTCTGCTATGATAAGATGTATAAGTGCTTTATGACTGGGTGAGTCACAATGAGACAGTGTCTCACTGTGGCTCAGCCTCGTATGGAATCCAGGCTAGTCTCAAACTCATGTCGCCCTCCTGTGTCAGCATCTTGGGTGCTTGGACTACCAGTATGGAGAGCATCTAGCTAAGTTATCAGAAGCTTATTGCTTATAGTTCTAGAGGCTTCAAAGTTCAAGATCAAAGGACCAAGAGAGTCTGTATCTGAAAAGGACTGGTCTTTGTGTTTACAAGATGGAGGCTTGATGCTGCATCTTCAGATGGCTAAAAAAGTTAAAGAGCAGAAACGGACAAATATGCTGAAATCCTTGTATGTGGGTGCTAAGGGCCTCTACAATGGTAGAGATACAATGTTCTAATTGCTTCCCAAAACCTCAGCATTGTAATCAGAGTTAGAAGTCAATGGCTATGTACTTGAGGACACCTGTGTTCAAACCAGCATCATTGTAAGATCCTTCATGGGCCTGCTCTGGTGGTGTAGATGGGTTTGGATCTTCTCTCCATCTCCAACCTCTTCTTATGGTGCACCAACCTATCTCCTCAGACTCAAGCAGCATTAGAGTAACCACAAAGCCTGCCTCCTCCACTGTAGACCCTCAGGTGGCTCACTGATTCACCTGCAGAGCTTCACCTTCCAGTGTGCACACCAGCTCACCTCCACAGATTCAGCCTCTTAACAGGGCGTACAGCCTCATTTCTACCAGCTCACTGTGTGCTTTGATTTATACCCTAATATATGTTGTAGACATTTTGAATTGCTTTCAACTTCACAATGGAAATCTATCTTAAATACATATAAATCTCTGAGCCTATCTCTTCTGGGTCAGTGACACAAACATTAAGTTTTGCAGCAACTCAGACTCCACAAGAAATAACCATTGCCTCTCCCAAAATAAACTGTCGGATGACCTTTGAGCTTGCTTCTTTCTCTTCATTAAATGCCGTTTCCATGCAGGTCACTGGGCAGCACTTCATCACTTTGTCCCTCGGACTCACAGCTGTTCACCTCTGCATTTCCAGGGTACCTCGGGGCTATCCCTCCTCTCTTCCCGAGTATGTCACAAGCACATTCTACTTTGTCTGTGGTTACCATGCTGCTGACACAGAACTCTAAGTTCCTTGAGAGCCAGAAATAGTTTGTACCAATTCTGTTGCAAGAACTCAGAACACTGGCTATAACACAGGTAGATTCAAATTAAAAACAAAAAATAATGTTAGAAAATGAGCAAATGAGTCGAGAAATATATGTTGTAAGTAATTGGTGGATAAAAATAGTAATTTCTAAAATATAAGATTTATGCCAAACACAGCAGAGAACGCTGACCTGCTCGTGCTGCTGTAGTGTGTGTCTGTGTGTCTAAAACCAAAGTTACGACATCGTCCATGTTAAGTCAGAAACAATTAGCTTAGCTTTATACATGTTTGCAGCAAAGCTTTGGGTTAGACCTAAGCATACTGCAAAGGTGTGCTCTTATGTCTATGGATAAGACAAACTTTACTTTACAAATAATGAATCGAGACACTGAGAGAATAAGTGTCTTTTCATAGAGTCATCTGGGAATCAGAGCGAAGATCAAGATTCAAATTTGGACCTTCTGCTTCTAGATTCATGTGCTTTCCATCTCAACCAACTGAGATATTAAAGGGAAATCTGAAATATAATGTACTTTTAGCTCAAAATGTTATTATAGAAAAGCTATGGGGTCAGAGAAGTAGATTAGAAAGACAAGATTCAAGAACAAGAATTCAGCTGGCCTCAGAGAATTGGCTGTCTGTAAATAAAAAAAGAAAAGAAAAATGTTTCAGAGAAAGGCACTTAAAACAAGAATTCCACTTGGACAAGTCAATAGAAAATATGTAAAGAGTAAAAGGAAGTTAAATATTATTATCTAGAGAAAACATTTTCAACCTCTTTCACTCCAGGTTTTTTTTTTCCTTCTAAGTGCAGATTTTTTTTTTCTTTTTCAAAGTTTCCGTGTTTTCTTTACAATATTTAGCAATGCTTTTAATACTTAAATATTAATAAACATTTCTTGTTACCATAAACTGTGCATGAACATTAGTTTAACTTGTCCTTTGATCATTCAACAGAAGTAAGGTAATTTAATTAAATATTTCCTCATGTTAAAAACTTAAATTTGCATATAATTTTTTTAAATTAGAAATAAACCTGGTAAGAATTTTTCCATTTTGTTCATCCTACTTACATAACATAAAATTACAAACTCAGGTTTCCTAATTCTAAAGTTATTAATTTACTTTTACTTTTTCCCCAGGTAAGTATAACGCTTTCCATGCATAAGATGTAAGTTAACAATCCCTATTCTCAAGAGCTACTTTGTAGAGGTAAAAGCTAAAGAAAGGAACTAGACAGGGCAGGGCAATGCAGTGGGAGGTGCCTTACTGAGGAGGCTGTAAACAAGGCCTGTAGGAGCACAGAGAAAGCGGCAGTCTGTTGAGAGTGAGGCAGGCAGGCACCACAGAAGGGGCCACGTCCCAAACGTCAACAGTTTTCCTCTGACACTGTATTCTGGGGAGACAGCTGCTTTAGCTGATGAAGTCAGAGCTGCTGAGATATTGGAAGGGAGTGTGACCAACCCAGAAGACTAGACATTGTAAATAAGATGCGCTTTTCTGCACTATCGCCTACTTTGATAGTTATTAGCTGTTCATACAACTAAATCACAAAACACTGCACTGAGAGCTGACGTTTGAGGGTGCTCAGCACTCTGCTGGATCTGTTCAAATCTGCTTCACTTTAAAATGGGAAAGACTCCATTCCTGTTTTTGAAAGGTTCTGTCATCAGCTCTGGGTTAGTCTGTTTTCCGTAACTGCAATGAAATACGTGAGGTAGCATGTTTTGTAAAGGAATGAGATTTATTAGCCTATAGTTATGAGGTTCAAGGGTAAGATGCTGTCTTGATGACGCATATGGAGTGCCATCACAACCGAAGTGTGTGACACAGAGTGATCAGCTGCTGTGAGGCAGGATGCCAGAGAGGGGACTGGGCCAGCCTGTTCTTTATGCAACACTCCAAGGAGAACTGTGTCCCACAGGAACTTCCTCCCTCCACGCCTTTCAAGGATGACGACCTCCTAACATCTAACTCTTAATGTCTAACTACCTTCCAACACTGCAGCACTGAGGACCTTGCTTTCTAACCACGAATCTTTGGTGGATCCAAGACCACAGCAGGTGCCCTCTGTATAGAAAGCTTCCCCCACCCTGCCCTCTTCATCTAAGACATTTCTACTTGCACTTCAGACTCAGTGAAGATGCTACACCCACCCCCAAACCTCTGTGGTTCAGACTTGCCAGATGGGGTCATCTTTGTGGTCTTTGCTTCATGCTTTCTCAAAGTCATAAGCTGTTTGAGAGACTGATACTTTATGTGTCCCCAGTGGTTGACACCCTTGATTATCAAGGCTTTCCGAAGTGTCAAGCCAGAACCTACTCCTCTGTTCATGTGTGCACTGTTTAACCAAACCCTCCCTGCAGCAGAGATAACTTTATCTTCATTTCCATTATAGTGAACTTGGCTCCGAGTGGTCACCTGGAGTTCCCAGGACTGCAGAGCTAACCTCACCCTCTTTGTAGCAAGGTAGCCTTTCTTTGCCTTCCTTGTCTTCCTAGCCTCTACCCCATGCACACCCAACTCTGGGAGAAGAAAGCATTGCACAACTGTTTTCCCTTAGGAGACAGGCTCGTTTTCTTGGGTGCTAGGGCTCATGGAGAGCTGAAAGCCTGTGATCTCATCTGCCACTTAACTGAGATTAGCTGGAAGCAATCTGCTTAAAGTTTAAGCATCAACTTATCACTTTGTTAACTGTGCATTCATTTTCAAGGGGGTGGTTAACTTTGATGGGAATGGGGGTTTGAATCATGTGCCAACAGGTTCTGTGACATGTGGGAGCCAGAAGGAAAGTGAGCAGCTATCCTGTCAGCTGCTCTGTGGACCAGAGCTGGTGTAAAACTCTGGATCAACCTTCTGCCTGCCATTTGCAACAGAGGACAGACATGGAGGTTTCTACCCTTATACTCAGTGATTGACAGTAAGATTTCACCCTGCTTGCAAGGCAAACTGGTACCTAAAACTCTGAGGGGAGGTGGCCAGGATGCCTCTCAGCCACAGAGGCAGGCTCAGAGTTGATATACTGAAAGAGGCCACCATCATCACTCACTCCTCAGATAATAGGAAGCCGGAGCCCAGAGCAGCAGGGTAGTACAGCATACAACACATAGAGCTTCACTGGAAATCTCAGCCATGCCACCACACTCACCTTCAGAATCTCTTGACTTCTGAGGTAGCTGCTTTTACAATACTGTGGCCACAATACCTGACAGAAACAGCCTCAGGTAGGAAAGACTTGTTTGGGTTGATTGTCTCAGAGGGTGGCAGGCTTCGTGTAGTGTGAAAAGAGGCTGCTTCCATCATGGCAGACCAGGAAGAAGAATGAGCAGACAAGAACCAGGATCTGGGTATAGCTATCACAGGTTTGCCCTTGGTGACCTACATCCACCAGCTAGGCACTGCTTCTAGAAGGTTCCACAGCCTACTGAAAAAGCCTCACTAGCTGAGGATCATGCGCTCGTTCTAGAGAGGTGCTTGTGATAGACATTACAGATTCAAACCATGCTGGCGTCCCTGTGGCAACTAAGTACACCAACAGAAAGACAGCCTTTCCAAACTTTTTATAAAAATATTCTTTTATGTCTTGCCTGTGGCTTCATATTCTCCCAAAGGGAACATAAAATGTATGTCTGAGAAAACAGACTCAGAACTCCTTGAATTCCCAAGGTTATTTCTCTCAGTCGTCTTTCAGTACCATAGTAGGCAATTCCTTTTTTTTTTTTTTTTTTTTTTTTTTTTTTTTTTTTTTTTTTTTTTTTCATAGGTCCTCTGTAGGTAGGGGAGGCCTGGCAGGTTTAGTTCAGTTGATGCCTGGGGCTGATGTTAAGGACATTTTTAGGAAAAACGGTAACTCCAAAGTAGTCAGCATCCCTAGAGTCTGGAAGCTCTCGTTTCCAGCAGCTGGGATTAGAAAGCTTGCTTGCTTGGCATCTTGCCATTGACCTAGCTTGGCTCTACCTTAGCCAAGTTAACCTTACAGGAAGTCCACCCTTGGGTAGAAAAGTGGGTTGTTTTTTGTTTTGTTTGTTTGTTTGTTTTAATGACTTGTTGATGGTTTTCAACTAGGGGTGATTTTACAGCACAGGATATAAGGAAATATCTGGCTATGTCCAAAGATATTTTGTGTTTTATCTCTGGCATGTAGAAGCCAGGTGTCCTACAGTTTCTGTTGCTGTGCTGAAATGCCATACCAAAAGCAGCTTGAGGAGTAATATTTTATCTTACAGCTTACAGGTCACTGATGGAATTTAAGGCAGGAAGATGGAGGCAGGAACTGAGCAGGAGACTGCTCACTGGCTCGCTCGCCCTGCTTGCTTTCTTATATAATCTGAAACTAATTGCCTGGGGTTGGCAGTGGGCTGGACCCTCCCACATTAATCATTACTTGAGACAACCCTCCACTCATTTGCAGATTTTATGGGGGCATTTTCTCAACTTTTCCTAGATGAGTTTGGGTTTGTGCCAAGTAGACAAAAAACAACAGCACACCAGGGATAGTATGATGTACAGAACATCCCACAAGAGAGGGCCATTTGCTTTCAGATGTCAGTTCTGGGAGCTAAGTGGGTAGAGCAGGAACGGAAGTATCCAGGTCAGATCCCTAGAATTTATACAAAAGTCAGGCAGAAGCTTATTTCTGTGACCCCAGTGCTGGTGCAGGAGTGATAGAAAAGGCAGATCCTGGAAGATTACCTGGAAGATTACTAGCCAGCCAGTCTAGACCAATCCCTGAACTCCAGGTCTAGTGAGAGAACCTATCTCCAAACAAACAAATAAATAAATAAATAAATAAATAAATAAATAAATAAATAAATAAATGTGGGGAGTGAGGGAGGAAGATACACAGAACTGGAGAAACCCCATGCTCTCCATCCAGTAAGACATAACCCAGTTTTTCAGGTATACAGCTGGGGCTTTCCTTAACCCTGATCTTATTGGTCCTTAATTGATGTGTTAAATGCCCACACATCAAATATCCCTCGGCACTTACTGAACACACTGCTCACAAAGGTGCTTGGTTGTATGCGTCCTTCAGATTTTAGTTTTTCCAGCTAGAACTTCATCCCAAGCAGAAGCATGTAAACCCTTGTTTTCGGTTCCGCCTGGGGCAGTGAGTCTTCCCAGGCATGTGACAGGTTCTCAGCTGGACTTACTCGCTCCCTGATTCTCATTCAGATGGTGTGGTGGTTGCTCTCCTTCCTCCTCATTGATTTTTACCGTCACAAACTGCAGTCTCCTCTGTAAATTAGTCTTCCTTTATTGGAACCCTGTGAGGCCCTTGCAGTGCATGAGCCATCGCCCAGCTCCATCTGAGTGATTAATATTGGATGCCAGGAGCAGAGTAAGAGCACCATGCTGGCTGTGTGGGGTATCACCAGATAAGCTGTTTCCTAAGGGGAGAGCAGCAGCTGCCCGTGGTAAATGCATTTCATTAGAAGGCCTGGGGCATGGGGCCTCCTCTTTGGCATTGCCCAGAGAAAGGCAGTTCCACAGAGTAGCCTCACACCCTCCAATTTGGTCTGTAGCCTGGCCTCTCGAAGCCAACTCTGCCTTCTTTAGAAGGCAAAAGAGGCTTAGGCCTGGACTTCTGAGCTGAATGCCTGTTTCTTCTCAGCAGTTTCTGATTCTAGTGGTTCAGGTTCTGCAACCTTTGCCACATTGTTCGCTCCTGCAGTGTCTGTCTTCTCTCCAGAAATGAGGGGGCCAGTCTCAGGGCTTTGGGAAGCCTAGGAAACCCTCCTAAGAAATTTCTGAGTACACAGGAGTATTGGGCTGTGCTGATACAGAGAATCTAGACCTCCATAGTTGGTGACTATGCAAATGTGAGGGAAA
The DNA here is from genome assembly GCF_907164565.1 of Psammomys obesus. Classification (NCBI taxonomy): domain Eukaryota; kingdom Metazoa; phylum Chordata; class Mammalia; order Rodentia; family Muridae; genus Psammomys; species Psammomys obesus. The sequence continues at coordinate 917,957 of NW_026590859.1, read as the reverse complement.
TCTGGTCCTTTTCTCCCTCCCAGCACTTGGAGGAAGGGCTTAGTATCACATACTCTTAGGACATCAAGAACTGTACATATATTTTAAATCCTTAGATATAAATATTTAAGAAGTACTCTTGGTTTACTCTGGGAAATTTAGAAGAAAGAAAAAAAGAAAGAAAGAAAGGAAGAAAGAAAGAAAGAAAGAAAGAAAGAAAGAAAGAAAGAAAGAAAGAAAGATCTCAAAAACACCTAATTTGTCACAGAGGTTTTAAGTTAGAAGAGAAAACTTGGTCTTGGAAACACAGCCTAATAAATTAATAATATATACATGAGTGGTACTTTATAGTTTAGAAAGCAGGTTCTCTGGAGGGCTCGAAGAGCAGAATTGACAGTGACAGTTCTAGAATTCACTCACTCAAAAGCCTTTACAGAGCATCCATGGTGTGCGTTTCAGAGATCAGACCCTCAGGATACAGTATAGAAGATGGCAAGCAAACCCATTTATACAGAATGTAGACACCTCCAGGAGACAGGCTAAGATGCATTAAAATACAAAGCTGAACAAAATGTCAGGTGCTGACAAGTACCACAAGGGAGAGAAGGGAAGCATAGTAGACCCAGCTTCAGAAAATGTGGGAGTGCCTTTTCAGCAGGGTTAGGGTTAGGAAAGATGTCTAGCTAAAGATTTTACTGGAAGAACAGAGAAATATATAGATTTCTGGGAAGAATGGTACAAATGGAAGGGAAACGCCAAGGTCCTGGGACAGGAATGTGCTTTGTAAGCTTACAGGATTACTTTCTCCCCCTGTATAGATTAGATGCTTTCTCGTGATCCTTTTCAGCATGTCGGCCCCTGTGAAGGAAGCTCAATCTTTTATTATTACCTGTCCATCTTCACGAGTAACATGATAGTACAAAAAGCTTTGGCACAAGTGGAAGAACATTTCCAGTCAGTCCTGGCTGAGTCCAGCATGCCAGCTGTTTCACCTAAGTCCCCTGTCTGCACATTACCAATCCTTCCTTGCATACTCTTCCCATTAGCCTTGCTGTCTAGAGGACACAACCAGGATAGGCTGGACTAAATCCGATGGGAATAATACTTGGAAAGATCTGGCTGCCATTTCTCCAGCTAAGCACTTAGGGATCAAAGATGCAGATTCTCCCCAGGACTCAAGCCCAGCTGAGTTTTCCCCCTAATGGCACCCTCCCAGCACCTTTAGAAGTGGCCATGTAGCACCTGGGAGAAAATGGCCTCATACCTAGGCTCTCTACACACGAACATATCTCTAGTTGGTAAGTTCTAGTTAAACATATCTTTATAAATAAACATATCTGTAGTTGGGGCTTTACTACTGTGTTGGTGAAGGAAAGGCACCTAAAGCAGATTGTGGCCTTACAACCATCATTTTAGAGGCCCAGGGCAGAGCTGAGGAGTAGGGAGTCTCCTGTCTTCCAGCAATCAGGTCCAAGTGGTCAACTACTCTCCTAAGTTTTCATGTGGGATATAACTTGCCAGGGGCTTCATCGGGAGTGTGAAGGCCCTCTATCATCAGGAGTGTGAAAGCCCTCACCAAGCTGCTCCACTACCTGACACGCTCTACTACCTAAGATCATTGTGCTACCATTTTTGTTTGTTTGTTTGTTTGTTTTACTTTTTTTTTTCTCACCAATGACTTTGTACAGGTTTGGAGGTGGTATATTCCCCACAGGTAGGTACATCCAGTTAGATAAACTACCTAATTCATGAACATCAGTGATGCCATGGTGGGCCATGGGTCTGAAGGATTCTGATAGATGCTAATGTTTGGTAGAAAAGCCATGGGAGAAGAAAATCATCCACTGTTGTTATGCCCCTTGCAGGTCCACCTATTCTTCACTTCGCCCCCTGTTCTCAAGGTCACAGACCCTCAATCCAAGGACATGTGCTAGCTGTGTCCACAACTAACATGGAAGCACCTCCGAGGCTGCCCTACCAGGGAAGGAGGTGCTGGCCTTGCCAATGGCTCCAGCAGAAGGTTGCTCCCTTCCTGAAGCTGCCTGCAGGCCATCACTGTTCTCCCCGAGGAGGTGCCTCAGTTATTAACATCGTAACTCAAGTGAGCTGTATGGAGTCACCACACAGGAAAAGCTGTTCTGCAAAGTGTTGAAGCCGCCGTGTCGCCAGCTGAGTCGATAAACTTTTATTTTAACCATGTTTGTGATCAATATTTAAACAGGATTGACCCAGACTGCTGCCAGCGCACCTCTCTCCTCCCAGCTGTTTGTGCAAGATAAAATATTTACTGGGGGGCAGGGTGCTACAATGACTTGAAGCCAGCCAGGGAGATGGAGGTAGGAGAGCACAAGGCTGCCATGAGACCCAATAGCCCTGGAGTCTCTGAAGGACAAAGGTGCTTTTCATTTTGACATTCTGGGAAGATTGTAAAAAAAGAATTTCTAGAAGGATCTGGTCACCAGTAGAATAAATTTTGGAGCATTAGGAGATTGTCCTGAAAATGGTCTTGCCATATTTAATCTTTCTTTTATTGAAACTCAGTAATACTTAATAGCTAAGAGCTTGCTTGGGGTTCTGACAGCTTAGATGTCAGCAGCCTAGTGCTATTGTGCAGACATGCCACTCAAGGTCTCCAAGCTTCATCCTTCTCATCTATGTACTGAGGCTGCTCCTGAGTTTGAAAGTGATAAGTGGGTCATTCCCTAGAGTAGTTGAAATGTTGGTTTGGGTAGAGCAAGGACTCAACATCCAGACTGACTTCTCTACCGTCATGATCTCAAGGATGATTTAGCTCTCAGATTCGTGACACAACACTTTTTAAAGAAAGTCCAAACACCTGAGGTTGAATTTGCAGCACACATGTAAGAAGCCAGGCATGTCTATATTTACCGGTGACCCTAGTATTGATGTGTGTGAGGTGTATTCAGAGGAACAGAGGAGGACTGCTGAAGCTTGCTGGTTGCTAGCCTCACCCAAAATCCACAAGCTCCAGGTTCAGGGAGAGCAATAAAAAAAGAAGTTCTTCTCTGGCCTTTGCATGTGGATCTGTACACATACAAACACTGACACACACTCATGCTTGTGCATATATACACACACAGAGAGAGAGAGAGAGAGAGAGAGAGAGAGAGAGAGAGAGGCAAACCAGAGATGGCTGCTATAGAAACCAGGTAAACTGTGTCCAGAAGATCAAACTGAACTTAGACCCAGAAAGACAAAATGAACAACTGGAAACATGGAAGAAGAGCATCAAGAAAAATGTAATGTATGGTGATCTATGCAAGAATGTCAGATCTGAGATTTCTGCACATGTCAGTACACAGAAAAGACTGAACTTCGGAGACAGAATTGCCTTGGGGAGCAACATTGGGAAGAGACCATTAGAACCTTCTTTCAAGGGACAGGTAGGAAAGAAGGGCTAGAAGCAGAGGCTGGTCCAAGAAGGTGAACAAGTTCTGACTGGAACCAGGGCATCTACACCATTCCATCTTACCACCAGAATTGTGGGGTCCAGAAATCCCTAATTTCTAGATAAACTGGTCTGCTCATAGACCCAACATTTTGTGCAGGGGATGCCCCTTCAGCAGGGGAACAGCTACAGGAGTGCTATTTCATTTGTCTTAAGACTTATTTATATCAACAGTAAGTGACCCGGTCCATGCTTCAAGAACACACTCCATAAGACAATTTTGTGCGGCCTGTGTGTTTAGCATGGCTGGCCTCTGAAACAGTTAGAAGAGTTCAATATGTGGGTCTCTGGTGTTTGTTCATAATGATTCTGGTGTTTCAAGGATGGCCAATGACTGACTGCAACATTGATCGTGGGAACCTGAATGTGGATGATGGATAAGGTCCCCAGCAGCTGCGTGCAGGAAGTTGGATTTTGTTCAGATGAGAGCCTGCAGACACTCTCTCCTCCCCCTCCGGCTCGGCTCTGACTCTCCAGATTAGCCATCTGTTTCTCTCTAATCAAATCCTTTGCCTTCCCTTCACTTTTACTTCCCTACCTCCTCCTCCACTGCCTGTCCTTTTCTCACTTCTACCTGGTTCCTTCCTTCCTTCCTTTCCCTCTTCCTTCTCCCCTTTTTCTTTCTCCTCTTTTTTCTTTTGCCCTCTTCCCCCCATTCCCTTTTCTCTTTTCACTTTTTCTTCTTTCTATCTCTCAGTTCTTTCTCTAATCTCCCTTTCTCTCCCTTTTTTTTTTTTTTGCCTACCCCTCTTCTTTCTCTGGCTGTATTTTTAGGTCACTTTTATTTTGTTGGGACTTGGCAGGAGTACTGTGCTGGAATCCAAAAGTTCTCCTAATACATTTGTGGTTTCAGGATCACATAGCCGCTGGTGGTAGCCAGGGAATTACCTAAACCAAGCAAAGGGACTACTTTCCTTAGGCTAGATCCTTGAGTTGGAGCTTCTGGGACAACCACTCTAATGAGGCTGGCTCACCCAGCCTCTTTCTCACAGAATGCTATTCTCTAAGGCAGAAGACAACATGCCCCGCAGCTCACTGACCAAAGGATGCTAGTCAGGCTGACACAACAGCTGTGCAGAAGAGGCTTCATTCCAATTAGAAGGCTGAACTGAAAACAGCATGGATTGTGTAAAAGCAAAGAAATATTTTAAACACCTCCCCAGTCTGATGACTATTAAGCCCAACACTCTCCATCTGTGAGTCAGCAGTGACGTAAACATAGTCAGGTGTTTTCATTCTCCTCAGACCTGTGAAGTCAATTCTCAACCATATAGATCAGCCCAGAAGCTTCAGGCCTCCCTTTTCAGAACCCACCGCAGGAGCTGAGATGCCAACTACAGACAAACTGCTTCTCCTTAGATGTCCCAGTACCCATCTCAGGGTGTGGCTGAGGGGCACCACAGGCTTTTCGGGCCCCTGTCTGGTGAGGTCAGATAAGAAAATTGAAAGAAAAATATGATTAGCTTCTTAGCATACACTGTGCTGCTCATGTCAATGAGCCAGCGGCAAGTGCCATCTTCTGCAAGATAATGTGACCTGTCTGCTTCACAGCATCTCTGTCCCACAGTCTGCCTGCACAGCCTCCTAGCACATTGCTGCATATTCATATATGGTCATGAACTATAAAATTATACCTCTGTGTACACATACACACTGGGAGAAGTGTATTTTGGGAGCAGTGTTCTAAACTATCGTTTTGGTTTTTTTTTTTAATCCTCAAATACAATCCTTTACTGAACATATGTGGTCCTTTTCCTAAGGAAAAACATTTTAGAAGTAAATGAGTACTATCTCACTTGACCCTTCCTTTTCCGTGTTGGGTGTATAACTTCACCCGGGTCTCCTCTGTCTTGAAAAAACTTTACGAGCAGCTTTGACAAACTCTGTAGTCTTAACCCTCCTTCCTGAGACTCAGCTGGGATCACTCTGTCCTCATCTTCCATCTTTGTTTTCTACCTGTGTCTCCGAGACTTAAGGCTAAGTCTAGATCCAGCCTACTGAGAATCATTTCCTTAGAGAATCTTCACTTCTAAAAGGTTTGGCCAAAGGCACTGTGACAGTGATCCTCTGAGTCCATGTTTGAGTCCTCACCTGTGATTTGTTTCCACAGCTCCACCTTGACTCATTATGTAACTGAAATATTCTGTCTCCAAATCACTTTCTAAAATCAAGTCTAATATATTTCCTTCCATATTGATTTTTCATCCTTTATTTCTTACATTTCAAATTCATTAAACCAGGACACAGCTATTTTATTTCCCTATCCCGCCCTTTGGCCATGTCTTATCAACCAGTCACTGCTAGGCTTGTTCCAAAGACTCACACATTTCCTCACTCATAAGTCCCTCAGATAAATGGCTAAGTCAGCATTCTCAGGTTTGTGCAATAGGATCTTTGTTTTACCTTCAGGAACTACTTTACTTTTATCTCCTTGATCGTGTACTTATTCATACAATGCTTTACCACTTATCATGCCTGGGCAATCTTGAGGTGTCCTTCCTCTCCACCAATCTGAACCTCCTATTTCCCTCCTAGCCAAGAGGAAACTTTTTCAGGTCACTTTGCCCTGAAGCATTCTTTGGGTTGTTGTTCTTCAATAGCTACTGAAAAACTTACTTGTAGGTAGTGTTTGTAGGTAGAGCTCATTGTCTTCTTTCTCATTTCCTTTCAATAAATGTGAAACAATCCAGCACACCAGACTTAAAAAAAAAAAAAAACCACTACTTCATCTAATATAACACCGTTTAAAAATAAGAGATGCACACAGCCCATCTTCTTGGAAAACAGTTATGTGAATATCTGTAAGGTCCCAGGGTTGGGGTGGAGAGTAAGTGGGTATTTATCAGTTCCCTGTCAGGAAGGCAAACAGAGCCCAGAACCATATACCTGCCCACTCTAGAGTCTGCTCTTTGCAAACTTACTGGCTCTGCTCTCTCTGAGTGGCCTCACAGCTCCAGCTTCTGCTCTTTCATCCTTAAGCCTCCCAGAAAGGGAAGTCAAGTTGCTTTACAGTGTTTATCTAGAACTAATTTTTGGTAAACTCATCTGAGCTGTGTTCACTATGGCCTCTGAAGTGGGGGACCGTGCTACCTTTGGGGAGTAGGGGCTTCATATTTCCAGGTGACTTCACCATCAGAAAAAAGTACTTTGTGCTGGGATCAGTCAGGCTGACCAGGGTCAATGACCCACAGCCAGACCCTCCATCCCCTAAGCAGGAACTAAACATGGGAAAGAGGGAATTCTAAGTAAGTCATGGTCCTGTTTGACAGAATAGGATGGATATCAAGCAACAGCTCCCACAACAGGTAGCGTTGCTTGTCACAGTCTAGAAAGAGCAAGTGAGTCCAAGGGTGGCTGACTGGAGGGGAAAGACAGAACACTGATTAGGACGTGGGGTTGTGCCTCTCAAGCAATGAAAGAAGATCCTGACTCTTGGCTGAATTCCATTCTCTGCATATCTCTTAGCCTGCCTTCATTCATTCTCCATAATAAAGAGAAGCTGATTCACTTCAAAATGAAATGTAGTCAAATTTTATTTTAACCTCAGAACGAGAAAGAAAACACAATATCAAAAGCTAAGTTATGCTATAGGACTTAGTAAAAAAAATAAAATAAAATAAAAAAAATGGCTCTTTTTGCAGACTTAAAAAAAAGAGATCTGTAAAATGGAATGAGACTAGCCTTAGCATATAATTAATATTTATTAAGTTTTTAATACAACAGACATCTCTTAGGTGAAAGGCTGATTATTGGTTCAAATTTCCTTACATAAAAGTCGACCTTTCCCTGCTAGGAACCTTTCCAGCTCTCTGAACAAAAGATGGTGCAATGCAATCCTCATGCCTGTGAGGTGAAGAAATTGGTTTTGATAGAAAGAAACCCAAACTATGCCTTTTCCTTTTCTCCTTAATAGAATGAACAAATGCATTGATCTATTCGTCCTGCTCTGTTTCTGTATCATACAAATTTGCTAGAGCTTGGCAGGAGGCAAAATGTCTGGCCTCCCAATTGGGTCACCAAATTACCCCATTAACCACATTGCAGCCTGTCTCTCTTCAGTTGTTGGTGGCCTTCGCTCTCTAAGTGAAAACTAATATCTTTCCTTCACATGGGGCTCCTTAATGACACCGGGAAGCAGACTGGTGACTTCTCACATTAGAGCAATTTGTTCAAAGCCCTAAGGAACTTCACAGTAACTTCATCAAGTTGTTCCTCCTTCCCTGGCCTAACAGTATGGGCAAGGAGACCAGGTCTAGCTGTTCATGTTAACCATGTACTTAACCTATCTTGAAACACTGGCGATTAAAGAATAACAAGGAAATAACTTCCTTGAGGTCCCAGTGGGAGAGAAAGCCTTGGTAAAGGCATGGAAAATGAGAGAAAGATTTGTTCTTGATCTTGCCAGATTAGCCCCCAATAAAAAAAGTACATTCAGCAATGGTTCTTGAGTAGAGTTGTTCCATTCTGAGCTCAGCCAAGAATTCAGTTAATGTCTTCACCCCCAGTGAGTGAGGCCAGTGTTGTTCTCCCTGCAGGCATCTGCTAAGAGCCTCAAGGTCCTGACCACGGTGGACTATCTCCTGCAGGATGCATACACACTTCCTGTGAGAAGTTTCTCTTTTTAGTCCACCTGTGGTTTCACTAGGGGCTCTTACTCTAGGTTCTGAAGCCCCTCTTCACCAACTCCAGTCCTCATTTATTTCTACTTCACAATTGCTCCCTGCAATTTATTTCCTCATCAGACCGATCTTCCAAAGACAAGATAGATATTGAACAAAAACGAGCTCCAGAACTCTTGTGATAAAGAAAATACAGACACTAACACTCCCCCCACCCCGCCCCACCCCCGCCCCACCCCCACCCTGTGAGCTTCCTACCTCATAGGGTTGGCCAAGCATTAAAGGAGTAGAATAGTCCATCACCAAAAGTGAGTGCACAACATCACTCTTGGTGGTCCCTATTATTCTCCTAATCCACATTCTCCTAGATGCTCCTGTTAACTCAGACACAAATTAAATATATCAAACTTGTTTTTTACTTTTTAAAAAAAAATACAGGACAGACTCTAACAGTTACAGAAAGGCACTATGACAGGACAAGTATCAAGGGGAACTGAGTGGATTTTTGTCAGCCAAAAATGTCCCTATCACATTTTGCTGGGTCTGATGATATGGTTGTTTTTCAGTGAGACTCAAGTTTGTTTTCACCCCCTAGGTATAACTGAAACCTTACTCTCTTCTCCTTTCCAACAATTCAATCCTAACCAAAACAGAAGAATGAAGAATTATTTGGCTAGCGCGTCTCTGGCGCTATCCTTGAGAAAAAGAGGGGAAGGAGGTGGAGTTGTCTTTAATTAGCGGCCTGCTTTCCGCTCAGTTGCTGAGCTTTGCAGCACAGACTATAATGACAACAAGCATCTTTATCAATCCTTTTGTGCTTTTTCTCTCAACTACCCCTCCTTCTCCACTCCATCTTCTATATCCTAACACCCAACAAAATGTGATGGTGTTTTCTTTTTCCATGAAATCAATACCATGATTCACACACAAAAGCTAAGCAAAACCTGCTATGCAATTGTGTGAGTAGTTTTTTATGAGCCAGAATCCTTAAGTGCCTTCCAGCAAGCTGCATTATCTTCTTGTTAAGTGTTATATATTCTTTCTTCCCTCTTCTTTTCCTTGTACTTCCTAATATTAATATGTTCTACTAGCTGAAGAGTACATTTGCATTTTTCTGGAGCCCCCAGTATAGAAAGCACATCAAAGGGTCTGATGCATCTCTCTTCTCAGAGCCTGAACTCTTTCTGCCCAGGTGCCCACTGAAACAATGATGAGAGGGAAGAAAAGGGTGAGGCTTAAGAATTTGGATTTTGAACCTATGCCAAAAAGTCACATGAAAGTTGGATCTAACCTTTCACAATTCAGTCTATTAATCAATTAACCAACAGCACTCAGCAGGTATCACAGACTTCCTTCTTATCTTCTATCAAGGACTTCAATAGCTATGAAACTGAAAATAATTTTAAGGAAAATGTACTGGTGCAGATAAAGTAAAAGTGATTTGTGAACAGTGGTGTACTTGATGAAATTTAGAATCACCATGGAAACAAATCCCTAGGCATGTCCATGAGGGATTATGTATTTTAGGTTAACTGATGTGAGAAGACTCACCCTAAATGGGGCATCGCTGTCCCCTAGGTGGGGTCCTGGGCTGAATGAAAAGGAGGAAGGGGATGGACACAAAGTGAGCAGCCTGCCCCCGGCTCTTGCTGCCATGTCTTCCCCGCTGTGGTGGAGGGAACCCTTTGCGACCGTGAAACAATCGCCCTTTCCTGCCTTAAGTGATTTCTGTTAGGCATTTTGTCACAGCAACATGGCAAGTGATACTACAATGCCATCGGGCCCAACCAGTAAGACCTGTTCACAGAGGAGGGGCGGACATGAAAACTCCATCGTGGAGAGAGTCAGGAGGCTTGGAAGACTCAGAACGTTCATGAAACTTGTCTTCCTCAAGGTTCTATACAAAGTAAACTATGCTGGGAAAGGAAACTGTTCCATGGTTTTCCCCACAGGTCATACAGAGCTCCAGGGATGCGGCTTTCATGAGTCACTCCCCGTGCTGGGGTAGGACTTTTTGGTAACGCAGCTGTCATTGAGTTATCCATGCTCTTGTACTTAATCTTCCTCCCCTGCACTCCTCAAAGTGATCCCAATAAATACACTGGTTCACCAAGCTTGATGTATGTGGAATCGTTTCTTTGGTCTGTCATTGAAGCCCTACCAATGTTGAATAGATATTTGTTTACGTCTCCAAGAGAAAAGTTATGCTGCAGATGCTAAAGCTAGGTAAGAGAAGGTTCCACAGACTGGCATTTCTTGGGCTGTAACATTGTATAATATAAACTTATCCACACAGAGTCAACGGCATACATAACAGTACTTGAATGTGCCAGATACATAGAGCCATCTAGCTCCATTTTATTCAAAAACCATGAGGTAGTTTGGGGGGGGGGGGGTAGAGGCTACTCTAATAAGTAAACATTATTTTTAAACAAATTTAATGCTTGAATGATCTATCATATTGTTTTGCCACACTGTACTTAAACATTCTCTATTATTTAGCCTATTTATACAATTTCCAACTTTTCCCTACAAACACTGTGATAAGAATACTTGACTATTAATCTGTAATAACATTTTATTAATTTTAAGACATAATCCTAGAAATAGAATTATAGAGTCACAACGTTTTAACACTGTAAACAGTTCTAAATTACTTTCCAGAAATACTACACCCATTCTTATTTCCCAGAAGTATTATTTTTTAAAGTTAGTCTCACTAAAACTACTTCAAATATTCAATGATATGTGCGTTTTTATTTATATTTTACATTTTAAACTACTTCACTTTTCTACAGAAATATACTATTTTTCCAGGTGTCAAATCTGTATATAACTTTACAATAATTCATTCAAATTTTAAAACATGGAAAAGCATGTCAGAATACATTGTACAAGTTAGAGAAGAATGTTGGAACACAGTCCGTGAATGAGCTGTATGGGGAGATTTCTGAGAAAACTTCAAGTAAGCAAGAGAAGAATCTTGTAATCTCTGTTTCTCCACAACATGGGTTGTTCTTGGAATGCATGTTTGTGGCTATCCCAGGTGTAGCAAGTTTACTTCAGCGTATGCGTTACAACTGGCTATTGGTTGTTTATCTCTACGGGAAAGCAAGGTTTTGCAGCATGCAGCTTGTCCTTGTGATTGTAAACTTCACTCAGGTGACGCTTCTAACCCCTCAGGGTATAAACTGTCTGATGCCCTGAATAAAGTTGGCTATCACACGAGACTTTGATCTGCCTCATTTTTAGGCTCCACTCTCCCAGGTCCATAATGCCAATTAGCAAAGCAGGCAGAAGAGAATCTAAAGTGCTAGGCATCTTAGGAGCTTCAGTGTGAAGTACACAAGGGAGGCCAAGGTCCTCTTTCTTACTTCTTCCAAAGGTAAACACAACATTGAGTTTTTGTGAGATATTCCTTATATAATTTGCTACATGACTGAATAATTTTACATATGGCTTAGCTAATCTACAATTTCAGTAGGTGGTTTTTGTTTATAAATATAATCAAACAATGTGGGTTTTTTTTGTGGAAACTTGAGGGGTTTTTTTTCGTTTGTTTATTAGTTTTGATTTTTGGAGACAGGGTCTTTCAGTGTAGCCCTGGCTGTCCTGGAATTTGTTCTGTAGACCAGGCTGGCCTCTAACTCAGAGATCCTTTTGACTCTGCCTCCTGAGTGCTGAAATTAAAGGCAACTGTCACCACTGCCCAGCAAACTTGTTTTTGTTTGTTTGTTTGTTTGTTTTTAACTCATTCATTATACTGCTTTGTAGTGTTATTGTATGAATGTATTTGGCTTACCCATTCTCCCCATGATGGGTATGTGGGATGTTTTTAGCCTGGTGTTTTGGAAAAGAGCTCTGTCTCCTGATATCCTTGAGTGCAATTTTCCTCCAGAGAGATTTGTAACCTAATACGTTAGGTCCTGGGGAGACACAAGGCATTCCAGTGGCTTCCAGGAAATTGTCAGGGTCCAAGGACAGGTTTAAAATCATTGATTTCTCTACATGCACTTCCCAAAGTGGATCCTTCTAGCCTCTCAGGTATCTTAATTCCTAGAATCTAGATTGTAAAACCCCCAAGACAGCAGTCAAAGGGATGCTTCAAATCTTGAGATCATGTTGAGAAAGCAAATGGCCTTAATGGGGGAGAACAGATCATTTTGCAAGTCAGATGATCTCCAGTTATTTGTTATTCATACATCTAAGCTCTCAGTGGGTAGATTTTAAAAATAATTTCTGATGATGAAACCATCAGTCATAAATCACTGGGTGATATTTGGCACATAACTGGGGATGAATTTTAAAAATTAAGGGTCCTTGCTTAAGAAAGCTCTTCCATCCTCTATATACTAGGTGAAACAAAGATTCTCAGACATATATTTATTAAAACAATAGATTGGAATACAGTTAATGCTGTGTTTCTACTTCCTTTTAGCCTTAAGTAATATTTAGTCATAGGTATATAAATAAATTGAAAATAATTCTATTCACTTCAACAATATATACGTTTCTCAAAAAAATTCAGTTTTCCAAGTTAGTAATTAGTTAACAAAATATATATCTTTATCATATTGTTTTGATCAATTACATTTGATTAGTTGATAAAGTGGTAATTCAAGCTAGAAGAATTTTATAAACAGTTTATTATTAGTCAAATATAAACAACCATAAGCCTAGAACATGGATTTAAAGTGCTCTGAATGACACATTTCCCAGGAAAGAAATTGTTCATCCTTAGAACCAAAAGGTCATACAGAAAATCTTTGAAGAATTCGATTTATGCACATAATTTTCTCTAATGATGTATGATAGAGCAACCAATTAAAGACTTGATGCATAAAACTGTTAAAGTTATGGAATTTAAAACTGTAGGTTTGAAGAATAAAAGGGCAACTAAAACCTTAAATTGTTAAAAAAAAGTCAATCTACAGTAAGGATATTCAGATATTCATTACTTACAGTAAAATCTCCAATGAAAAGTTTAGGTGACAATTTTAAATTGTGGGAACTATGAAAAGATTTTCAGAAGTTGGTGGACACCGGCAAAAATATTTGTCAGCCACTATCCCTGGGTAATACATACTCTGGAAGGACTTTGTATTGAAGGTACTTGTCATCCTTATTTCTGGATAATCTTTGTCAACTGTCAACCCCACCAGAACCACAAACCCCAGTTGCTGTGTATCCTCTCAAATATTTGGGATTGCTGGAGTTTTCAGTTATTGCCAAGCTAGTGGGTGTTAAATGCTGTTCATTGTGATTTTAATTTGCATTTCCCTGAATTAATGAGGTTGGGCATATTTTCATGTGTTTATTGGCATTCAGTATTACCATTATTTATTTTTAAGCTTTACTAATTTGATTTACAGAAAGTGATGCTTCGTTTCCATTTCTTTGATAACTAACAGGGTTAACACTTTTCATATGCTTATTAGCCTTTTTTTAAATGTGAATTGTCCATTCATGTGCTGCCTACTTCCTATTGGGACTTTCGGACTTTCTTATGAATTCAGATGAGCTCTGGTAAGGCCTATCCCCTCACTTGTCATATAGTGTGTGTCCATTTCCAATAATCTGTGCTTTGTAGTGCGCTACTACAGTTCTTTTAATAGAAGTCTGAATAGGATTTGTGGGCTTTTACTGTAGATTTTCTCGTCAATATTTACAAGTCAGATGTCATCAGAGTTCTGCTGTGTTGTTTTGTTTTGTTTAGTGGGGTGATGCTCTGTCAAGCCTGAGTATCCTGGTAATGCCCATTCTCATGAACCGAGAAGATTTCCTCTCCTTCTTTTTTTCTGGGAACACTACTAATCGATTATGCACTGTGGAAACTGAAAAACTGGGAGGAAACAACTGCAGAGCAACTTATAACTGACTTTGGAGGAGAGAATAATCCTGACAGGGAGTTACTGGGCTTTCTTTCTTTCTTTTCTTTTTGAGCCACACTTAGTCATACTATATGCAGGAAGTCAGTTAAGAGCCTGAAACTCACATGTGTAAATGCTTGAATTTTAAGATGTTCTGTGTACTAACTGATTTTGTATCCTCCTTCTCATTCCACACTTTGGGTACTTTTACTTTGTTTCTACGTTGAAATTCCAAAAAATTTTGAAGTTTATCTTTCTCAAAAAATTATTGAGTATATTAATGAATTTACTTTTTATTTTATTTATGACAAATTTGTCTGTTTTTTCCCCTCTCGGGTTTATTTCTATAGTATTGAATCAATGGTATTCTTTGCTCTTGATTTTCTATTTAAGGTCACTTTTTGATCTTTTATCACTTTAGTAAGGGAAAAACATCAATAGTCAACTAACTACTGTCCATGTCATCCTCTTGGGATTAAATCCCTAAGATGCATCATTTTTCTCTTTTAGAAATGCCCTTGAATTGTTCTGCACTGGGTGCTGAAGTAACCACTTCTTCCTTGTAAACACCGTGTACTGTTCTGGTTATAATAGACTTTTCTAGCCAACTCCTACTACTTTTCCCAGATATTTTGACTACCACACACTTGCCATGGATTTTTCTCCTTCTACTGGGAATGTTCTCCTCCCTTCCCTGCTCTCAGAATCACCTGCATTGTAACACTTACTTTCTCATCGCTCTGAGAAATGCCGACAAAATGCTGACAAGGTCTCTGATAAGAATAGATAAGGAAGGAAGGATTTATTTGGCTGGCAGTAGGAGAATACAGCCAAACACAGGGCAAAAGTCAAGGCTGCAAGACTTTGGGGCAGCTGGCCACACAGTGCCTACATTCAGAAGAGGACAGAAGCAAATGCTCAGCGTTAGCTAGCTTCCTCCTCTCCATGTAGTCTGACGCCTGAGCCGATGAGATGGCATCACCCACATTTAGGGCTGATCCTTCCAACTCAATTAACTCAGTCTGGAAACTCCCTCATAGACATCCCCAGAAGTTTGTCTGTGATGTGGTTCTAGATTCTGTGAGGCTGACGATTAGCATTGTATTGTAACATTATATAAAACACTGAAACAAGTGATAAATGTATGCCAACCTAGATATCGCACCTAGATTTTTTCAGTGGGTTCTGTGAACAAGTCAGAGTGTTTGCTAATATCAATATCAGATATTAGGATTCTTTGTCCTGTCGGTGACCTCTGAGGATTCAAGTTGAGTGGAGAAAAAGACTCATGTGGTTCAAATCATGCTAGGGTAATATGCTGCCTTCATGTCTGAGTCAGTCAGGTTGAAAGCAATGTGATGTCCTAAAGTCCTCAGAGGGACACACTGTCAAAAAGATTTTATACCTTTCAGGGCTGCAATATTTTCTCAAGTCTTCCTCTAGTTCCACTCCCTCTCTGATCATCACCATGACAACACACATTTATTAATAATGGAGAATTTTGGGAAAGATGGGGGTGGACCTCTCCCAGGACTCACCTCCTTCTTTGCCTTTCCACCAAGCAATTCTGATTCCAGACACTTCTCTTTGAGCCTTCCAATTTTTGCATATCAGAGAGGAGGCTAGTTAGACTCTGTAGGTGGTAAAAATACATGATTTAGACAGAATTTCCTAAAGCAATTAGCTGGCTCAACCCATTTAAGAAATGAAAGCCACTATAAAAACGTGAAACCACTCAGATGTGAAGATCCATGTCTGAGCCTTAGCTCTGACAGAGGAAAGGGGAGGGACAGACAGAGAAGGTTTTACTGTTTTCACAAACCTTTCAATGCCTGTCGTCAGGGTCAGAGTGAACAGTACTTGTGGGTTGAACTGGTCACAGCAACTTCACAAAATTTACATGTTGGGGGCCCTGAACCTCTTTCTTATGTAGACTAGGCCATTTTTAAAGCTCAAATGCAGTGTGACTTAAAAATATTTACTGAATTAACTTACTAGCCTATGGAATCCCAGCTCCAGCCGCTATCAGTTGTGAAAACTTGGGCAAAACACATTTCCTCTAAGTTACAATTTCCTTTAACAAAGTAGAGAGCTATATTTATATTAAAAACAGAAATTAATGCATGAAATATGTTATCAAAAATGTTACAAGAGCAAGACTAAAATATTCATCACCATTATGGTCACTAATGTGATCACCAACATCATAGATAGGCTTGAGGAATCACAAGTGGAGCAAAAGACCTCAGGACATCTATCACCACCACACCACCATCATTACCACCACCATCACCACCACCATCACCACCATCACCACCATCACCACCACTATCATCACCATCATCACCACCATCACCACCACCACCACCACCACCATCATTACCACCACCATCATCACCATCATCACCACCATCACCACCACCATCACCACCATCACCACCACCATCATCACCACTACCACCATCACCACCACCATCACCACCATCATCACCACCATCACCACCATCACCACCACTACCATTGCCACCATCACCACGACCAACATGTTGGTGGATCAGAAAAATAAAATCCACTGACTATGAGAGAAGTCAGAAGTGAGTCCAGAGTCCAACAGACCAGATTAACTTAAGGTCAAGAAAATAAACTAGTTGAAGTAACTAATAACATTTAAAAAAAATAAGTTTCAAAGTTTGTGCTAGAAGAATGAACAGAAAAATCAGATCAGGAGTGTCATGCATGTGCCTACTGTCTTTGGGAGAGTTTTCGCCCCAGGACCTCACACTGGATGCCTCTCATGAGGTCCTGGACCATGACATGAATAGGATACACACAGAAACAGGCTGTGTATCCTATCCCTGTAGCTTCCAACAATGGGGAACCTCTCCACCTGTCCCAAGTCAATGAAGCTGACTTCAAGTTTTCTTTTTTTCACTTCATGTTACCTAGTTTGTACTTTACATGCTGAATATTCTTTTCTGATAAGATATTTCTTTCACCTTGCTTTCTGTTCTGGTCCCACTGACACCACCCTCCATCTAGTCCCTGTCAGCCACGCCTGATTTAATTCAGCACCCTCCACACTGATATCCCTGTCTCCAGATCCTGTACTCTAATATGTCCAGCAGAACTTCCAGGAAAATCTCTAGAAAGACAAGATTTCTATCCCCATATCTCCATTGCAGGTGAGTCTTGCCTCCACAGAGCCATCCTTGCTTCTCCTCAAAGCCACCTTCCTCTGCTTCACACACTGGCTTCTCATTCTCTTCATCTGAAAGTTTCTCCCTTCTTCTGCTCATCCATGCGTTTGATTGCTCTTCAAGCATTAGCCTAAAGTGGCACCTTTCTGTGTACCTCTACCGGAGCAGAACTTACTTCCCTAGCCTGGATATGTGTGGGATAAACCATGAGCCTCAAATCCTTCCATGGTGCCCAAGAATTAGCTGCTAGGCTTGATCTTGATCCTTACCTGGTGCCAGCTGTGAGCTACAGCTCCACAGCACAATAGTTCTCTCTTGGTGATATGTTAGCTTATAAATGTTGTGACTTCTTTCAATCTCTCTCTCAGACTGGATGAAAATTCCCTGAGGCAGTTACTCTGGTTCCTATTTACAACCCCTCTGATCACATATGTATAACAGCACATAGAGCCAGCATGCTGAGAGTATAGGCTGCCCAAGTGTACTGCTCACATGGCCTCAGGAAAACTGACCTTTTCATCAGAAAAATAAATTGAAAATAACCCCAGTACTCAACCTTATAAATACATTATAGAATATCCTTATATAATAAGGATAATGTTCAGGCTGTGAACATTTTTGAATGATTGTCAAGTGACAGGAGAAAAATCTCACAAAATAAATTAATTTATATCAAATTTGATACAACCATAACTCAAATTTTCAATATACAATGTAGAATAGAAATGAGAAGTCAGGAAGGTGGGAAGTCAGAGAGGAAGTGAAGGGGGAAAGGAAGAAATATGGGAAAGAAGGAGGGAGGAAAGAAAAAAACAAAGGAAAGAAGGAAGAAAGAAAGGAAGGGAAGGAAAAAGAAGGGAGGTGGGTTCCAGGGACTATTGTAAGACCTCAGGAACATGAACACGATGATCCCTGAGCAGCTCCTTGTTATTGTGAGTTTACTTTCTCGTTTTCTTTTTAAATATTTTTCCATCTTCAGATCTTCTAAAATTTTGTATTGCTCATTATAATGAATAGCAAGCACAACCCATATTAAAAATAAAACCAGGTGTGAGGAGATGCTTCGTGGGCGGGCACAGTGCTGACTGGGTGTGAAGACTTGTGTTTTGGTCTCAGGTAAAGAGCAGAGCACAGCTGTGCATGCTGTGCTGCAGTCCCAGCATTAGAGTTAAAACAGGCAGATCTGGAGCTTGCTGGCATCCTAGCCTACGTTGCAGGCTTATTATGCAGTGAGAGATCCTGCCTCAAGGCTGCAAAGCAAATCACAATAGAGAAATACACCTGGCATCCGACACTGGCCCCCACATGCTTGCACATGGGAATTCCTGGACCCTGTCTCCTGCACATGAAGTCATACAGCACACTCACAGAAATTAGTAATACTTTACAAAAGTCATATTTTCAAGCACTGTTTTTAAAGTTAGCATCTTGGAAGAAATAGTAGATAAGTGGTGGGGAAGAGAAACCATTGACTGAAACATCAAACAAACAAACAAAAATCTTTGCCATTCAAAAAAAAAAAATCTCCATCAGATAGAGAACTGTTTAGCAGTAACATCCTAACACCTAAGAGGTGGAAGAAAACCTCTGATGCTTCCATTTTGATGCCATCCCTTCAATGGTGAAGTTATGGTATCTGGGTACAACAAAATAATACTTTCACCATCAGCTCTATCTAGCCCCAAAGTGCCACTGTCAACTGAATCCCACCTGTAATGCCATTTCCGTGGCTGTGACAGATTCTCTGACCATGAACGTTAGAAGAGAAAGGGTTTATTTGGCTTAAAATTCCAGGTCACAGTCCATCATTGAGGGAGCTTGAAACTGGCCTGTTAGCTATGCGTGTAGGTCACCTCCAGCTAAGGAACTCAGTTCACAGCTAAAGTGTAGCAGGAGTTGTGGAGATGCTGCCATCTGGCTGGCTAGCAGGCTCACACTCAGATCTTCTATGAAGCCCAGGACCACCACCCTGAGTAGTGGTGCAGCTTACCAGAGCCTGGGCTGTCCTGTGTCAATTAACAATCAAGACAGTCCTCCACAGACATACCCATAGCTCAGTCTGATCCAGGCAGTTCCTCAGGTGAGGGTCTCTTAGATGATTCAAGACTGCATCAGGTTGACATTTAAAGCTACCATCACCACAGCCTCCCTTTCCGACTTTGCCTCTACCCTCCCCTCTTCCTATCACTTCCACATCATCAACCCTCAAGCCAGTGGGCAGCTTCTGGCAGGGCAGTGTTTGTAGAAGTTTTCAGGGCTAGTACAAATGTTGGAGAAATTCCAGGATGAAACTATTGGGACAGCCTTTCTATGATGGGGAAGATTCTGACATGGAAGGAAACTGGTGAGGTAAAAAACAAGGCACTGTGTCCATGCCATCCCATCATGGCACTATGAGTAGAAAGGATGAGCTGGGTTGTGGCTCAACCCAAGTGAGGCTATAAGGAACGAACCTGCAAGGCCAGAGAAGCAATTGCAGCAGACTCCTAACTGCATAGTGAATAATGACATTCCAATAACAGAAAGAGGGAGGGCAGCAGGAGCCAGAGGAAGTGACAGGGTCTATGTAGGTGATAGTGATCTTTCATAAAAAGCACATCCCCAAAGGCTAATTAAAATGTGGTTCAGATGAGATCAAATCAGAAGCAGTTTTCCATCATTGTGACAAAACAGCTGAGATAATCAATGTATAAGAACTAAAGATATATTTTAGCTTGTGTCAGTCCAGGGTCACTTGGCCCTGTCATTTTGGACTGTGATGAGGCAAAATGTCATGTTAGAGAGTGTCTGATGAACCAATCAGATCACCTCAGAGCAGTCAGGATACACAGAAAGAGAGAAAAGATGAAGGGGTTTCGTGCTATATTCCCCTCCTAACTTCTTCTTTGTGGCTCCTGTTAAGATTTTTGTGGTTATTGGGAATACCTGAGAAAACAAACTGAGGAGCTGATTGTTTATTTTAGCTCATGGCTCCAGAGACTTCAGTCCTTGGTCATGTTCATTCTAGACCGATGATGACACAGAGAATCCTGGTAGCAGAAGCACATAGCAGAGGCTACATTTTGGGTGGGGAGAGAAGAGGAGGGGTCTGGAATAAGACACAACTCCCAAGGATACACCCAGTGATGTACTTGTTCTATCTAGGGCCCACTTAGTTACCAGAATATTTACTAAAAGTAGTCTATAGGTATCATCAAGAAGGAGGGGTTTATGGGAGGATTTGGAGGGAGGGAAAGGAATGGGAAAAAGATGTAATAATATTATGGTCTCCAAAGGTAAATGTGTGTGTGTGTGTGTGTGTGTGTGTGTGTGTGTGTGTGTGTGTGTGTTGTCACCAGCTAAGAACCAAGCCTTCAAGCCTTCAGTAAGAAGTCCCATGGGGGAATATTTCTTGTTCAAACCATAAGTCTTCCCAGTACTGCCACAGGATAATGAGAGTCTCAGTACAACCTAACAGTGGAGTTAGCAGAAGGAACCAGCCCAGCACTGCAGCCCACTCATGAACACCCGCCTCTCTTTCACTCCTGTTCTTTGCCTTTTCTCAGTTCAGAGGTCTATGAGGGCTTTGCTTTCACACTGTCATTGTACAGAGGAGATTCACACACAACCTGTCTAGCTGTTGGAAGTCAGGGACTGTCTCCTAAGCTTCTTTTCCCTCTGTTCCAAAAGATATTCTAGTTGGTTATGGCCACAATATCCAATTGGGTTTTTACTTTTGTAGAAACAAATCCCAGAATGTAAAACAGATGATCACTCTGCTTGAGTTCAAGGCCATTCAAAGCAGAAATGCCACATCCAAAACACTCACTTTTCAATACCTTTATCTGCAGCCTTCTAACCACAGATGGTGGCAGGCCTCCCTGCACCCTCAGCCCTCGGTTTCTGCTCATAATCAGCATTGGCTCTCCATCTTCCCACTCCAATTGCTAGCCTCGGGCAGTTGAGACAGAGGAGCCTTGCAATTAAATTCTCCCCTCCGGCCAAACTGACCCCAAACTGTAGTTATGAAATTGCTTGGGTTTATTGATTGCCTTGTTTTTGTTTCTGTGTTTGCTGTGGTCACACAGGACCCTCTCGCACAGGTTGCTTTGCTGGGCTCTGAAAGGCATTTACCTTGGGGCATAGAAGCCTCACTGGCCAGAAAGTAACTTAGCCTTTGTCCTGCATATTCACAGGTCGCTTTGACCACAGTAGCAGGTCTATTGCTGCCGGTGGGTGGGTCAGGCCCCTGCTAACAAGGGGAACAGCCAAGACAGACCTTCATCCCACTCCCACCACACCCCCATAGGTACCAGTGTGCTGACCCAGCTTGTACTTGCAAGACTAGATCCCACTAGTTCCGCTCTCATCTGCTGCAGTCCAGTGTGAGCATGTCCCATGGCATCTGTAGGTTGGATCCCTGGGTCCTTGTGTATAATTCCACAGTGGACAAAGCAGTTCTTTCTTCCAAACAACACTCGAGTTAGTGTGAGACAGGTGGATAAAGGGATAACTGCAAGGCAGGGGAACACTATTAGAAAGAAGATCACGGAATATAAAGAATAAGAAAGGTTTCAGTGCTGTCAAGGCAGGGAAAGCCACTCACACAAAGGATAACCCGTCTAGCTCTGATATCTAGGAGCCCAGCACTCAGACCAAGGCCAGGACATTTTAGGAGCTCATGAAAATTAATGTTCATTCAAAAGAATAAATGAATATCATACGGGTAAATACCTAGCAATGAATTTAGTCTGTATATCATGAGTCTTTACCCCAACACAGCAAATTCTGCTGCTTATTTATTTGCTTGCTTACTTGTTTTTGTTTTAAAAAAATAAAAAAACCTCCATAAAGGCGATATGGCTGAGGCCAGTAAAATTAGAGCAGTTCTGGATAGCGGAGACAACTTCAGGCCAGGATAGACTCTCCTGTACAGACCAGCACACACATATGTTCCAAACCCAGCAACTCAGGTGTGCAAGAGAAGAGCGAGGAGTCTGCATGCTGTGGAGTCAGGCAAGAGAATGGGAGTACTGAGATGGAGCTATGTCTGCTTTGAGAGCATGGGATTCATCCCATGGTATTTTCCTATGCTCCCACTTCACCGTTATAAGCAAACATTTCCCTCCCATGGAGTATTTCCCCAGTCTAAAGAAGCTCTGTGTGCTGGGTAGACCGGCATCCTATTTCCTACAGAGAAGTCGCTGTGTGCAAGCGAGGGAGTATGCTAGCAGGTACGGGTGAGCTGGAAGGTCTGGAGGAGGAGGACTTCAGAATCTTAGAAAGGCTAGTGATCCACCTTTATCCTCTGCTCCCTCCCATAGAGCCCAGGGGTATTCTCCCAGTGACCACTGGCAAGCATAAAGGAAGGCAGGATAAAACAGGATAAAAGAAGAGGGGGAAAGTTCATTATGCAGGATTATAAGGGCCCTCCCCCCATGCATGTGCCACTTAAGTTCACTGTGAGGGTATTCATTATTTCCCCCATTATTTAGAAATGTGCTTCAAAGGACCCTCAAGCAGCAGTATGCCATCACATTGTTTAAGCATATGATTTGTTAAATCACCACCCTTAGGGCTCTGGAGCTCTGGGGTTATTGCAGACACAACTTGGGGGTCACCCTGCTGTGAAACTGTCTCAGCTACTCTACACCAGGCCTTAATGACAAATAAGAACAAGTTTCTGAAAGGCAAGGTCAAAAGCAGGCCCAAGTATCTCCTGTAACAAGCAGAGGGCCTGTGAAATTCCTGTTGGCAAATACTAGTGGGGAGAGAGCTCATTGTTTTCAAGGAGCTAAGAAGAAAAGGCCGGGCTATCCTAGACTAGAATTAAATAGAGGCCTCCACAAGGACCCAGCCCTCCACCTTGAAGAGAAGCCTTCTTTCAGTATAACATTTCAGAAAGTTGAATCCCATATGGAAATGCATTAAGTATCCACAATGAACTTTATAAAAAAGATGCTTTTACATACCTGTCCCCTGGGTAAACTAATGGGTTTATTTACAATTCTTTAAATTGCAGAACAGAAATGCTTATGGCAAGACACTGATTATAGAAAATCAAACTCCCATGCATTCATTGATTTGAGAGGAAAATAAGAATAATGGGGAGAAAGGTTTCAAACTTTAAAAATCCATTTATGTAAATTCATCAAGATCTTTACATGAAAGATCAGCTCCCTTTTTTCTGTGCTTTGCATGGTAACTGTCAGCCCTTGGCTGCTCCTTGCCCTCTTATCCCACAAACCTTCACTCTGCCCCACCCTAGCACACACCAGTTTACTGTCTGGACTGTTTCTAGGAAACCAAAGACGAACTCATAGAAACATGTATGAAGCGCACAGCACTCAGTGTCCAGATGCCTTTTCCTAGGCTTGTGGCGGCTGTGTGGTCCAGGGTGCTGGTGCTGTGGTCAGAGGCGGGAGGAAGGCTCCACTACCAGCCTCAGCTGATTCCCTTCTCAGAATTCCCTCTTCAGCTTTTGCTGATACAGACCTGCTGTGAGCAGGCTGGAGCTCTTGGACATAACAACTATTTACCCTTCGTTAATCCCCTAGATGTTATCGGCCACTAAATCCAAGCTCCTCTTCCCGGGTAATCATGACTTGTTCAGCGTAGCTCAGCCAGACCTGAGCTAGAGCAGCCTCTATCTGTTCTTCTCACTCCCTTTATTATCAGTGTTTCCTAAAGCCAAGTTTGTTCAGTGTCTCTTCACACCACAGCAAACAAACCACACGACAGTTCAGACTGAACGGTTCTCACTGCAACCATTTCCTTCTCATGGTTCTTCCTCAGCCTGCAGCTACTCTCCACTATTTGAGACTCAGCTGTCGGTCTCCTGTGAGCATCATTGCAGACCAGAACAGAGACATCCACAGAAGAGCAAACCATGGTGCAGTTTAGTCTAAATTCATATTTCAAAAAGAACCAGCCCCTAAAGGAAAGGCATGAAGAGTCGGGATCTGCTAACTGTTCTATACAAGAGAAAAGTTCAGCTCTTTCAAAGATGCCTCTCTGTCATCTCCAGGAGAGTCTAGCGCTGTAGCCTGAACTTCCCATAGCCTTATAGTTGATTTCCTGGGTCAAAGGAAGTCTCTGTATCAAAAGTATGTCTGCATCTCTACTACACAGTGTGAGAAAAGAAAAACCCAGCTTCATGCCAATGTTCAACTGAGGTGTTCCAGCTCTCTCTCTATTTTTTTATAAAAGTCTAAATGCTTAGGACCAATTTAATGATATGAAGTCCAAAGAAAAACTTTGGGGTCTCTCCAAAAGATAAGTGATGAGCATAATCAGCGTCCCTCCCTTGTGTGACATCAGTAAGCCATCTTAAGGTGTGAGAGAAAGCTCCACGCCATCATATCAAAAGAGGAAAGCCACCCTCCACCTCCTTCTGCTAGGAAAGAAAATCTTTCCATCCTTGTACAACTTCACTCTACTTTCCTGGAAACACACTGAACTAGACCTGAGCTGAACTCCCACTTTCCTGCTAAGTAATCCTTGGCTGATTATTTCTCTCCTCTGGCCAGTATTTGTGTCCAGAGTCAAACAAAGGAAGTGAATGCCAGCTCATCTGCTAGTGTGGATTCCATAGTGCAATGACCTTGGCTACTAGGATGCTCTTTGAAAAGCTTGGCTGTTGGGGAGCTGCGATCATCAGAGAGTGCAGCTCCAGAAGGCTCCCAGATCAGCTCATAGAGGTGCAGAAGCTAGGCTGATGCAATTCTGACTTCTAATTTTAGATCCCATGAGGGACTAGGAGAAGCACAGTATTTTCTCTGCTAATAAAAGAAAAGATTGGTTCCCCAGCCCCTCGTCAATCCTAGCATGTTTTATACAAATGCCCTAGAAAGCACATACTTTTCCTCCTTGCCAAAACTGGCTGTGTTCCTGGCCGGGGCTGGGGAACAGAGGAAGAATTACGAGTGTGGCTGCAAGCTCTGGCGTGCGTGGCGCTAAAGCTGCTCTGCACATCAGTAACGTGTAATGACAGCCTCCCATCTGTTCTCTAGAACTCCTCCACACAGCCTTCATCAAAATGGAAATCTGGAAGGAGATGAATACAGAGGGATCTTCAGAAGCTGTACATGAGCTTCAGAGTGCTTACAAGAGGGGTCCAACATAGGCTGGTGGTGGGGAGGCAGCTGGCTGTGGAAGCCAGAGGAATAGCAGCAGGGGCCTAGCAAACAGAGGGAGGACTGCTGATGCAGCTCAGCTTGGAAAGGTCTCTTCTTTATAATATGGTCTGGAGGTCTTAAGCATTGCATGTATGAAATGTCAACTCCACAAGAAGAAACAGTTTCCCAAGCCCCATCACCACCATGAGAGGCTGGATTTTCCGTGCCGACTACATTACAGAATGTTGACAAACCTGGAGTTGTAAGTCTGACCAGTGGGCACAAAGTCTCACATCCCTGCAGATGTCTACTCCTTACAAAGAGGTAGGCAGGGGGAAGCCAGAGGTCTGGGTAGCATACTCCCTAAAATGATTGTGTTTAGCGATTAAGGAAATGGAGGAAGTCTGGGTCCCTTTAAGGTTTAGAGTTTGATGCATATATGCTCTCTGGAGTCCTGGAAAAACAATGCCCAGGAACAGAGCATGCAATTTGCCATTTGCATTCCGGGCACTGCCTTGCTGAGCACCCAGGTCCAAGCATCTTTCACTGCCTGTTCCATGCAAGCAATCCCAGAGCTGCTGGAGTTTGCCTCAGGCAACTGATTAGCCAGCAAGAAAACTTATTAGCTCCCCCACCCCACTCCCCTAGTGAAGCCTCCCCTGCAGGGCACAGAAGGGGGATTTCCATAGATTTGATAAATGCAATTGGAAATCTGAGACCACAGGCTTACAGTAAAAGGTGTGGGAGCAGCACATTACTGAAGTTGCTGAGCTGGAGTGACACATGACCTGTGAGAAGCTGAGGGAGAGCCAGTCACAGCCAGCGAGTCCTTCCTCACTACAAACTTCAGATTCCTACTCCTCACGTTAACTTGTTAACTCATGGCTCTCCCCAGCTTCTCCCTGTGCCTCAGAAACATGGTCCAGCCAGCCCTTCCCACAGGTTCTCCCCCAAAATTTGACCACTGAAGTTGACCGCTGAGCTAAGAAGTAAATTTAAAGTGTTTATCTAACACTTCAAGTCATTGCCAAACATCCGTCAAAAGGAGTCTCTGTGGAAGTCAACATGTGAAGGAGGTCTCACGTCACTCATGGTTTCATTTGTTAAGTTTGGAGGACACTCTGTGTCTCAGGTACCCTCTAGGGATGAAGATAAAAGAACAAGTTGCTGCTGCTGTTTCGTGGGAGAGAGCAAGCATATTGTCATGAGGCTGCTAAAGAACAAACCTAATGTGAGCTTAAACAGGGAATGGGTGATGAGAGACCAACTGCAGAGTGTTGCTATGGAAATGGATGCTTAGGGGCTTGACCTTGTCCAGAAGGGCTTAGAAGAGGGTGTCCTTGGCAATCTTGCAGGATGCCAGGGCCTTGACTAAAGTGAAGGGGTGGGAGAGGCAAAGAAAATAAGCAGATAAAGGCCTGTGGCTCCAATCATTCTCCTGACTCTTAAGCTCTGGAATTCCATTGCAATCATGTGGCTGCAGAGGACATTTCTGAGGACCGCAACCACAGATCTATACAAGAAAATATCCAAGACCCAAAGGGCTGAGTCCTAGGAGGCCTGGTAAATGTAGTCTCGTAACCTGGCCTCGGGGTATCATCTGCCAGCCTATTAGAAATGCCTGGCTCAGACCCACTGCATCAGAACCTACATTTAACAGAGTTCCAAGACCTGCATGAATGTTCAACTCTACGTGGAGCAGGTCTACAGACTGCCTCCTGCACCCCCAGGCAGGCCTTTTCCTCTCTCTCTCATCAGAGAGTAGACAGCTGTCTGCAGTCAGACCCAGACAGGCATTTTTAAAAGCCAGCAGCAAACATACCCTGCAGGGCCTGCAGGTGCCTTCCTCATCGCTATGCCTCCAGTCTGTCCTGGCAGCCATTTCACTGACACAAGAGTGGAGCTCAACTCTGGAAAGACAGTCTGGGCCCCAACTCCCATAGGCCAGCGATTCAGCAAAACCTCTCTCCTAAATGCAGGACCAACCAGAAGGTCAGGGCAGACCCTTTGAAGGAGAAACAGACCCAGGGGTAAATTTATGATTCTGCTATGTTCCCTTTCTACTGTGTGACCTTGGGCAAGTAAGCATTTCTTTGAACCTCAGTTTTCCTACCATCAAAATACCTCTGCTGTGTGACAGATATAATGTCTGAAGCATAAAGTACATGTGAAATAAGGCAGGTCTGAGCATTGGCAGCAAAGCTGGAGCCCTAAAAGTCCCTAGTGAGAGTTAGTGAGTTTCTTTGTCCTTTTGTGCCTCAGTATTGATCTGTAAAATGGAAATAATATTAGCAACTATTTCATTGGATAGTTTCAAGTTAATGTTTGAAAAGTACAGAACATAAATTTCCAGCATATTAAACATGACATAAAAATTTGGTATACAAATAAAAATAAAGTACCCAGCAAAGCAATGAGTCAAAAGCAAATAACCAGTAAATGTTTGTAGCTTTTACACTTGAAATCAGCATGATAAAATCAAGTTGAAGAAGAGAGGAGAGGAGAAGACCCAAAGTACAGAGACACATACGTGCCTGTCCCTCTCCTTTGATGCTGAAGTACAAGGTGGATGACCTGAGCTGGGAAAGCTGAGCTGCAGCCTTCTAAGTGGGCACAGGAGTAGTGAGACAGAACAGTGGGATCCCAGGAGGTGCAGTGGGGCAGGACAAGGCACACAGCCTGTGCTTTAGAACCACAAACCACTCGCTGACATCTGTGAGATAGCACGAGTTCTATGGAATTCTAAGATAGTACCTGGGTACTATTGCTGTCTAGTGGCAGAGGCAGAGGGGCAATTCTGACTTGCTCCTTAGCTTTCTCCTGCCTCTGTCTCTGAAAAGTCAGATAGACAGGCTTAAGGTATCTGCAGCCTCTACTGATGATATCATCCTGTGCCTTTAGTCTCACCCAGTTCCCCATCTGGCCCACCTTGCCATCCCCACCACACACATGTGTCATGGCCTCTTTCACTGTATTGATATATATCAGTGGATCCTATTTCCCAGCAGATCAAGTTGAAGCCAGAGTCCCGAGCTTCTTGAAGCACTTAGGTGGGGTGGGGAAGCAGCTGTTTCCTGTTCAGAGCTTCAGAGCTTCCTGTTCATGCTCTAGGCTACTGCTGTGGGGCATCTTATCTCGATTTGTCTTCTCTTGTCACATCAGTTCTAACAGGTGTCCCAGCAGGGTCAAGAGATTTGATTTAACCATTGTCATCACCTAATGAGCTGCTGATTTGGGAGCAGCTGATCTGAGTTTACTGCTAAAGATCTGGGTCATGAGACATAGAATATTACTCCCAAGGTTTGGAAATAGGTATTGCAAAAATCAGAAGTGGTGAGAGGGGAGCTTGTGCCCGGGAGATGCCTAGTTGGTAAAGTGTCACACAAGCATGAGGACCACAGTTTGATGCCAAGATCCCACCTGAAAAAACACTTGGCATGTAATCCCTGCTCTGAGGACAGAGACAGAGGGGTCTCTAGAGCTTGCCCGCTAGATAATCTAGGCTAGTTAACAAGCGCCAGGCCAATGAGAGACCCAGTCTCACAGGACTTAGAGGCCCTGAGGAATGACACCTGAAGTTCGACTCCCTTTATAGCCCAGTATGGCCTCTCCCTGCATCTACCTCCCATGTGCTAGGATTACAGGACTGTGCACTGTGCACGGTTTATGCAGTCCTGGGATGGAAGCTAGGGCTTGTGCATACTAGGCACACTAAAACACTCACACACGTTAAAAAATAAATAAACAACAACTAAACATCTCGAGGAGGAGGAAAATCAACACATGTGCTGAAGAAATTCTACATTCAATGAGAGGGTCTCCTCCCTTTAGAGTGTCCGAGAGTCCTAACATGTTGGGAGGAATGATACATATCTCTCCTTTTCCTCCAGCCTTGGTCACCCCTTCATGACCTAAGTCAAGCCTTGCCCTGCCACAAAGTCTCCCCAGTGTATTCCAGGCTTCTCTGTGGTCTTTTCTGACCTAATCCCATCTCACTTGAGATCTTACTCAGGAATTCTGTGATAAGATGTCCTCACTGCTCATTGCTTCATTGACAGTGGCCTTGAAGTCTCAATGAGCCGTAAACTTCTCTTACTGTAAGAAGCCTGTGGCATGCCTCTGATCCTTCACAGACTCTTAAACTAAATAGGAAACACAGTCAGCCCTTGGTGTCTGTGAGGAAGTGGCTTCTGAGCCTGGGATAATAAAAATCCTGCAGGTGCTCCAGACTGTGGTATGACAGAGTGCAGTTGTTTGCCTGCAGCTTCCACACTGCCTCCCACACACTCAAATCATCTCTACTTTACTATTAATTCCTAATACCACATAAATGCCATGAAATAGTTGTCACACT
The DNA here is from genome assembly GCF_907164565.1 of Psammomys obesus. Classification (NCBI taxonomy): domain Eukaryota; kingdom Metazoa; phylum Chordata; class Mammalia; order Rodentia; family Muridae; genus Psammomys; species Psammomys obesus. The sequence continues at coordinate 888,373 of NW_026590859.1, read as the reverse complement.
GTATTGTTCAGGAAATAATGACAAAAATAGCACCTATAAATGCGCGCTAAAAACGCGGCTGCTTTTGTTCGACACTGTCAAGCTGTTTGGTGAGATCCTTGGCTTTGCAGCCCACAGACATAGAGGCCCAACTATTCTTCACTAGAACTAGATGAAAACTTGCTTGTGACACAGAAAATAGGGCCTCCCTTCTGTGTGCCCACCTGCTAGGGCCAAGAATGAAGGGCGGGTAGAAAATGGTCCTGGTTCTCATTTTGGGCTTGTCTCTGCCTTGGGTTAGAGTATCTGTCCCAAGAAGGGTCTCCAGTCACACCTGGCTCAGGAGACATTCAGGTTTTGTGCAGGTATATGCCTATTCACTCATGTTCTCTCTCTCTCTCTCTCTCTCTCTCTCTCTCTCTCTCTCTCTCTTTGTGTGTGTGTGTGTGTGTGTGTGTGTGTCTGTGTGTTTGCAGGTATGTGTGTGCTCACTCATGCATTGTGTGAGTGTTTCATTTCTGTCAGCATGTGCACATACACCCAGGGAGGGCAGAGGTCAACCTTAGGTGCCATCCCGGTCATGCTGTCTACTTTAGTTTTTGAAAGAAGGTCTGTCACTGGTCTGGAACTTCCTGATTCTTCAAGGTTGGCAAGTGATCCCCAGGGGTCCTCCTGTATCTTCCTCCATGGTACTAGGATTTCACGTGTTCACTATGTTACCTATATTTTGTGTGTGTTCAGGGATTAAACTCATGATTTCAAGACAAGTGTTTACTGACTGACTTCCCAACATTTAGAATGCTGCAGTAACTCTACTGTTAAAAAAAAAAACAAGCTGTGACTGACATGAGTTTAGCAGCAGCCAACCTTGCACCCCCCCCTCGCCTCCAGTGACGGGGAAAATGCACACTGGGCTTCCAACTCCCCAGTGCAAATGTCTGCAGTTTCTGGGACTGCTGACTACTTGCACTTTTCCCGTTCTTGAGCTTCAAGTATTTTAGGTGTCTCAATGTGTCTGAAACTTCCTGTCAATTTACCTGTCTCAAAACGGAAAGAAAGAAAGAAAGAAAGAAAGAAAGAAAGAAAGAAAGAAAGAAAGGAAGGAAGGAAGGAAGGAAGGAAGGAAGGAAGGAAGGAAGGAAG
>NW_026590859.1:858219-887241 GCF_907164565.1 Psammomys obesus | reverse complement strand
AGAAAGAAAGAAAGAAAGAAAGAAAGAAAGAAAGAAAGAAAGAAAGACAGCTGAATTAAACACAGAGAAAGCTGTCTTCCTTTCCTATGACAATAGAGTATAAAACATCTTTGGGTTTTATTTATGTCAGCAGTAATCTCCGCAGAACTGCTAGAGAAACCCCGCTGCATCCTTCACTGTGCACGGACAGATCCTGCTTTGACTTGAATCAGCTGAACCTCACCCTGGTTTAGGCTGCCGCAAGTTCCCAGAATGAGTAAGAACAGGATGATGGTATGTCTTGTTGCTAGATGTACCCTCTTTCCCAGTCCCTGCTCCTTCCCATCCAATTCTAGTGACCCACAGTGTGCCAGAGTCAGGCAGGGCACCACTTGGTAATGGGGAGCAGAGCTGCCTCTTAGAAAAAAGCAGCTCAGCCAACAGAGGGGTGAGAGCTCTCAGACAGATTCCTACCCATGTGCCAAGCTATCATCTAGGAGGTTGGCCTAATGGAAGGCTTCAGTTGTTGTGCAGAGATGCTAGATTCTGAGTAGGTAGAAGAAAAAGCAAAGTTCTGTCACTGAGTCTGGCACCAGCCTCCTGTACCCACTCAGCTGGCTGGTCTTCGCTGTCATCAAGCTGTATGTAAGCAAACAGGGTGGCTTCCTGGGACAGGCAGGGACTCTGGGACCCAGGAAAGAACCTTCTGGGAATATCAGGTATTCGCAGGGTGGTCCCACTGTGGGCCCTCACAGGGAGGTTTCTAAAAGCCTTTGTGTGGGGCTTTGATTAAACAGGCTGGGTGGGTGTGGAATAGCTCTGACCCTCTCCAGCCCTGGAACGATTTTGCTGCAGGCGACTCAAGCGGCCCAAATTCACAAAGAGTGAGTTACACGTTCCACAAAATTATTCCATAAATCCTGAAATGGGCTTTGAAAAAAAAAGCGAGAAAACAAAGCAAATCAAGATGAATAAATATTAACGAATCTCCTCTGTGGTGAGAGGAATGTGAGGCAGAGCTAATGACTGTCAGCAGATACCACCGCCTTGAATATTTCACGGAGCGATGGTGGTAGACCCGAGAGCCAGGGTCATTGACCTCTGTGTGCAGGGGCATCACCTAAAAATCTGCTGGGCTGCGGGGAGGAGCATTCTTTGAGCAGGAGGCTGAGTTTTCTAGCAAACTAGTGAGCTGGCATGTTGTGTAAAGGCACTGAATTTCCTGAGCAGTGGTGCATGGGGTCTGTGTCATCTCTACACAAGCAGCTATTAGGACGTGCACTCACCCCTGTGGGTACTGGGGCCTAAGAGAATCATGAGAGTAGAAGAGGACTAGTCAGAAAGAGTAAGAAGTCAAAGGAATGGGAAAGGGACAAGGAAGGATAATGGGGTAAATATGACCAAACGGGATATGTCTATAAGATGTCATACTAAAACTCTAATTGTGTGTAATCGCCACATGCGAATGAAGTTTTCAAACTGAAAGGAAGTGAGGCACTCACAGCATATGATAAACCACAGAGTTGGGATTCAAACCCTCAGCTCTGGACTCAAAGCCTGGCACTATCTCCTTCCCTTTCTTCCATGTTGTTTTCTGAGGGTCAGGCCACATTTTCACGGCCGGATGCAGACCCTCCATTGACTTGGCACAGGGCTCACACATAGTAGGTGTTCAATAAATCAATAAATAGTTGTTGAATTAGACTGAGTTTCCATCAGAAGAAGAAAACCTGGATTTCCTGGGTTTCAGAGTCCCTGCCTGTCCCAGGAAGCCACCCTGTCTGCTTACATACAGCTTGATGACAGCAAAGACCAGCCAGCTGGGCGGGTACAGGAGGCTGCTGCCAGACTCAGTGACAGAACTTTGCTTTTTCTTCACCTCTACTCAGAATCTAGCATCTCTGCACAACAACTGAAGCTTCTCCTGGGTGGATGGGAATCCATAAGATAAATCATCCCCTGGGACAGAAAGCCATGCTGCCATCCTCCCAGGACGATGGTACCATCCTCACCAGTATCACTGCCAGTTGTCGCCAGGCTGCCAAGAACTGGAGTGGCCTATGTTGAAGTGAAAGGTCTGGTGGACAGTAAGTGGCTCGTCGGTGACAGCCCCCACTTCAGCACCTTCTCTTTCAAGGGGAGTCCTCCAGGCGCTGCCAATCACATACCTTTTTTCCTCAACCACAAAATCCACTTAAAACACTTTTAAAAAAATTAATAAATGCACAGAATTTCATCAGCCCTCTCTTGGGTCTCCACCCAGACAGCTAAAATGTTCTGCCTGTCAGTCATCACAAATACCAGGTTTAAGCTTGGTAAGCACCTCCTCAGAACAGTCACCATTAAGAGCCCTGGCAACACCCTGATATCTGAGGCATCTGAGACAGCAAGAAAAGGTGAGGCTGGGTAGGGGCGGCAGGAGGGAGCTGGGCAGTGGTGAGGACATTTTTAGTTAGCCTTAGTATAATTTTGTTTTATTTGTGTGAGAGAGTGTATATGTGGGTGTGTGAGTCATGCGTGTGTCTGTGCATGTATCTGTGTGTGTCTTAGTGTGTATCTCTGACTCCCACTTCCTGAAATTTTCCCCAAATTGAAATCTTATTCTTTGAAATGATTTCCTGTTCATCTGTGCCAACTACCCCACTTCATATCCTTAAAATGTATTATTCTTCCACATTATTGATTTACTCTGGTCTCATCCCAATGCATAACGCCCACGTGTTTTTAGACTATATTGATTAGTTATGCCTTCTGTGAGTGTGTGTGTGTGTGTGTGTGTGTGTGTGTGTGCTGTTGTTTTGTTTGTAGCTTTGATTTTGATTTTAGGACTGGTCTCACTGGTCTGCCTGAGTTTCACAAATAGGCTGGTTGGCCAAGGGCCTCCAGAGATTTTCCTGTCTCCCCATCCCCAGTGCTTGTCAGACCACTTCCCTCAGCTTTCTAAACATGTGTTCTGGCCACCCAGCTCAGATTAAGTGCTTGCAAGGCCAGTTCCTTACCAGTAGCCATCACTCAGCCCTTTTGCATGTTTATTGAGGCCTACTGGTTTCAGTTGCTGTCTAAGCAAATTATCATTAAACGTAGTCATTAAAATATCTCACTTTATGGATGAGGAAACTAAGTTTCACAATTGTTCACTGGTTTTTCCCTGTTGGGCTCAACTGTGTGTGTCATTGCAAAGTGTACCTTCTGGCTTTACTCTCACTTTGGCCATCCTGACCCTTCTCAGTGGCACACAGTCATCCTGTTCTTCTCAGAAAACGAAACACCATCAGCTCCCTGGCTCCTGAATGATGCCAGTCATATCTGAAGGTATATGAAGATGAAGGTACACTCCACCCCAGGTCCCCCCGTTCCTACAGGTAACTACGGGTAGACTGTTAGAAACAACTTGGTACAAGCAGGATAACTCAAGGCCAGGTGGTCATCTGTACCAAATCATGTTGGGTGGCACTGTCCCCTCAGTTGTGTGATCATACTTTAGGATTTTCCAGTGCCCTGAGGAAGGATAACAGGTCTCCCATTGTCCCAGACTCCTGATGTAGGACCCCTATGGAGCAGCTGACATATGCAGCCACTTCAAAAACTGTTTTGTTTTGTTTTTTTGTTGCTGTTTTCTTGTTGATTTTTTTTAAAGGATAATAAAATCCTGGATTTCTAACCCTTGATCACAAACCCTCGTTTGACTTTACACTCTCTGAAGGCCTGCACCCCATTCTCTCCAGAACATCAACTTTAATTTAAAGGCCTGTCAAAGACTTTCAGAGCTTAAATCCTTCCCTTCCAGCTGGTCAGAGATATTGGCATATTAATCTATTTAGTAATTATGTGAACAAGCTCTGACCATGTGTTATTGAAAATTAAACTATCAAAATGTGTCCAATCAAATCTTTCAATTTCTCAATCCCATCGTGTATTTAGATGCCACACCAAGATTAATTGTGAAGCAATGGGCCAGGTTCACCAGATGTTTTGCTGACCATAGTCAAGCCACATCTGTCTCTCAGCCTCTGGTTTTGGTCTGGCTCAGGGTCACTTTAGTTGAAACATGCTACTTGATCTCTTCCTTGTAACACTGTGTAAGGCCTTTGTCGGCTCATGATCTGTTTAGAGAGAATCACTAGAGAAGGAGAAATGCTCACTGCTTTCAATGCAAGAATGGAGCCTATTGCTCCATTGGAGGGAAAATGTAGGGATTTTGAGCCCTACTACCACAGATGAAAAATAAGCTATAGGGATTGGAAGCCACAGTTCTGAATTCCATTCCAGAGTCACTGCCCTTCCCTGTCATGGCACAAATTTTTAGTCAGATTCTCCTACCCTCACTCTCACCTCCACCCCCATTCACCCCACCCCCACTCTCACCCCTACCCCCACATCATGTATTACCACCAATTATGTAAATGCTACCCAGCCAGAATGTCCAAGGCTTACAGAAAGAGCAAAACCTTACCAGTTAAACAGAACTGGTCTTATCCTGGCTCCCTTCCACTGACTGGGTATATAACCAGAGAAATCTAGATTTGCCACTTCTGAACTTTCTCCGTTATCCAATTAGAAGCTAAAATATCAACCTTTCAGGGTTGTGAGAATTGGGACAGGTTGTGTCAAGAGAGCTTCACTCTGTGTGCTGTGATGAACATTAAACTTCTTGAGTCAGACCTGACCTGTCTTGTGTGCCATGCTAATTATGAGATGAATAGCTTTGAGCAAGTAATGGGGTTTTTCCAAGCCCTGGTTTCCTTGTCTGTAACGTGAAATGCATAATAGGACCTATTTCACAGGTAATATTGATGAACCATATAATTCATGGTAGTCTGTGTTAGTTTTCATGGAAAACAATGAGCATTAAGGGAATATTCTGGAATGTTCTCAACATCATGGAATTTAACAAAGCCACTAGTCAAATATCTGTTCACTCTCAACTTTCTTATTTTCTGGACCCCAGTCTATGTTTCTATATTGCCCCCAAAATTAAAAGGGTATTAAGAGTCAAAATTGAGTGGAAATAGAGCTGAAGATATAGCTCAACAGTAGAGTATCTCAGTAGTATGCATGAAATCCTGAGTTCAACCCCAGGTACTGGAAAAAAAAAAAGTCATGTAATTTAATCCCTGGTTTAATTAGATACCCGTCCATTTTGTAATACGACAACACACAGGAAAGCATGTTGCAACAATAAACGCAGGTGACCCTTCCAGGGCAGGTCCTGGCACTTGAAAGATGGGTATTGAATACCTCAGGGTGACAGTCTTGGAATATTATTGTATTCATCTGGACAACATAATCTTTGAGAGTCATGAAGCCTCTCAGTTCTGGTGGGCTTAGCACAAAGGTCTATAATCTGGACAGTCAATGGTCATAAAAGCTGCTAAGTCAGTAGCTCAATGAAGAATAACAACATGGACAAAGAAGTGAAAAAAGCAAAAGCAGATCTGTTAAGAAAAAGTGGGAAAGGCCCTTAAGTGTGTGTGTGTGTGTATGTATGTATGTATGTGTGTCCTAAAAGAGGGAAGACCATTGAGCTGCCACTGTAGGGCCTTTTTCAGGACTTGTGGCATGAACTGGACAAAGACAAGGTAATTTATACTGAGTTTGGTTAATTTTCAGGGCATATCATGGGCCGAGCTAATGGAGAGGACACATGCTTTGTATATGTCCTCTTGACCCAATTTGGTAGAAGATCTTGCACTGCTTGTTGAAGCAGCAAAGTAACCACACATCATCATTACCCCTACTCATTCTCTTTTTGACCTTGGCTTGGTTTGCCAACCATATGCTATAGTTGGTTATACTAGCCCCCAACCTGTGGGCCCACTACTTGCCAATCTTAGTACCGCTACTGATTAATTTGGTTGAATTTTCTTTGTTCTTGCTCACGTGACTTGCTTGAAGCTCATCGTGGATACCTGTCTTTGCTGCTGTGGGGCTCTAACTCCCCCCACACTTCCAAGGTGAAGCTGCAGCTTTCCTAGTTGCACCATTGTCTAGCTCCTGTCTGTGGGGCAGTTAGGGCGGCCTCCTTCCTGGGATAGGTGGAGGCCTTTCAGAAGCCATCCTTACCCACAATTTAGTATCGTAATTAAATGGAAGAATATGTAAAAGGACAACAGTGTTTTGTTCTTCAAGGGATGGAGAATTCGTAGGAGCTAGTGAGAATGTACCAATACAGGCCCTGTGGTCTTTCTCAGAGTATTGTCCTTATATGGTCAGCTTGGCTATCTCAAGCTGCAAGCTCTCTTATTAACCTTTCTAAGTGATCATGACATGGCCATTTTAACCCTAGAATTCCCTTTATCCCTAACATCTCTCTGTTTTCACTATAATAATGTGATCTTAGAAATCAGAGTCAAAACAAAAGTAAGAAGTATCTTAAGAGTGCAGCCCACCTGAATGTAGAACAGAGACAGGAACAAAGGAAAGAATGGTGAAGAACATAGAGGGACAAAATTTCATACCAGGATTTTCTTCCCACAGATCCCATAAAGCATCAATGGAGACCTGTTGTTTAGTTGTTTACTCTTAACTGAAGCATCTCCTACTGTGGAAGCTAATGGATAGTGCAAGGCTCACAAGGTTTACCAGGATGCATCCTAAAGTTAGAAACATGGGGGGAAATAGCTGGGGAAAGGAGCCTGACAAGGGGAGCTAACCAAAAATTGGGCAGGAAGCTCAAAGAATCCACCTTTTGTGAGTCATCCCCTCTGCTGGGCTTTTCAGTGCTACAGCTGCCTCTAAGTCACCCATGTATTGTAGGTAGCCCCAGTAGGCTCATCGGGCACTAAGCTAGATGTAAGCAGAACAGTTTCCTTGGACTATTGCTGGTGTCCTGTAGGGGAAATGGGCATTGGTTCATGTTCCCCCAGGACAGATCACACAGTAAGTCCTAACAAAGTTTGGTATGAGTTGATCTATCATAGAAATCACTGTTGAAAGGTACAGAAAGGAAGTAGATTCATAAGGAACAGAGTTAAAGGTATAGGAAACAAAAAAATGTAAAATTTCCAATCAGTGGGTCAGAAATTTTTATATAATTTTAATATTAAAATATTCATAGGCTCAATACAACAAGAGTTGACTTCAGCTTTTGTTTTGTAAAGTATAGAAAATCACAAGAGGATGTTGGTTTTCCTTTTAAAGTAAAATAAAATAATCTATAAAATCTAATTTCTAAACCCATCAAAAATCCTAACATGCACAAAGAAATCCTAGAACTAAAACTAAAATTTAGAAATTCACATTCAGAAAGAGACACATTATGGTTTATAGCATTACAAATTAGGGGAGGGAGGTTGACAGCACACATGTGTGTAAGAAGAAACAGCCCAAATCTCAGAGGCACTTTAAAAGGTCAAGACTCAGGTTTGACTTATGATCAAGACTCTCTGAAAGCACTGGAAAACACAGATGCTGAACGGACATCCTCTTTTGCCTCTGGCCTTCATTAGGTACTCATGCAGAATACTGTGTGAAATGTCAGTTGCAGAGAGAGTCTTCTTGCAGCTTAGACCTTTGGACTTAACTCAAGCTGGAAGAGCAGGCATCTTGACAGAGGGCCTCCAGGATCTCAGCCACCTTCTACATTTCCTTAAAGTGGCAGAATCCTACTCCATCCCAGCTACAGACTGGACTGATTCTCCAGCTCCGCTCTCCCTGAAACTTGACAGAGAAGAGGAACATAATGTTCAGTTTTACATGTCAACTTGACTGGGCCACCCAGACATTTGACCAAACTTTCTTCTGGTGTGTATTTGAAGGTGTTTCTAGATGGGGTGTGATTAATATTTTAATCAGAGGCTAAATAAGGCAGATTGTTCTCTCTGAATGTCCCTCATCCAGTTGATTGAAGACCTGAATAGCCTTCAGAGCACTGAGTAGCAGAGAGCTGCTTCCACACCCTGCCTGGAACAGAACACTGGTCTTTCACTCAGACAAAAACATCTGCTGCTACTACTGTCTCTCCTCTACTTCTTTACTGAGCTAAGAACGCAGCTTCTTTGGGCTTCCAAGTGGACCGAAGACCAGCGGATGTCTAAGAGTCCTCTAGGCCTTCAGTTCAACACTGGGATGCTGAGACATACAGCTTCATGGACTGAGCAGCCACTGACTCTCGGCCTCTCTGGTTGTTAGGCATTCATTGTTGAACTACCCAGACTGAACAGCATAAGCCAAATGAATAAATCCCCTTTCAATATATCTTCTATTGGTTTTACTCCTCTAGAGACCCTGACAAATGCAGTGACATAAGACTATTTTAAGCTAGACTGAGATAAATTTGATGTTGTAAACCACGAAGCAACTACTTTTAAAACAGACATAACTAAAAAATTAGGACTGGTGATACAACAAAAATATAATGGTCATTTCAAAATAAGGTAGCAAAATAAAGAAAACAAATACCTGAATGGCAAACAGAAAGTGACTAGCAAAATTACACATTAAATATATAATCTCAACATTTATATATAGAATATTAAAGCTCTTGTATCTCAGCTAGAAGGGGAAGATTGTTCTATTGATTAGACAGACCCTGCTATATGCTGCTCACCAAGAGCTCACATCTAACACAACAGTAAAAACAAAAGAAAGGGAGGGAGCAGGCATAGGAGGAAAGTAACCAAAACAAGCCTGAGAATAAGGAAGTGATGAGCTCGTGATAAATGCTGACTATGGAGCAGGGATTTCAATGGATTCACAAGGAGGAAAACTCCTTATAGTTGCTGAGGAAAAAAATGGAACCTGGCGGTGGACCCCAGGCATCTCAGCAGGTACACCCATAAACTTGCAGTTGGCCCTACAGGCCAGCAAAGCACTTGCACCTCATTAGGCCACTTGCTCACCACTATCCTGATGTGTTACTGCTTAACAACGCTAACCCTGTGTACAAGTTTGCTGTCTCCTATGTAAAAACATGGGCTGTGTTATTTTGTCTATTTATAGTTGGAATTCTCTTGGTCTAAAGAGCAATTTGGAAAGAAAGAAGTGAGGTTAGACCATTTGTAAATCTCAGTTCTACTGTTATTGAACTAGGAGGTCTTTAGAAAATTACTCAGCCCCCCCCCCAAACCCACATACTCCTCTGTGAATGGATGAAGAATTATTACCCTCAAGACTGTTTCGAGGATTAAATGAGCTCATTTGTGGGAAATGTGGTATGTAGCATAGGGTATAGGTTCAGAATGACCCATATTGCCCCAGCTTTCCATGAGATAAGCATTTCTTGGAAATGTACTGACAATAGCCACGGGGCTGGTGTTTCAGTCAGGGAGAATGCAGATTTCTTTTATGAACAGTGTGGTCTGAAAGGCTAGCTGAGTGGCAAGTCCACCTTCTCCAGCTGGAGCATAACTGGGCAACACATTCTTTTGTGTTTTGAACATTCAGCCTGATAGGTGAACACTAGTGACTGCAGATGTTAGAAGCAGTCACTGGCTACCTCAAAAAAGAAAGGGGTCAGCAGTGAGAGCAAGCAAGAATTGACATTAACAGAAAACCCTCAGACATGTGAATCCAAGTGAATCCACAAATCACATGTGTGAATATATGACCTTTTGATATGACTTTGTCATCTACAAAGTTAGCACTTGACAACAACTCAATCAAGCTACCAAAAAATATTACAAAACCTTTCATAATGCAACTTCATAATAAGCAATTTCATAATATTTGTGCTTCGCCACATTCCACCCCCAAGTCACTGGCTGGACACATGTTGTATGTTCACGTACTCATCTCTACTGTCCACATGTTTGGCTTCATCAGAGATCAGTCATATGCCAGGTATCAAAAATTAGTGACTCTGACACCCTTTCCCCTATCTTGGCAACAAACTTATTCAACCTAGCAGATACCCAGACAGTATCTCAGGGTATGTCACAGTACTTCACAGGTGGCCAGCTGAAGTCCAAACCTTTCCCTGTCACATATTAAGTGCTTGCTCTGATCAAGAGACACATAACAGGAAATGTTCAGATGGGCTGGAAGGCAGGTCCAGCTTCCACCCCTCAGCTGCAAAAGATGATGCACACCTGCGGGATGATTGAGTCTTGGCTGTGTCTTCAGCAGGTCATCTGCTTGACTCATGGGGGAACTACCTGCCTCATTAACCAATGTACCTGGTTCAGCAGCTAATAACCTTGACGAAGCAAGTAAAGCATTATTTACTTCTAAGACAGAGACCTTGCACCTACCTCCATGTAGTGGAAAGATACAGCTGCCCAGAAGAACTCTAGTTTATTACAGATATTCTTCCTTTCCCATTACCACCCACCAGTATATGCTGTGCGAGTGCACACAGGTGTAGGAGATGAACTGTGCTGACACAGCACAAATAAGGCTTGGGCTATTTCAGTAAATCACTGTCATCTAGACTGGCTCTGAATTCTGTCAAAAAGAAAAAAGGTCTCAATTTGTTGTAGGCAGAATGGGGCTATTTTTAGCTAAAATTCACGGTGATGAAAGCTTTGTTTTCAAACCAGACTTCTTTTTAAGGACACAGAGTGTAGGAACGAAAAATTCAGTTCTCCAGTTACTTGCTTCCCTTGGTCTCTTCCTTCCATGAAGAGGAAGAGCAGGGTTGAGATGCCTGGAGGAGGGGCACCATTCCCTTGATAATACTCATGTCAGAACCTGGAACATAATACCAAGAGGCATCTAGGCTCGGTCTCATAAAAATGGGCACAGACATGAAAATAAGATGCCCTCGATTCCGAGGAGAAACACTGGAAGCTCCCCGCTGTCCTGGGTAAGCCACAAATTTATGGACATGATGGTGTCCCTGTAACTTTTCAACAATTCTCTTTTTTTAGGTATATGAGATCGGATTTAATATTGCCAATTTCAGTGGTGTGAATATTTCCACATCAGCCAGTCTGGAGCCACCAGTGGGATTTCACTGATCATGGAATCTAGAAGAACTAGGCACAGTCATGCTCACACCAGCCTGTTTTAGCCTCACTGCCCAGGTCCCACCTCAAGTTCCCAAGCAGATGAGTCTTGAGAATTCCCAGGCATTACTATAAATGACAGAGTGTGGCTAAAATTCCTGTCCACCTCCTTCTATGGTCCCAAATACAAACATCACAGTGGGGAACCAATGAGGTCATTAAGCTTCCTTACAGAGCAGTGGGTGAAGGGTTACAGGCAGGAGCGTGGATGGCTTTAAGGCAGCCACAGGGAAAGCTCTGCACCAAGGATAGATGACTCCCTGTGGCTATGCAGATGCAGTCTCCTTATCTGTCCATACCTACAGCTCTAGCCCCTACACACACAACTGGTTGGGAAGTGTGGCTGAACACTCACATGAGGGTCCTATGATCCTCCCTACTCCTTCCCTCCAAATTAGAGTGTCAACAGTCATCAAACCCAGCTGTGACAACCTTTGGGGAGTAGACCCAGCTGGATTCCGGAAAATGTCGGCAGCTTGGCTCAAAGAATAGTCCTATACAAGTTGGATTATTATGAATGCTATGAGACTTTTCTCTGGCCATGGAGGCCACAGCAACCCCATTTTCATTTTTTAAGGACCATCCTTTCTTCCCTTGATGTCCTGGTGTGGCCCAAAGGAAGCCACTGGAAAAAGTAGTCATGACAAACACTGAGCTACAACATTGCTAAAACTAAATATTAATTTTTACAAAAGTAAGTTTCATATGTTCCTATCTTTCCTCAGCACCTCCTCCATTTGTAAACATTATTTAATGAACAAGGTCTTGCTTAGCTTCATCTAAGTGCCAGTCAAAACCCAAGGAACTGGAATGAATATAGTATATTGGCTATGGGCCCCAGAACACACTCCTCGTTTCTACTACTCACTCTTTAAGCAAACCACCTATTCTTGACTGGATTAGTCTGTTCATTTGTGTAACAGATGTTTCAATCAATCCCTATTATGGGCCAATCCCTGGTATCTGGAGTATAGTAATGAAAAAAGCAGGCACTAGACCTCACCCATACAACTTACAATACATTATATAAGGCAAATATTAAATAATAAGCTCTTCAAATAAAAACTCCAGGATATACACAGTAAGGTACAATGCAAGGAGTCAGAAGATAAATCCTTAAAGAGCATAAGAATAAACTGAGACCTAAAGGATAGGTAAGAGAGTCCCTAAGAAGTGCCTGGGGAAGGAGGATGATGGGTATAGTAATTTGAAGAAGAAATGTCCCCACAGGCATTTGGACACTTGTTGTCCAGTTAGTGGCATTGTTTAGGGAGATTGTAGAACCTTTAAGAGGTGAAGCTTATCAGGAAGAGGTATGAGACTGGGGTGGGGGCGGTACTTTGAGAGGTTATAGCCTCATCCCATTCCAGTTCACGTTCTCTGCTTCTTGCATGTAGATGGAACTACAGTCAGTTCCATCTGACTGTAGTTTCAGTCAGTTTCCTACTCTGGTTGCATGGTGCCATGCCTCCTCTACAATTATGGACTCCCCTTCTGGAACCAAAATAAACTCTTTATGACTTGCTTCTGGTTATGGTACTTTATCACTGCAAGAGAAAGTGGGTGTATGATAGGTGGTAAGAGATTTCGTGAGACGTGACAGGTGTTACGTTACAGGTGGTAAGCATTTCTCTGAGAGGTGACAAAGGGAAAAGGTGAATGACAGGGAACCAGTTTTCTAGGGAAGAGAAACTGTAGGGACAAGGAGAAGGGAGAACTGCATGAGATGAACCCAACAGAGAAGGTGGGTTTGGACTGTCCCTGTGATCAGGTGAGACTATGGAGCAATCAGAAAATCTTTCCTCTATCACATCAGCCTGAAGAAATGCTGCCTCTGGTGAGCACAGCCTGAGCAGCTTCTAAGTCACAAACACAATCTCCCCACACAGGCTGTGATCTCTGATTGTTCTCTTCCTGACATTCTATTTCTTCAGTTGCCATTTGCACCATCATGCATACAGGGTTCTCAGGTGTTGACAAACCCATGCGTCAGGGAAATCAAAGAAGACCAGGATTCAGTTCAGATCCCATAACTAATGGACTATAGATCTCCAAGTGTCCACACTTGCCTTAGGTCATACTGTGTTGCTATAACAAGGGTACTTGAAAAGAAAGGAAGTTTATTCAGTTCATAGTTCCAAGGGTCCAATAGCACAGTGCCAGCATCAGCTCAGCTTCTCGAAAGAGTCAGAGGACAATTTATCTCACAGTGGAAAAGTGGGCAGATAAAGTAGGTATGTGCAAGAAATCACATTCTCCAGAGAGGAAATGAAAGTTCTGGATGAATACCAAGTCTCCTGAAAGGTAGCCAAAGCTGTCTACAAGAGTGAGCCCTGACTACTGGGAGACTAGTACAAACCACGCTTAAAGCTCCAAATGTCTCTCAACACTGTTACTTAGGGGCCAAACCTCAACACTTGAGCCACGGTAGAGACAAACTGTATTCAGTCCATAGCAATATTTAGCCTCTTGGAACTTTTTTTGTCTATAATATTTAGAAATCCCACACATTATATGAAGTGGTTAAGAAGGTGAATAGGTTAACTGCAGTGAGAATTTCAGAACTCTGTGAATGCACACAATGTTGTAATTAACCTTCCTGCTCAGAGGACTTACTAAACTACTAAGCTGTCTGTGGCCTGCTCGTGCTTTTTTACACAACAGGTGTAGCCACTGAAGGCTGAGGCTAGCCTCTGAAAAACATGGACATCACACATTTCTTGATGTTCCTCACAGAACTTTCCTTTTATTACTTCTGCTCTACAAGGCACCATACCTTATAAGTGCAAGTTGCATATGATAGGATTGTGCAAAAGAGTTACATGGTGGGTTCACAAATCATGCCACGCGACTGGTTCCACGTGGAAGGTTTATTAGAAGAAGGGGTCGCAGAGACTGTCTCTGGACAGGGCAGAAGAGAGAGAGAGAGAGGAGGGGCTTCAAGTTCTCTTATAAGAGTATGTGCAGGTAGTTTCAGGTGGTCCGCAGGTGGTCTGGTGGTCTGCAGGTGGCCTCACAGATGCCAGATAACCAGTTCATCAGGTCCCTTAGGGTTAGCCGTAGAGATGCCTGCATACTGATCCCAACAGCATAGATGCTTCTCAAGTGTGAGGATTGTCTGATAATTTTTCAAATAGGACCACTCACAACAAAAGGACCCAGGTACTTATCAAACCTGCAAATGTGTGGGTCCCACTCCAGATCTACTATATCAGGACCTTGCCAACCCTTAAGTCCCCCGACTTTGTCTGTTACACATGATACCATGCTTTGACCTTAACTTCAGAGAGATGAAAACACAGGTTCTAGAAACCTGACTTAGGCTCCACACCTGGACCTCTGATGACAGACAATACTTACCTCTATCTCTAATAGGGACAGTGAGGGTTAAATGAGCTAAAGCATGTGCAGTTCTTAAAACGACACTTGGCACTTGGGAAGTGCTTGATAAATGGCCCCATTTGTGTGTCACCCTGGTCTCTTAGTGGCCCTGTGTGTGGGCAGATGGGAAACTAATGTCTAGAAAACCAAAGTGAGTTACCAGAGGTCACACAGCTAATTAGCAGCTGAGCAAGACTCAGGCCAATGCATCCAACTCCCTATCCAGCTGTGTCCACTGCACCAGGCTGCCTCCTTCATGCTCTGCTCTTTCTTAAGCACTCCTCTTCTCTGCACAGGTCTCTGGGTAGCCAAGTGAAGCTCTGCATGCCTCCCTTTCATTAGCAATTTATCTCCACATTCCTTTGTATCTTGCAAACAGATAACCAGACTGAGCCCAGCTGACCTCCAGAATCCCCTCAGACGTAATTGAGTTTGCATTATCTGACAGGTAGCCCATCTTCTAACATTTAGGTAAATTGCAGAGCTGCTGCCCTTGACCTGAGTAACCTGCCCCAGGGCACTGAACCCTTTGTTTTTCTTGCCAAAAACTCTCTCCCCCCCCCAACCCCCCCCCCGCGTCTCCCCACAGATACCTCTCCTTCTCAGATAGTCCCATCACTTGTGCTCACTGATGTGGATGCTGCCTTAATGCCAAGCACATAGGAACATAAAGCCCAAACCACTCCCACTGCAGAGTCCAGCCCTGCCTTTTTAGACAGGGAGATTTAATTTAGATAGAGATGGTTTGGGGAGATATGAATGTCCCAGTGTACCCTTGAGGAACAAACAAACTAGGCAAGAGCCTCTTAGAGCCAGAGGCTTGGAAGAAAAGCAGCGACATCCCCCCCCCCCCCCCCCAGGTCAAAATACTTCTCTCTGTTGTGGGAATTTCAGTTCTTTCCGGGTTTGACATCTTAGAACCCTCCCATAACACCTCATCCATGCCCCCAACCCACTTGGGCTGCGGTGTGATTTTGGGAATCTGAATTGAATCAGTTTTACTTTCTGCACTCCTGCCTCTTGATATATACCTGCTTACCCCTGCTCCTCACTTCCGGCCCAGACACCAGTGGAATAGGACTCAGAATATGTGCTTGTAACGTGGTGGTGGTGGTGGTGTGGGCTAACCTACAGTGTTTGAAGCAACTTTCCCATTTCTGATGCACCACGCTCCTCTCACTGACCCACACTCCCTCTGCTCAGGCACGAGGCCAGTGACATTATCAGCAAAAGCATTTTGCAGTTTCTCTTGAGACTTGATGGCAGGCAGAGGTTCACAGACCTTCCATTCCTCACATCGTTAACGTTTTAATAATTTTTTCATAGTCCCATGAGCCAAATGAGAATACCTAACAGTTGTACTTATTAAGCAGGTAGGTGCAAAGGACTTAATGAGTATTTATGTATATTTTGAAAATGCATATAAATTGTAAGGAAAACATTATTTTACGTTTCTTCTCAAATAATAATTACTTGCCAGTAGTACTGCAAGCTTTTGCAAATGGAAATCAGCAAATTTCTTACACTGCCTTGATTTTGCATTTGGAGAAGGTTCTAGAAAGTCTGGCTTGAAAACTGAAAGAATTGTGCACATTTCTCTTATTTCAGGGCAAAGCTAGAAATATAAGTTAAATGATAGCTTATACATAGTGCAGATCAATTGTCTGACACTGTTTGCTAAGTATACATACACAGATACATCCAGGCCCAAAGGCAAAAGGAGACATTTATTAACCAGATGGACTATATGGATCTACATTCCCTGTATATATATATATATATATTTGCCTTATGCTGAATGGACTTAATAAATAGACAAAATCAAAACAATAGGTATTACATGATATTTTAAAGTAACTGTTGGGCTATGTAAAAGGTTGTTTACAGGCATACAGACATACATTCTGCTGGCGTCTCAGCCCTACAAATAAAGATGCCTGAGCTCAGGCAATGCTCTGTACTTAAGAAGCACAAATGAAGATGCCTGAGCTCAGGCAATGCTCTGTACTTAAGAAACACACCATTTGCATCTTTCTGACTCCAGAGACTAAAGTTTGTTTTCTTCTTGACAGAACCTCAGTTCTACCTATAAATAAATATCAGGAGGCTGCATGGCTCGTGGCTCTCTCGCCATGACAGAGTTAATGGAGAAGCAGATGATATGCCAAGACATGGAATTAATGGGCAGCTCCTATTCTTTATCCTTTATCAACAACTCAGATATTTTAAAGGCCCTAACAAAATCTTGCCTCAGACTAGGAAGGTGTGCAGGCTAGGCCATCACCAAGATTGTCCCCAGCTCTAAGCTGCAACAGCAGCCCTTTCGTGCAGAGAACACTCTGCTTGTCATTATACTCTATCCCAGTCAATTCCACATTGCATTCCTCCTCCTTTGTTCAAACAACAGCTTTCAACTTATGGGAAACAGGTCCTTCTTCTTCTTCTTCTTCTTCTTCTTCTTCTTCTTCTTCCTCCTCCTCCTCCTCCTCCTCCCCCTCCTCCTTCTTTTCTTCCTTCTCCTACTTCTTCTGTCTTCTCTTCCTCCCCGTCCTTCCTTTTCTCTCTTCCTCCTCTTCCTTCTTCTGCCTTCTCCTCCTCCTCCCCCTCCTTCCCCTTCTCTTTTCCTCCTCCTCCTTTCAAAGGTGGCTAGGCTTCCCTAAATCTCCCCCACTTTGGAAAACTTTGGTACAACTCTTTTAATCACCCCACCTGGTGGAAATTTTGTTTGCAGAAAGGCCCTGCTGCATTCTAGGAGTTTGATGGCCAAGAGCAGCTAACCTCTTCCCCTTGGCTTCATTTGCTTTGTACTTATTATGAATTAGCCAGCTGACTCAGATAATAAAGTTGACCTCCTACCAATAGGCTACGATACTATCACCTTCTGTGTTAGAATAAAAACAAAATGAATTTCCTACCCCAATGTCCTTCCTAGCCCAATTTGAGTTCCAGGTATTCTTTTGAAAAAAAAAAAAACTGATACTTTTTTGAGTGATACTGATGTTAGTTTTCAACACACATGTTTATTACTGAACCAACCAGATCAAAAGCAAAGCCTGAGGACAAAAGGAAAGTTGTTTTCCCAAAGAAATATGCCCAGCTGTACAGAGGGCAGTGACCCTGACTGTGAGTCTATGTCCTCTGAGGTACAACCCTTCCTTTACTCACCTAGATTTCTCCCCAATTGGATCAGACTATATCACCTGCCCTCATATAAACCCACAGAGAATCAGAGCCATGCTTGACTAAGAATCACTTAATCCTAAAAGCCTTGAGAAAACATGGAAGGAATACAAGCAAAAACACATCCCACAAGGGCAGTGAAAAGAAGAGGAACTTCATTCTTCTCCTTGTTTTCATGGAGAATTGTTTTCCTTTAGCTCTATAGGTCTATAGTTTCACAAAGGCATAGGGTCATATATATCTACTTCTATTGTGAGGACAGAAATCTTACAAAAATTCTTGGCATATTCCTTGGCAGTTAGTTCCTTCCCCCAACTAGCCTGCAAATCAGTTACAGTTTGCAAACTACTATTTATAGCTTAGATTAAGTAATATGTTTATAATTAAAATTGGAAAGTATTTAGCCTTTACATTCAGGTTCTTTCTTTTAGCACAACGCACTTGAAGCTATAAAGGAAGTAGCATTTGCCTCACAAGGAGAATGGGTGAGAGACAGTAGCTCTAAGTTATAGAAAATTCATTAAACCAAATACCTCACAGGCATTTATATTTCCATCTCACCACATGGGTCGTTAAATTCCAGTTCTACCTATAAGGCAAATATATGGAGGCTGTGTGGCTCTCTCTTCATGACCAGAATTACTTGAACAGATAGATATTACTGATCTGAGTTTCTTCATTGCTAAACAGTACCCCTTTGTATGATTGTGGCAGCAAATGTCTATTCTTCTGTAGAAAAGTGTTCTGTGGCTTCAAGTTTGGGGTGCCAGTGAGTACAGATGTGGTGAACATTTGCATACAAGTTTTTCTGCAAAGATAGATTTTCATTTTTCTTAAGTAAGTACTCAAGAATGGAGTTGCTAAGTCATGATGGAAATGTATGCTTTATCAGAATTATAAAATTGCTTTCTGAAATAGCTTTACTAGCAATGCATGCTAGATGCCCTGCTTCCTGTACACACTATTGGTTAGGTACTTTGCTTTGTCTTCTCTTTTGTATACTCAAATTATTACAATAGTTGTGTAGTGAGATATTAGCTGTAGTTTTTAACTAGCATGTATCCTAATGTCTTTAAAAATATTTATCCATTGCTTATTGAGTAGTTTGTCTTGTTAATGTTGAGTTTCAAGGGTTTTGTACATTCTGGATACAAATCCTTTGTGTTTTATAAACATTTTTTTTGCTTTGTAGCTTGTCTTTTCATCCTGTTGACAGTGTCTCTTGAATAGTTTTCAATTCTTTTTTTTTTTTTTTAATTCTAGTTTGTCAGTGTTTTCTTTCACAGGTCATGCTTTTGATGTTGTATCTAAGGAATCTGCTTTGCTCAAGGTTACAAAGATTTTTCTCCTGTTTTCTCTAAAAGTTTTTTAGTTTGAAATTTTAGTCTCTGGTCTATTTTTTGGCTCTTTGCTTGCTTTTCATTGGTGATCTCTTAAGGACCAAGAAGCAGAAGTAGAAAGAGAAGTTCAGCTTGGCACCCTTGAGTTGGTCTTGTGACAGTTACTTCAATGCCTCGGAGGGGTCTCACAAGGGAGGATCCATGTTGCACTCTAATTCAAAATGCCCAGAGTTTGAATCTGTTTCTCATGCCCTGTGTGGTAACATGAGGCGATTACCTAGGCTTGCTGACCTCCAGCCAAATGAACTGACATAAGTAAAGTGAAGATGATGCCAGGACTTTAGTTCTGGACTTTAGAGCAGAGCTGGGAAGTTCAAACTGGCTTTGGGGGAAGCTACATGGCTCTTAGCTAGGAAGCCATAGCGGGGTTATATCCATTCTAGAGGAGCAGCGGGGTCATGTGATTGGCCCATGATGTCCTGAACTAGGGTGGCTGAACTCCCAGGATAGGATCTCTCTGAGTTCACAGGCCATCAAGCCCTCAGTATCAGCTTTCTGATAATGCCTTCTGTAGTGAAAATTTTGGTTTAAAATTCTTTTAAAAACCAGTTATGTTATGTGAATATGTTTTTGTTTTAATTCCAGATGTGGGATATGGGGCTGCTTCAGTTTGTCCACAGCTGTTAACTATGCTTGTCTCATGCCCTAGGAGGGGTGTGATTTTTGCCAGTGGCTGCAGATAGCTTAATTCTGGGAACTCAAAAGAGGGTATAAAAGGGAGAGCCTCAGAAGGCCTGTGGCAGCTGCCAGCTGCTGCTGCCCCTGCTACTGCCCCCACCGCTACTGGTGGTTCCTGCTGCTGCATTTGCTATTGCTGGATTGCTGGAGATTCTGAAGACAAAGACTGGGCTTGCCCCTAGGAAGCCAATGCCCCTAATCATCAGGAAGTCTTATAAAGAGGACTGTACCCCCTTTCCTTCTAACCTTCCTTCTCTTGTGCCTTCTCTTGTACTGGGAGTTAGAAGGGATTAGGATGGATAAGGGCTGGAAAAGTGATAGACGTAAGAACCTAATAAAGTAGCCCCCAAAAGAAGTCTACAGCCTTCTGTTTGGCAATCATTGCTTTCACCACTTTTCTCTCCCCAATCTCTTCATTGTTCTGACTTTGGTTTTCATGGAGCTTCTGTCAGATTTTTAATGGACCCTTTTCTCCAGCAAAAACACAAAGATCCTCCTACTCTAGGAAAAAAAAGACTTAAATGCCACAAATAGATATGTTCTGCATGCTCTAAAGTTAAAAACGAACCTCCCCTAAAATCTAGATGGGACCTGGGGCTTGAGAACACACTGTTTTGTGACTCAGAAATGTCCAAATCATAGTCTTGGCACTTATGTTTCTCTCTTGGGAAAAGCACTTACTTTTGATTTCCCAATCTCAAAGTAAAGCATATTAAAATCTTTACTTGGTTGTGTGAGCACTAGGATAAAATAATCATTGTATGAGAAGTAGCTGGTACTTTGTGGAAACTGTCATAATTACAAGGACAGAGTTGGCGCAGCTTTCCCCACCCTCGTCTCAGGATGCACAGAGCTCTCCTTTAGATGAACTGCTTTCCCTCTAATCAAGATGCCCCTGCTGCTCGCCCAGCTCATCTCTGATGATTGTATCCAGTCAATGGCCCTCAGACTATCAGACAGAAGTCGAGAACATCCTAATGGCTTTTGAATTCTTTGAAAAGTACATGTGTATGGATAGCGCACTGCACTTGTGAGGAACTTGTCTCAGATCAATTACTGTAAATGCTCTAAACAGCCTCAATTGATTGCTATGTGTGATCTGAACTTCTGATTAATAGAGGCTTTGTTTAAAAGGCTGCTTTTCTGAAAGAGAAGGGGTGAAATCGCTACCTATTCTTGCCAATAACCTGTAAAACAGTCTCCATTATCAGGTATCTGCATCCAGTGATCTGCACATCTGATCTGGGTGGACAGGTCTCCTGTGTGGGAATGTTTGGGAAGAATCACCTGGAATGATCTTATTCCAGAAAAAAAATTTCACAAGGTTTCCTGTGCTAAACATGCTGTTTTCCCATCCTGAGGGAGGGGAAGGAGAGACAGTCTTATGTATTGTGTAGCCTTGTTTTCTCCTCACAGCCCTTTGGGGCTTAGTCTTGAATTCCCTTGACTCCGAGGTTGCAACATCTATCTTCCTCCTTGCACTACCTCCTGGAAGACTCACACAGAGATGTAATTCCTGTGTGCACTGGGTATTCTTCTGCCTTGAAGTCTTAAAATGCTAATGTGAAGCTGGTGAGATCTCCACAGGCCAGACTCTGACCTCAAATGTTAATCACACGTGGATAGCAGAGAGGAGAGAAGGTGGAAGCTCCCCCTGAAGAACAATAACACAAACAAATGAAAATCAAACTCCCATTTTAAAACATTTCACTCACCAGCGGGCTATTCACTTTTCCCAGGTATACATCTTGTTTCTGATCAGACGGAAGCAGTGATCTGATCAACTTTTCAATTGAACAAGAAAGAAAACAAGACATAGCCAATTCACATCATGCCTGTGGCTTTGTGTAGAAATTTCCCTCTTTGAATTTCATGCCTGTTTATTATGATTTCAAAAATGCTTTTCTTGTCTCCCTCATTTCTTCTCCTTTTCCACAACCCCCTTTCTCACCCCTCCAGTACTTTTCCTACATTGGGGAGTCACTTAACATTCAGAAAAGTTCAGTGGTCTAGAGAGCAGTATCTTCACGCCAGGCAGGCACTGGATGAGCCTGACTGGAGTCTTCCTCTCACATGGTTCTCTGCACTAGGCTGGGTGCTGTCAGCCCTCGTTTGGGAAAAGCACAGTGTGTTCACTCTACCCAGGGGTTACTGCCGAGAGCACCCTGTCTCCCTGACAACCAGCCTCTGTCTATTTATTAAGCCTCTTCACTATGCCAAGTCCAGAGCTAGATACTTTGACTTTAAACAGTTGATCTCCATTCCAAAAAGTATATGATCTAAGTGATAGCTTTATCTACCATCCTTTGGTTTTATTTTGGAATAAGGTCTTTCATGTAGACCAAGTTGTCTGGAATTCTCATCCCTTCTCAGCCTCACAAATTTCACCCGATTCTGGCTTTCAATTTCCTCATTTTAACTATAGTGTGCATAGTGTCTTCCCTCTGCTGCTTAAACTCAATGCTACTTTGACTCCGACATTCTATTCATAAGTATAAATTACTCATTCAGAAAATACAAATAAAGTAAAACAACAAAGTAGCCACACTGACATACAAAGTCCAAAGCTGAGCTTTCCTTTGAGATTTTTAAATTTAAATTTATTTATTTTACATCCAGATCATAGCCTCCTCCCCCATGTCATCCTGGTCCTCACCTCCCTTCTTCTCCCCCCATCCCCTCTCCTAGTCTCCAGAAAGAAGGAGCCCTTCTTCTCTACCAATGTACTCCAGCCTATCAAGTCTTATCAGGACTGGCTGCATCTCTTCCTCTGTGGCTTGTCAAGGCTGCCCAGTCAAGGGGAAACAGCAGTCCATATCAGACACAGCCTTTGTTCCCCTTACTAGGGAACCCACATGGAGACTGAGCTGCCTGTCAGATATATCTAAGCTGGGGGCCTATGTCTGCTCCATGCATAGTCCTTTGTTGGTGCATCAATCTCTGCAGGACGCCCCTGCCCCAGGCCCAAATTTGTTGGCTCTGTTGGTCTTCTTGTTGAGCTCTTGCTCCTCTGGGTCCTTCTATCCCTCCCCTGACTCTTCCATAAGACTCCCTGTTCTCTACCCGAAGTTTGGCTGTGAGTCTCAGCATCTGCTTCCATCCCCTGGTGGTTGGAGTCTTTCAGAGGACATCTATCGTAGCTCCCATCCCGTTCTCTCTCTTCAGCCTCTTCCAGCATCTATTCTATTTGCCCTTCTGAATGAGAATTAAGCATCCTCCCTAGGGTGCTCCTTGTTCTTTAGCCTCTTTAGGTCTGTGGATTGTAGAATGGTTATCCTGTGTAAGTGAATATCCTCTTGTAAGTGAGTACATGCCATGCCTGTCTTTTTGGGTCTGGGTTGCCTCACTCAGGATGACCTTTTCTCCATCCATCCATTTGCCTGTGAATTTCGTGATGCCCTTGTTTTTAATAGCTGAATAGTATTATTCCATTGAGTACATGTACCACAGTTTCTTTATCCATTCTTTGGTTGAGGGACATCTGGGTTGTTTCCAGTTTCTGGCTATCATGTATAAAGCTGCTATGAACATAGTTGAGTGAATGTTCTTGTTTCCTGTTAAACATGTCTCCATCATTTATTGCAGTCTCATTTTATCTCAGAAGGCCTGGTATAGTTGTTTATCTCAAAACAGGGTGGGATGGCAGCTGTAATACAGCATTCCTGCCCTAGGCAAGGAATGCCCAAGCCCACTGTTACCTAAAGGTGAAAAGGAGGCTGGTACATTGTAGGAAATGTTTCCTTTTTCTTTTGTAATGTACTTTTGAGAACAAAGCTGCAAATAAGTAAGTTATACACAAGCAAATTGGATGGATTCTATTCTGGAGGTTCCCATGAACAGCCAGAGATTTATCTCTTCACAAAAATCTGTCCTTCAAAGGCTATTTCAAAGGCCTGTAATCAAGCCACAGTCTCACAATGAGGCTATTTGGAGACATGAAAGGAGGAGCAGGCCAGGTGTGCTGACTGCTCCAGACCTCAGTCTACCCTGGGCTCATCTATCTGCCTTTCTGAGGAATCTCATACAAATGCCTATGAATGCACATGGAACTTGATTTCAAAAATTTTATAATCACCAGCTCTGACCTTTGACCTACCACTAGGCAGTGACAGCCAGCTGAGTAATAACATATTAACCACATTATTTGTTCATTTACCCATTCAACAAATGGGAAGCACGACTCCATTAGGTGTTAAGGATATAATTGTGACAAAAATCAATAGAAGTGCCTGCCTGTCTTATTAGATAAATATATGTGAGGAGCACCAGGATGAAAGATTAGGACACAAGGTCCATCGTGACAATTAACAGCAGAAGCCACCCACATCTGGGCCCAGCTCAGCTCCTGTCTGTCTGCAATTCCTCTTTGCATTAGCTGCCTCTCAGCTCTGGGACTTGATCTCAGAGGACTTGCTGAATTCATTGGCATCTCTACTCCTGGGTCCTTGTCATCAACTGCTCCCTGATGTCCTTCTTCTTCTCTAGTTCATGGTTGGTATGTAGCTCAATGGTAGGGCACTTGTTTAGCATCCCCAAGCTCTTCCACTGTCTCTTACTCCTTCCAACCTTTAAGCTTTTCTATATTGTTCTTCTCATTGGTTCTTCTACTTCTCACCTGCCCTTTCCCACTTCTCACCTGCCCTCTTGCGACTTTGGTCTCCAGATTCTCCCAAGAAGAATTTCCCTTCACGTGGTGGCCTGTGTTCCACACTCCAATGTTAGGAACCCCAAGGTCAGTCATTGTGGTTTATATGACACTTGCTCTGGCATCTGTTTCAAGGATATGAATGGAAAGGAAACATTCTCTCCAAATACCCTAACTCAAAGAGATGGTCATTTCCAGCACATGCACATATGAGCAGTTCTTATATTAAGTCTTGTCTGAATGTACACAGCTGACTGTGGGGGCAGGCCCATAGTGCCTTGTTGCCCCTAGATTGACATTTATTTGCAGAACAATACTCCCATGGAGACAGGCTGCTTTGTTTATTCAACCATATGCCTAATGTGCTCTGAATCTCTTTTAGTTCTTCTCTCAGTGATATCTTACTGCCACTAGGGTCCTGGGGTTAATTATATACCTTCCTACATTTAAAATAATTTCCCTTCTTAATCCACTTAAAATATGTGTTCCTCAGAATAGAATGCTGGTCTCCCTCATCTGGAGATGTCATTTAACTAGATGTCTAAGTGGATTTTCAGATGCACTGATTATAGCCCAGCTCTCTGTGCAGAGCTGCCCCTCCCACCCTGCCAACAGCTGCTGTCCTCCATAGCCTGCTGGCCTGCTGGCCTTCTGGTGTTTGCTCATTTTGTCTATAGAACTGTCCTTCTCAGACAAGCTGTTTACCTGACTTCTGGTCTCCGTAGACTTTAAAGCCACTGCTTTGGGTTTTTTGCAATGGACAACTAATGTCCAACTCATTCTTCAGGTTAGGAAATCAACTCATTGACAGTTATTGTTTAAATTTACATTTCATTATAGAAGCTTCAAATTATCAGAGACCTGTCTTAAAAAATAGTACAGGGCTGGTATGTAGCTCTGTTGTAGGGCACTTGCTTAGCATGCACAAGGCTCTAGAGTCAATAACAGGCCTTACCATAACAATTTTTGAAAACACCATTGTATTTTACAGGAAAGTTAAGTTGGAGGATGCCAAACTACACAGTCAGCTCTGCACACATTGATTCAGTTACCCACCTCCATTTCAAAGGCAGGCTTACCATGGCCTGCGTGTTGGCTTTGCCCTCCGTATTCACCACATCTTCAGCCCCATGGCACTGTGTACTTCATGTTTAAATAGCAGCTGTGAAACAAACAAGGATAGCACAGTGGGGGAAAAAGCAAAGAAAGAAAATTTGTGTTTTTTCAGTGTTGTCATCCAATGTGACCACTTGAGTATTTATTTGTGTTTAATATTTAAAGCAGTGAAACTGAGTACAAACTGTGAGGTCTAGCTTTATTAGAAGTGCAAATTTTAGTTCTTACATGAAATCTCCTGCTGCATTTGACAAAACATTCTTACAGCTAAAATGTATTCAGTAGTTGTGAGCCTTGTTGTACACACACAGCATGCGTGTGCTCATGTGTGTGCAGGCACACGCGCATGCTGTGTGTGTTCACATGTGTGGCCATGCACTTGCCCACCAGAAATCAGCCTCATGTCTTATTGTTTGAAAGAGCTCCATCTCGGTTTTTTTTAGACAGGGACTTCCATTGTGACCTGTGGTTCACGGGGTCATCTGTAAATTCCAGGGGTTCGCCTTTCTCTGCCTCTGCAGCACTAGATTAAGTGTGTGCCATGATGTTTGGTTTATGTGCATTCTGGGGCAGGGTTAGGTCCTCATGCTTGAGCAGGGACACTTTACCAATCAGCTTCCCCAGCCATCCAACTGTTCATTCTAAAACTAAACTGTGAATTAAGAAAAAAATGAGTTTTATGAAAATCCATTTATTACTGAGACAGTTACATAAATTAAATGTTCGGACATTAGACCATCATCAAACGGCCAAAGCTGAAGCTATAATTAGGTAGATATAAAATTGAGGAGTAAATAGCTGGGCTGTTCCATTGTTCTAAAAACAATACAGAGGTGACTTAAAAGTCATGACTGTGTTGGCTAATAAGTATTTTAAAGAACCGTTAAGTGGGCAACCAACAAAAAATGTCACT
This sequence comes from Psammomys obesus, assembly GCF_907164565.1. Lineage (NCBI taxonomy): Eukaryota > Metazoa > Chordata > Mammalia > Rodentia > Muridae > Psammomys > Psammomys obesus. The sequence goes on along the minus strand of NW_026590859.1, from coordinate 861,003 downwards.
GGCCCAGGAAACTCGAGGTAATTTAAAACACATAATATATTGTGCTATATTACATATACTTTGTCTCACGTTTGTCGCTGGTCATGGCTTAGTGGTAAAGGAAAAGAGATTAAACAGTCATTACCCATATCTCAGGCAAGTTACACGCTCCCTGAATTACGGTGGCGATAATTGGCATTGCCCCAATCATGAGGAAATTGAGAACCTTTTCCTGGAAAGTTTTTCTTAGACAACCGTGTGTTAGATTCTGAGGCTATTCTGTATTAGGTTTTAGGGTCGATTTCTGCGTGCTCCCTTATATTGTTCACAGTAATCATTGTATCCTCACAAGGAAGTTTCTGTTGTATGTCTCCAAGCTCTTAGATCACGTGTCAATATTTGGGGAGATTTAATACACATCTATTTTATTTTTTGCCTATGATTTAAAAATATTTATTTTGGTAAAAGAAATCAGATACTACCATGACTCTTGACATACTACACTTGATATTTTGGAGAAAATAACTTCTTTAAATTTTATGATTGTTTCTAATACTTATTTTTTTATTAAAGCATATTTTTAAAATTAAACAAGGATGACAGCAATAGATATACCAAAGTAGATTAGGGAAAGCCCATGAGGTTTCAACACTACACAAAGAACTATAGGCAATTAAGAAATGCTGAGAGTGGGAGAAATAGTCTTCTCCAATGAAGAGCACAGCAATGGGGAAATTGTTAGCCCTGAAATATATATATATATATATATATATATATATATATATATATATATATACACAAGTACAATGTTACTTGTGTGTATATATATTTATCTATATATTTGTGTGTCTATATATATACACACAAGTAACATTGTACAGAGTGAGTAGGTTATATTTAGGAATATATCTATATGCATATATAATATATGAGACTTTGTATGTGTATATGGATATGTAGTACATATATATGTGCCCGGTAACAATTAATGAAAAACGGAACCATTAGTTTGAAGGAGCCGGTGTCTGAAGGGTGATTGGAAAGTGATGGAGGTAGGGATTAGGTGGGAGGCCATGTCCTCCGGGACACATATTTAAGCTGTGTCTTATGCGTGTCTCTCTGTGTGCATTTATGTCTGTGTGTGCATGTTTGTGTGGATGGCTGTGTTTATGTGTATTTTGTGTATATTCTTTCTTTGTTCACATGCGTGTATTTGTTTGTGTGTGTGTGTGTGCACATGTGTGTCTTATGGGTACGCAAGTGTGTGAGTGGGTGCACACACATGTGAGCGTGCATATACGTATGTGTTTGTGTTTTCCTTCATCCATTGATTGGAACCTTAAGTTCCAATCCTGTACATGCACATCATGTGCATGCAATGTTGAATAGAAGTGTTGACAACTGACATCCTTGCTGTGTTTCAAATCATTCAGTCTTTTTCTGATATAGATGACATATTCAGTTTCTGTGCTTTTTATTGTGCTGAGATCTCTTTATACTTTGATGAGAATTACTTTTTAAATAGTGTGTGGATTTTGTTAACTGTCTTTTTTCCCCCTTGTATCTGGTGATCATATGATCTAAAAAAATTAAAGTTTATTCACAAATCACAAATTGCACTATTTTCAAATGTTAAGCCAACCTTGTTTTCCTAAAACAACATAAATGGGGTCATGATGTATTACCTTTCTTATCTGTCATTGGTTTACAGTTAATGAAATTTTTAGAATTTTTACATGTATACTTGTGAAGAACATTGTTTCATAATCTAATTTTTAGTGATATTTTATTTTACTTTGGTATCATAATTACACTGTTCTCATGAATTCAAGTGGAGAATATTTCCATCTCTTCACTTTTCTGCAAAGACTTTGTTACAACATTCTTCTTTGAGTGTTTAATGGAATTTACCATTAAAGCCATACGAGCCTGAACCCTTCATTTTTCCTCAATTGTGATTCTTTTTGTATGTCTCATTCCTTTCTTTCTTCCCCTTGCTTCCTGGGGAAACTTTTTAAACAATGTCTTGGCAGGCCTTGGAGCCCCACAGAGCTCCAGAGTTCTCTGTATCCACGGTCTATCCCACGCCCTTAGGTACCTTGTTCTCTACTGACTTGTTCTCTTCCCGACTTCTAGGCTCTTCTTCCTGGCACACCTCAGAAACTTCCAAGCACAGAGCTCAGCCAACTGTGACCTTGCTGTTTCCCATTTCTCTGAGGCTGTTACTCTTTATTACTTGTTGTTTGCTGCTTTGAACATTGTTAAAGACTTTTGTTTGTCTTCTATTGAGGAAGATAAATCTAACCATTGTTTTTCTTCCTTAATAGAAGTAGAAATCCTTATGTAGTAATATTATTTTTTTAATTATTTTATTTCAAGATTAAAATACAATTATATCATTCCCCCCTCCCCTTTCCTTCCTCCAACCCCTTGCACTTTCCCCTCTATGCTGTCTTTCAAATTTAAGGCTTTTTTCATTAATGGTTATTGCAGATATATATGCATGTACATACACATAACTAAATACGATCTACTCAGTCTACGCAGTATTAGCTGTGGGGCCAGAGAATTAACGGATCCCATCACTTCTGAAAGCCCCTCTCCACACAAGGGCTTAGGGGACAAAGATTTCTACAGGTGTTCTGGGGGAACTTCTCATATCCATACCACAACATTGTTGATCAGGACATTCATAATCACTTTGATTTTTTATGTGCACTACTTGATTTTTATGTTTTTATTAGACACAGACAATAGCTGTGTGTGTGTGTGTGTGTGTGTGTGTGTGTGTGTGTGTGTGTGTGT
>NW_026590859.1:837374-858209 GCF_907164565.1 Psammomys obesus | reverse complement strand
TGTGTGTGTGTGTGTGTGTGTGTGTGTGTGTGTGTGTGTGTGTGTGTATGAAAGAGAGAGAGAGAGACAGAGAGAGAGAGAAAGAACATGTGCTCATGTTTTCCGTATGTGGAATCACATTTCCTGAGTTCTCTCTCTGGACTGTTTTAATGGTCTGTCCCTGCTGTTCTGTGTTTCTTGTACCTATTGCTCCTCTCAGTGGCACCAACACCCAGAAGTAGATGTTTAATATTGGCTCATTTCCTGTGACATTTAATTTTATTCTTTTTCCTTTTTGTTCTAGTTTATTTTCTTCTGTTGCTGTGGTAAACATTTGCCTCAACTCTGTTTAATGAAAGTGGGCCCCTTTCTTCCAAATTCCTTATATCCTGTTTCTTTTCTTTTTATACCTCACAGGTTAGGGTTGTTAGAACAGTGGTTGTCTAAGAAAAGAATCCTAGGTCCAGAGGACAGCATAGAGAAGACGCCTCTTCCATCTTTGTCAGGTTAAGAAGGCCCCCTAAGTTTGGCAGAGTTTTTTTTACTACACATGTGCAGGATTTTGTCAGATAAGTGATTAGCAGTTTTAAAATACCCTTTCATAGTTTCTTGGCAGCTTCTGCTTCTGATATAGGATCACTGTCCTGGCTGCTGTTCAGTAGTCCATAATTGATCTGATTTTTCTTTTTTGCTGGTTTAAGAGCTTTTCACTGCTATTATAAAACTCACCCACAAAGTGCCTGACTGTGGGCTGTTCTTTACCACCTGTGAATGTCATCTTCTTCCTCATGTACAGCCTCACACGTCTCTTCAGGTCTGGGTATTTCTTTTTGATTATTAAAACGTTATTTTTTTATCTGAAATTTCTCTCACATGACTTTGAACTATCTAGTTAGTTCTTTACGTTATATTAATTCATCCCTTTAGCAACCACTGTGCTAGCTTTCTTAGTTGGATCTTCAATCCCATCAGTTAAGCATGGTTACAGTGTAAAAACATTGATTTATATAATCCACATCTGTATCAGACACTGCATTCTTTCTGGTCCTCCTATTTGTTTATCTGTTCACGGATGCCGGAAGCTGTGGGAAGCTGGCTCATCTGTGAACAGTCACAGGGGACCTCCCCCTCCTGGAAAAGGTTTAAGGGGAAATCAAGAATTCATTGAAGGAATACCACAATAGAGGAGAATTGTTAAAAGAACGTCAAGTTTCCCCTGGTTTTTTGACATGTAGAACACAAATTATTCTATTAAAATGTACTAGGGAGACAATTTAGCTTTAAGAATTTATAAACTTGCTTCTAAATCTATCATAAAATGTCCTGCTTGGGAAAAAATTGATTTTTTTTTTCAGAGCAGCCAGGGTTCAACAGGTCTCATGACTTGTGAGGCTTCAAATGATTTATATTCTTAGTCTGGATGTGTCTGATCAACACTTCAAATTAGTCCAGCACACAGAAATGGTAGTGAGGTCCTCGCTGTAAGTTTCCTCCAGGCTATTGCATAAAGTAGGCTAAATGCATGCCTGTAAACAAGAGCGAGGTGAGAACCTGGAAGAAATCATACTCTTCCCTCAAAATGATGAAGTGATGAAAACTACTCTTTAGCACATTGTTATTGATAAGATACAGCCATACAAATTTTGTCTTATCTAAACTTGAAAAATCTTTATCTTGAGGAAAAATAGAGAATAAGGCCTTTAGAAAACTAGATTAAAGCCTTCGTTTCAAAGCTAAAGTCAACATAAATGCTATTCACAAGCAGCTAGACCCAGCCTATTACTTACACAATGAAAAAAAAAAGCCTACTTATCAAAAATTCAACATCAGTACAAGTGAGCAGAAAATACAGTTTTAAACTGGGAGTGGCTTTGAACAGAGGTAAACACAGGGTTCTGCTATCTCCCATGACACCAAAAGACGTGTCATAAGTCAGGTGATGGCGGATGGTGATGTGACAGCTTGCCCCATAGTGGCCAATACCAGATTTTTAGAAGCTGTTACAGCCAATGGGTCACACCAACGAAGGGCACTTGGGGACATTTCAGAAATCTTGTCATTGGCAGTGGAGCTTCGTGTGATAGAGACAGGTGGAAGTGAGTAGTCTGAGTTGGTAACACTGCTTGCGTTGGAGAAGACTCCCTATTTGCACCCCAGTAACAGTTCTAGTAATTCTAAAACCAGGAACCTCAGTACTGCAGACCAGTATGGAGTTCCGAGGAACTGTCTTGTCTCCAGCCCCTTCCTTTCACCCTTTTCTGTCTTCACACTGGCCTGGTTTGGTGCACACAGCACCTGGCCTGGCCACTTGCCTCACTTGTTTATGAAAAGATCCCTTGCTCACTTCCGCATGTGTCTCACTATGAAAGCTTCTGGAGAACAAAGACCCTCCCTGCGTTCATCTTTGTGTTCATAGTACTTATCCCCGTGCCCAGTGGTGTGTAATAAGTGAGAGACCCAGAGAATAGTTAGTTCTATAGTGCCCTCTCTCTCTCTCTCTCTCTCAAACACACACACACACACACACACACACACACACACAGTCTCTCATGCACACGTGTGAACACACACACACACACACACACACACACACACACACACACAGCCGTGCTTACCGACTTCCTCAGTAACCTCTGAGGCTGCCTGCTGGGCTGTGCTTTCCTGTGCTGTTGAATGTAAGCCTAGGTGATGTGGCCTTCTGCTTCTATCTTCTGTCTTCATCTGTCAACAGTTTCAGCTCATCATCACTCAGACTGTCATATTTAATATCAGCTGTGTGGATCTGGAGCTTTGTTGAGGCTCCTCTCCCACCCCGGACTCCTGTCTCTGTCCTTCAGCCTCCCTGGTTGGTGTGCAGTGTTTTCCTTCTGTGAAGAGGAGGGCAGCTGCAATTGCTCTGTTTACTGTATTATTTGACCCATACCTTTGTGTCATTTTTAATTTTTTTCCTCTGAATTTATCTTTAGGTGAGGCCTTATCTTTAGAATTTGCTTTCAGAACTGAGATTAGTGAAAACAGAAATTTTTGTGACTGGTTTGAGCCCAGAACATTCCCACAACCTTTGGGCACTGCAAGAACTTAGACCTCTAAGGGTCTTTCAAAGCATCATTTCCTTTGAAGCTCAAAGGGTTGTATGGAATAGGTATCATTACCCTAAACTAAATGTTTTGAAGACTCCTGGAAACCTGGTTTACAGGTGAGCACTTCCTGTCTACTAAGTGGGCTTGGACAGGTCATTTACTACTCGGATCTTCCGTCTCCCATTCATTAAACAGTAATAAATGACACCTTTTATCGCCTGTAGACTTGGAAAGAATACATGACAATGTGCCCCTAACCATCTCAGGTGGTTACAAGGCTCACATATGACAGTATAAAAATGAAGTTTTACAAAATCAAAAGTGGTTAGGAGCAAGCCCAAAGGGCTGCTACTGTCTATCACTTATTGTGAAATAGCAGAAGAAAGAGAGGGAGGTAGGGAGGGGGAAGAAAGGAAGACTAAGTTTAAATGTGATCACTCACAGAATGGGTGAGAGGGCTACTTACAAAAGCATTGACCATTTTTCCAGTAGATTCACCTGAAGAAAAAGTATCTCTCTCCCCCAGAAGAAGAGCAATTCCTCAGAACTCAGACTTTCTACCTGCCATTTCTCCGTGCTGTCACTGAACTCAAACCTTCTACTGCCATTTCTCCCCGTCATGTAACCTGTGCTGTTATTGAAAGGGTCCTGGCACCGGGTCATTTCAGTCGCTAAGGATGCAGTATAAACACTTACACACACACACACACACACTGGCCCCACTAAATACCACACTGTATACACAGAACATAAACATACACATCATATATACACCCCACACACTACACAAATACCACATGTATATATAACACATAGAACAAAATCAATGCACACAGAACACAACATATAACACATGCTACATACATGCACACAGCACACGTACGACCCGTACATACATACAGTACGCATACATGCCACACATATGACATCCAAACATGTCCGTACGTAGCACATGTTATACAACACACACAGATACACATAAGGCACATGTTCACACAGCACACATCCCCATATCACGTGCACACATACATAGATATCACATACAATTGTGTATCGCATACATACATCACACACATTATACATGTACATCACACACACTCACACATTCCACACAACTAGACATGTGTGCCACATACATAACACATGCCTCTGTGGCACAGACCCATCCCTCACGTCCCGAGTACACTGACATGTCATGTACACTTGGGTATCTGCGTGTACAGGCGTATACACATATCACACACATCCATACACATAAACTCGCATCACCGACACTTCACACACATGCCACATACGCACTCACATATCACACAAATACATGCATATCACACATGGTCACACACCTGGACTAGGAGGCTTGCTTCAGCCAAAGAAAACGCACACCTTTCGAGATGCTTGGGACCAACCCAGTGTGTGGCTGGCAGCCCTATGTTGGAGAGGTTGGAGAGGTTGCAAGTCTCACTTGCTTTCTTTTGTCTTACAACAGGTTTCACTGTCTAAGACTGGGCTTCCCCACTCACTGAGCGGCTTGACTTTCTTAGCAGCATGATCATTCACCAACAGACACTTCCCCTGGAAAGCCATGCTCATCTCCACCCAGGAGCACTCTCTTACCCTGAATTAGTCATTTGTCACTGGGGTTGAATGGCTTTTAAACACACTTATGTCCAAAGTTGCCAAAGATGAATCTGCACTGAGAAGCAAGCTGTAGGGTGAGATGGGATAGTGACCCCTGAGCACGGCATCCAAGCTAGGCCCCACACGGCACAGCCTACATCAGCAGTTCTCACCCCGTGGGCCACAACCCCTTAGGGGTTGGATGACCTTTCACAGGGACCCTACGAATGTCTGCAAGTCAGATACTTACATTATGATTCGTTACAGCAAAATTACAGTGATGAAGTAGCAGTGAAAATAATGTTATTGTTGGGAATCACCACAACGTGAGGAACTGTATTAAAGGGTTGCAGCATTAGGATGGTTGAGAACCACTGCTCTAGACGCGATGCTTCAAACAGTAACAGGCTGGAAACATCTTAGCTTCAATCCAATTACTTTCAACAGAATAGCAATGAAACCATCTCTGATGATGAAAGCTACTGCCTTTCCCTCCCTAATTGCATCAGCTTGACCCTCTCTTCTGATTAAACGCTTATAATTTTTCCCAGCATGTATTTTTTTAATTATAATATGTTTGAAGAACATCAAAATTATTTGGCTGTTTTCAGGGTGGTTGTTGACAGTCAAGTCAATCCGTTTCTTCTCTGATGTGCCAGGCACCTGGTGGGTCCTGGAGAAATGATAATTCATGAGGGTGACAGAGATGCCCCTGTGTGGGGACGCTGGGCTCATAGGAGGCAGCAGGAGGGAGAGAGAGGCCTTCTGATTCACTGGAGCTGTATTCCTGGCCCCCGTTGCATTTGGGATGGTGTGAAAGAGAGAACAATGCTGAATTACATGCCCATGATCAGCAAACAGGCTGCTGAGAGGCTTCCAATTAGTTGAATTGGTTTTCCCCAGGGCTGGGGCTAGATACAATGATCTTGTAAGAGTACATTCTAGTTAGTGAATATTTCTAGTCAAAGTTAAATAATCTCAAATAAAACATTTTCTGGACAAACACACACACATACATAATGTGCCCTTCTCTAATGACTGCAGGATAAGCACCTGCCGCGTGTGGCGATGCTCACGTGAAATAACACTGGCCACAGAACCCAGTCCAGTGCGCCCTAGAACAAAAGTGTAGCAGCCACAAGGGCAGCCAGAGTCTGTAGCTTCCCAACCATCCTTTAGGGAAGTTGATAGCCAGATTAAACAACCTCTGGAGACTCCATCTGAAGGAGCCAGCCGTCTGCCTCCCTGAAGTCATGGCCCTTTGCCTCATTTCCTGCTTGTCTGGTCTGTGTACTTTTATTTGTGTTTTTTTGTTTTTCCTGGAGTCAGCTGCCTGACCCTCAGACCTGAGAAGGATACTGAATTGCCAATTCAATTTACCTAAAACTGGTGGAGCCTGAAAGCCTGGCCCACACTGACATACAGCTAATCTAATACAAATTGATTTTGGTTTTAAATCCAAGCCAGCCAAGAAATTGCTGTGCCCCCTCCCCATTACATTTGTTTTTCGGGTACTGAAAGGCACATGACCTGGTTCTCATAGGCTCTCATTTCCACAGCTTCTGTGTGACCCTCCATACGTGTAGGGCTCTGTCACCAACCTGCTCCTCCACCCCACATTCAGGCCTTCACAGAGATGAGAAGCCCAGGCCAGGTGCAGCAGCTTTGCATTCAGTCTCCCCTTCTGATCTCTCCTTGACCCTGAGCTCTGACCACTCTGACTTTCAATTCTCACTACTCCTCTGCGACCTTGGATCCTCTAGACTGTAGGGTTTCAGCCATTCCCAATTGCAGGGATCAATTTCATGAATTCTTCTGGAAGGCTCAGAGCCCTATAACCCAGGACCTTCTCTGGAGCTAATCTCTCCCTGTAAATATTAATGCTTGGAATTTCTAGACACATTGACTTCAGGCCTCTTCATTAGTAAGAAGTCCATTTCAAACTACACAGAAGCCAATCTCTTGCCCAGACCAGCTCTAGAGAGCTATCTATAAAGACTTTTCCAAAGCACTTTTTCATGGACCTGTCCAGAAAACAACTTCAGGATGGATATTTCAAGGTAATTGAAAGGACAGGACTCATATGTGACCATCTGGAAGATATGTCTCCCAGAAAGGTTACTATGCACATGCTTGTGACAGATAAGTCATACCTAGCTTTTCTGCAGTTATGCCAAAATATAGCAAAATAGCAATATCTACAATGATTAAATGAGACAAAGGTATAATTGTCATTTATCACACAGATAGTCTCAGGCTTTCTTATAATGTCCAGAATGAAGTGACACATACTCTTCCCAGAACTCAGGAGGCTGAAGCAGGAGGATTTCAAGTTGGAGGTCAGTCTGAGCTATTCAGCATGACCTTCAAAACAAAGCAAAACAAACAAAAACAGGAAATGAATGGAAGGAGAGAAAGAAGTACAGGAAGAAGGAAAATAAATCTCTGAACCCATAGGATGGGAAATGGTCCCATGGAATGAGTTAGAGCCTTGGAGAACCTGCTAACTTAAGTGGAAAAAGGCCATGGTGGAAAGACACAACCAGTGAAAGGCTTCAGTGAGAAGCATACCCAAGTAGACAGTATTCCATCTGGAAACCATGGCAACACATGTCAATATCATTATGTATATAGAGAGCCAAACAAGTAGGCTGGTAGATAGGAAGCCAGCAAGGTGATAAACACGAGGTCTTGCGTCTGAGTTAGTGTCAGTGTTTTGATTCTCATTTGTGGTAGAATATAAATGAATAATTGAGTCTGGGACAGAATATTTTTGATAATTCATTTACATGATTCTAATATGGATGGGTTGAGGTACACTCTGGGAAAACTTGAATTCAAAGATACAAAAGTAAGAGATATCTCAGGACTGGAGAAACTGTGGCACTCAGAAATTAATCAGAAGACTCAAGCCCAAGGATTTAGTCTTTACAATTATAAGGCCTTGGGAAACAGGATGAAAGTCCCTTTATTCTTTGACCACCAGAAAATTCAACCATCTTTGAGGTTGGTCATTTGTGCTTAAAAATAAGCAAATATATATGATTTTTTTCTAAATTCAAGAAAAATAATGATTAGTTTGCCGAATAGTCAGATTCTCTTGGCACCTTGCTCTCATCCCCTCATACAGGCAGTCATTCTTTCATTCATTTATGCATCAATTACATCATAGCTGCTGCTTCTGTTGCTTCACCTATGATCTCACTCCTGAGTCCAATAACCACACCTAAAAACCATCGAAAAATTTGACACATATATAAAGTCTAATATATCATATTTCTTTTCATTTTCAAATTAACTTTTTCTTTTAAGTTCATAATCTCCAAAGATTAAGGAAAAAATATGAGAATTGCATGCCACAGATTAGAATACTAAGAACTTTTTATAAGAAAACATCTTCACTAAATGTTATCACACAGTGACATCACTCAGTGCAGGCTTCAACAGTGTCATTCAATAACACAACTCAAGAGGACAGCATAATGGCATCACCCAACATCATCACTTGACATCATTACTCAGTGATAAGACTCAGTGCTGATACTTAATGGCATCACTTGACAGTGTCACTTATCAGGATCATAGTGTCACCCAACTTCACCATCAATGTATTGAGCGGTATATGAAACCACTCAACATTCTTATTGAATGCAATCACTCAAGGACATCACGTCAGGACCACACTATACCATAGCCAAACATCATCACTTAATGGCATTACTTAATGGCTCTATGATACCACCAAGCAAGAGCACACAGAGAATAATCATGCAACATCGTCACCTGACATCAGTCAATGGCATCATTAAATGATGTCATCCAATGGCATCACTCAATGTTCCTCAGTGACATTACTCAACTTCATCACTGAAATATCATTCTTTAAAATGGCCTGATGCAGCTTCTCAAAGTTTCCCATCATCAGTTTTCTCCTTGTAAACCTTATTTAAAACAGAAGGAAATGCCATTGCCAAAGAAAAAATTTATAGCAATTATTTTATAACTTTTCCCAGACTCCCAGTGACTTCTCCAAACATCTTCCTAAAGCCTATCAGGCATTGATAAACTTGCCAGTGTATCTAATCTACCAGCATCACTAGGTTTAGGGAGGATTTTCATTTTTGTTCTGTTTTTCAGTGCTGGGGATAAACCCAGAGCCAAGTAGATATTAGGCCAAGTGCCATTCCACTGAGCTATACCATAGCTTAGTCATTAGCTTTAATGAGAGGGACTACTCTTCTCCTCTTAGCCAGGGAGCTTCCATGTAAGAACGTTTACAGAAGAGATTCTTTACTCTCAGGATGTTAAAAATCATTCGTCAGGGCAGATGAAACTGGGAATAGCCTAAGTGTCTGCTCTTCTCAATTACAGTGCTTCTGCACAGAGAGATGACAAGAAAGCTGCTAAGGACAAGAGGTGAATCTGTATTTTCCAATATGCAAACTCATTCACATGCATCATTAAAAGAAAAAGTCAGAGGAAAAAAAGGTATCTATGGCATGTTTCTAAACGTGTTTAAAATGCACAGGTATGTGCTTTTATGTGCACAAACTGGGTTAGTGAAGTTACACAAATCTTGGCTTAACAATTTGGACTTGGAGATTGACGGTCACATATAAAATGGATTGTATCTTTTAAAAGCTAAATTTTAAATGTATGAAAATTATTCAGGTATCATCAGCTATTACTAATATTAACATTGATATCAATAACTATTAATAGGAATTAGCTATTACTTCTTTGTGGCATCCTCACAGAAGAGAGAAACTACTGAGCAGGTAAACAGGGTGTGAACCAATGAGAGAAGGAAGGAACTTATATATGAGCTGTTGCCTGGCAGCGGGTAGAAGGAGGTGGAGAGTGTCTGACCTATTTGAGACATTGACATTTGGCAGGGACATACCACTCGGTAGGAAGAAAGTAAGTCAGAAAACTAAGATAGAAGACTCCATTTCTGAATTTGACTTGGTCCCTTTATGCATTTATTCTGAAGGGTTCCCAGCAGGGAAACCAAGCTTATAACACAGGCAAACAAGCATGAGACAGAGATTAAAGGAATGGTGCTCTTTGGGGGACTGGAAAGCTGTTATTTGTTTTGGACAATAATTTGATTAAATCAGCCAGATTGTTGTTTAACTCTGTAGTTCCTTAGTCTGGGCAGGCGGCACTGTACTTAGAGTCCAAGGGTGCTGGAGTCAGGCAGCTTGGCTATGGATTCTGAGTCAATGTGTAACTTGTAACCGCTATAGAAATGAGGAATCAGATTAGAATTTCTCCAGGAATTTCTCAAGCCCTGGCATTAAAACTTCCAAAAGCTCCCCATGTTCTTCTTCTAAAGCATACCCTCAGAACAGGATAATTGCATCCCTGCCCCCACATCTCATCTCATTTCTGCCTTCATCAGGCAGGTACCTATGTGTGGAGTGTGAGCCCATGATCTTGTGTGTGCTCCTTGGTGAGAGATGTGCCCCCAGCTCCTGCATCAGCACCCTCCAGAGCTAGGTGGACACACAAGCCACCATGCTCACTGGGAATACAATATTCCCTGAGGGACCATCATAGCTAGTTACTATGCAAGGCCACTGTTTCTCAGCTTCCACTTGGGAATATTCCATCCAGGAAGTCTCTTGACTTACTAATCACTCCTACTTTCTGTTTTATCCTGAGGTGAATTCCTGCACTCCCTTTTTCTGCTCTGCTTAGAAAGGTGGGTGATGGCTGGAGATGACCTCAGATTGATGACGGAACTAAGGTAATTTGTGGGGTATCTTAGATCACACTCAGGGTAAAGCTCAACAACAAACAAGCAAATGCTTTGCTTCCTGCAACCTTCTCTTCCCTTTCCAGGTTCTGTGGCTTGTAGGACTTTCTCCTGGGTGATCTTTCTTAAATCAAGGTTTGGAGAGTGTTAAGGATCTCCTCAGCTTAAACAGGGCATTAACACTAGCAGAGGCAACGCACAGGAGAAAGGGGCTGGAGCTCTTGGCTTGTTTCTCTGCCTTGCTTGCTTACTAAAACCAGCCTCTTCTCTCAGGCAGGTCGGCTTGTTCCTTGTCATCCCACTTACAGTTCCCTAAGGTCAGAAAGGTCTGACACTATCCTTGACTTCTCTTCACACTCTTTCCAAACAGCCACAGGTCCTGTTAAATCAACTTCTTAAAGTTTCCTCAAACTCTGCCCAAACTCTGCTCTCCACTGTCTCTCTAACTTCCAGCCCTTACAGCTTTTCTTTGAAAGACTGACAGTTTCTCAAAGGTTTCCCTCCCTGCTCTGCCAGTCTGGCTTTAACAGTCTATTCTGGGAACCTAGTGCCTGCATGACCCGGGATCTCTTCCGGGTTCTGGATGGGTGGCCTGAGCTTGGACCCACCTGATTCCCACGCTGTGGGGGTTTCCTCTCACCTGGGAAACACGATCGCTGTTGTTTTAGGGCCCAAAGTTCAGTCTTTTGGTCGCTGCACAGAAAATGTTGTCCTGCTTCTTAGATGCAGTGTTCTCCTGGTGCCACCATCTTGGCCTCCATCCATCAAAAGTCACAGTGTTTGTAATGAGGTCCTGAAGTGAGATTTTTTTTTTTTTTTTTTTTTTTTGGTTTCTTTAAAAACTATCACCAGGAAAACCTAACCTCCCAAATAGAGACTGAAGAGAAAAGCAGATTCAAAGTGACTAAACTTCTCTCATGGGGAAAAGAGCCTAATCAGGAAGGAGTGAAACATCTGGAAAACCCCTGAAGGACCACATCTACAAATTCCTGCATTAGAGACAGAGAATTAAAACTTCAGGATTTAGGGAGCCTTTGACTGTAATCTCAATCCTGGGGGCCTGTGCTGCTGCCTCAGCTTTCTCACTAGAATCCCCTCTGTGGATCCTCTTCTGTCTTCTCTGGACAGTTCTCTTTCTCCCACCTCCCTGGAGCCATGCTTCTCCAAGCAGAGAAGGGCAGCTCTACAGAAGTCTCTCCTGTGGGACTGGAGGCTTCTACGAAGCCAGAGAGCACTGCAGGTGGTGTCAGGGTTAGGTTACTGTCAGCCCACCGCAGTCTAGACTCACCTGGGAAGAGTCTCTGTGAAGGGCATGGGCATGCCTGTGAGGAATGGCTACTACTTGAGAAGACTCAGACTACCATCACCATTCTCCTAGGTTGGGGCCTTGGACTGTGTCAGAGTACAGACAGCCATCTGAGTGCTAAGCATACATGCATCCAATCCTCTGTGCTCTTGACTGTGGATGTAATGTAACTTTCCTGCTGTGATGGACTGTAACTTGGAATTGTGAGCTAAAATAAACCCTTTCTCTTCTAAATTGCTTTGCCAGGGTATTTTATCTCAGCAGCAGAAGTGATACAGGCCAGCAGGTATATGCATGATGTAGGATATAAAAACATTTATTACATGTTAAGGGGAAATCTACCTGATATGTTAAAAAACCTTCTTGAAAATTCTGTCCTCTTTCTAATTCCCCTATACCTCATGACCAGCCCGTCTAACTACTCCAGCACACATACTCATGTTCCTACATCAGGGTACCAGCCAGGGTCTCCTCCCCCCCCCCGGGACATTCCCCTCCGAGGTCCTGCCTTTCATCAAAGCAAATGTTGGAACTTTCCTGCATATGAAAGCTCAACAAATATCTTCATGCCTCTAACCCAAGAATGGTGACTTCAGGTTGCTTTAAAGTAAGCACTCTGTGTGTCCTGAAGACAGGGAGTGTCAAAGCTGAGCAAAGAGCTAGGAGAGAGGAAAGATAGTAAGAGATTGGAGTTAAGTGTTTGAGAAGGGACTCAATCAGAGAGGGCACTAATTGGTTGATGGCTATCAGTTTGTTCTCATGGTTTTTCCCATCCCCTCTCATTAGAAACTAGAAACTATATATTGTTTTTTTTGGGGGGAGGGGGGTCATGGTTGTGGTGGTTTCTGTCTGTCTGTCTGTTTGTTTGTTTGTTTATTTTAGTGCTGTCTTCCAAAACCAGGACCTTGTGCTTGTGAGGTAAGTACACTGACACTCACCTAAATCTCCAGTCTTAACTTTCCATGGACTATGTAGGACACAAACCTATTTGTCAAATCATTTTTCATGTGTTCCTAAAAGTGAAATTATTTCTCATTATGAAACAGTTGTAAGAACCAGGGGACCAAGATGTCTGCCATTAAATAGTGTCTTATCCACATCAGGGAGTTGTACCCATGAAATCTCCACAATGTGCCTGCTTACATGATGACAAGCAAGACCTACAAGATGCCAGTATAGCAACGTGATGATGGAGATCTCACAAGAGCCCATCCTTAGATTAAGACACAATTAATGGCTACATAGAGAGGGTAAATCAGTCTGCTCCAGGAATGAGCCCCTGAAAGAGTATGTGTTCCTGAGGGTCAGCTCACATACATATCAGCAACACTAAATGACACTAAGTGGACTCAGCAATTTGTATTCGTATATGCATATTACACACACACATATAATTAAAGAAGAAACAATCTTGAAGTTGAGAGGGAGTTGGGGAACACAGAAGAAGTGGGAAGAGGGAGAGGACAGAATGGTAATGATGTAAATATAATATTTGTGTATGAAATTCTAAAAGGGAATAAAATATTTTAAGAACAGTTAAATTAGAGAAATTTTGTAAAATATCGATATGCAGTAAAATCTAAACATTACACATAAATCTACTGCATAGAAATAACTTCAGTTTGTCTTTAATCTTTCCCCGCTTATCCAAGCCTGTGTGAGCACTAAAACGAAACTGTATTAGTTTTATATCTCCCTTTCCATTTAGCAGTGAAGTGAGCACAACCCATACTGCTGGAACTTTCTTGAAGCTATGATTATTAATACATCATATTACTAATCCCCATATCCCTATGTAGTCTACAAGAAGGTGCAGGGGTTTTAAATTTATCTCATTGCTTTCCTGGCAAGCACAAGACCTAGGTTCAGTACTCAGTACCAAAACTTTTTTTTTTTCATTCTCTTTTGAAAATAATGAGAGGTGTCTTCATTACAAGATGGCTATTGATGGCTACCCAATACTCTACCATGTAACTATTCCACTTCTGTTTAACCCTGTGTTTAGATCAGGAATGCCTATTAATAGATTGGACTAGTTAATGTTTCCTTCTGGAGTCTGTAAGTCTCAAGAGTTCTAATGTGGATTTTTAATCTTCAAAACGGGACCACAGCAGGTAGTAGTTTCCAACTATACTAAGTTCTGCTTTTGTCGTTGTTGTAGTTGTTAAAACAAACCTTGCAAAAGACTCATTTTCTACAAAAGTTTGGGAAATGGTAGTTTCACCTCTCCCCAGTTTAGGGCATTTAGAATCTGTCCAGTTTATCACTGTTATAAATAACACTTTGATAAAGATCTTTATACATAAAACTCAAGTCATAGTCCCCATTTGTCATGATGGTAGATTCTAGGAAATGAGCTGTACAGTCTGAGTGTATGGATTTTTAAGGAGAAACCACTGGAGATATGGAAAAGGAACTGGAGGAGAGTGAATAGAAACATTAGGAGAGGGGAGATTATCAGATTCATTATAAGCATGTACGGAAACATCACAATGAAATTGCTCACTTTATACAAATAATTAATACATACTAATTAAAATTATATGGCTTTTTAAAAATTAAAATGTTTCTCCTTTCCCCTTTGCAGTTCCTCTTGATATATGTTTATGCTCTTCATTTCTTGCACACTCTCCTGTATACTTGGTTCTGTCTACTTGGAAAGTCCCTGGCAAATTTTCATGGTAGTGAAAACAATGATAAAGAACTACCAGATAAAAGTTGGTTCCAAGCAGGAACCAGTGCTCTCATTCAGTGACACTTGGACTATAGTAAAAACCTGAACTGCAAATAAGGTTTTTACTAGGTAGAGAAAGTTCCTAGCTCCTCTTACCCTCTGGCAATGTCTGACAGGCAGCAATGCTGGTAATTCTTAAACCAGAGGATGGTGGCCAGCACACTTGAGAAGAGGGATGGACTTGTGCACGGACATATGCATACACTGGGTGATGGGGCCACTAAGATCTTTGTTATCAGTTAGCCATGTTTGCAGCCCGAGGGGCATTTCCTTCAGAAGTTTGAATTGTATGTCACGTAGGATCTGAGCTGATGTGAGCCAAGCTTGCAGCAGCAGAGGCATTCAGAATCTCCAACTAGGGAACTTACAGACGTGGTTACCCTGGAAGCCAGGGAGGCACTGGGGAGAAGGGGATGTCCCCAAGACAACCAGGGACCACATCAGAGACAAAAATCCAAATTCTGTTTTGGCACTAAAAACCAGCATTGTCTTTTTAAACTCCTTGCCCACTAGAAAATTTCATTCCATCTCTGTTTCCACTGTGAAAGCCATCATCGTCTCCTCCCCACCTCACCCCCAACGTGGTGTGCAGACTTCAGCCCAGCACTAACCTATCAGCTCCCGTCACTGTGAACATATGAACAGCGGGCCATCAAAGCTGGCCTTTTCTGAAAAGATGCTGCAGATGTCAACTCTTAACCATGTCTTTTCATACCCTCTCTTAACTTTAAAGGTTAAGACCATTCCTAACTTCCCAAACCAGACTCAAAAATTCAGTGATTTGGCTATGTCTAAAACCTGAAAATGCATATTGATAGGGGCGATGGGCCCAGAGCATGGAGTGGTATCAGGCTGGGCTACACTCTCCTTCAGGCCTTTCTTTCCTCCCACCTTTCCTATTACTCTTGGAGATGCTCTGAGTTAACAAGTGCTAAAGCCCCTCAGATCTATTTAGAGGGAAGGCCAATTTACTGTGATTAAGTGCAAGGTAGTGCTCAATTAGTGGAGGGTAAACACAACATATCAACCCACTATGATAATTTCTAAATCAAAAGTTAGAGCACACATAGGCTGCTGTGATCATTTACTAATTTAATGATGATGAGGCCCTTTAAAATCTTGCCATTCTCTCTGGGTATGTATGAAGGACACCCCTAATGTTAATTAGAGTTGCTTCATTAACAACTTAACCAAAGACCACACTTTATGAACTTATTTGGGAGCGTATGAGAGTTGATAGAAGCCAATTACTGCCAGTTTCTTTCCCATCAGTTAATGAAGGGTATGATGTATAAATCATTACTAAGGGCCATATGGTGACAGTCAGTGAAAGAAAGAAGGGCTTGGAGTGACATCGGAGAGCAGGGCAGATGGCTATGAATAATGTGTCTAGGAACATGGACCCTCATATATGTGCCTCTTGTGGTCACAAACACGCTCTGCCATACAAACTTGCTGAGTTCTGTTTGGAAGACAGCTGTTGCTTTCACCTCTGGGCTCTGCCTGACAGCAACAAATCACCTCCAGCAGAGTGTGCCAAGATGGCAGACAGTCTTCTTGGGAACTGATGATGAATTCTAAGGCTTGCGTTTTAGTGGACAGATGGCTTTCAGGCCCTGCCCAGTTTTTATTTCCTTGGTAGATGGCTTTTTAGATGTGTGTACAGTGCTACCGGGTTCCCAGATGATTGATGCTGGGGTCTGTATCTCAAAAGCAGTGCTCACTGGAATCAACAGGGTCTTTAAAGGCAACTGTGCTCATTTCGTGCTCTCACTCCTAAACATTTAATCAGTATGACTTTCGATCTGAGCGCTAAGACTTTGAAAAGCATCCTCCATCTAGGTGATTGTATCCTGCGGCAAAATGTGATGGCCACTGATCTCTAACCCAAGTCTCTGGTCTTAGATGGGTGAAAGGTGGTAAGCCCTGGATCCTGGGCCTGGGCATAACCTCTTATCAGCAGGACTTCCAGTCACTGAGTGTCAGGATAGGCCAAGGCCTTCAGTATAGACGGTCATGAGTTTGAATCCCACTGCCATTTTATGCCAGTTACTGCTCTATGAAATACAGGTAATGTACTTTCTAGGAAGTTGTAAGATAATTAAATTTGAAAAATGGGCAAACAGTTTAAACTTGTGATGGGTAATTTTATATCAACTTGATACAAAATATAGTTATCTGAAAAGAGAGAACCCCATTAGAGAAAATGCCTCTATGAGGTCAGGCTGTAGGGTATTTTCTTAATTTGTGATTGATGGGAAGGGACCCAACCCATTGTAGGTGGTGCTAAGAGAGCAGGCTGAGCAAGCCTTGGGAAACAAGCCAGTGAGCAGCACACTCCACGGCTTCTGCTTCAGCTCTTGCCCCCAGGTTTCTGCCCTATTTGGATTCCTGAATCATTTGAGTTCCTGTTCTGACTTCCTTCAGGGACAATGTGGAATATTGTCCATTGAATAAACCCTTTCCTCCCTAGCTTGCTTTGATCACAGTGTTTCATCACAGAAATAGAACAATGACTAAGATAAGCCTGGAATTCAGGAAATAGAATGGTTTATGCAAAAATCTAATAATAACTAACAAAATGAGAAAGAGAGAGAGGGAGAGAGAGAGAGGGAATGAGAACCATGGCCTTGTCACTCTGAAGTACTTACTGGAAGTGGCTAAAGGAACTCTATTTTGTGCTAGTGCTTATTCTGTTCTGGCTGGAATGAAGGTAATCTAAAGAGACACCTATGCCTCTCCTTTTGCCTGTGTACACAATGGACCCAAGAAACCAGAATTTCCTCCAGGAGATTTGTACTGAGAGAAGGAAAAAGCTGAAGCCTGGTGCTAGCCAGAGAGGAAACTTGTCTCCCAGAATGAGATTTCAAATAGTCTGACAACTTCTCAGACAACTTTAAAGGAGAGATTCAAGCTAGACAATGGTGATGGACAGGACTACACCTTGGCCAAAACAGTTTATTTGGCCTCTCTTTAATCTTAAACTCTGCCTCAGGGCCTGAAGATAGATTTCATTGGACCTCTTTATCCCTCTTTCCAATATGGCCACATTGAATAAATCTCCTGTTTCTGCTTTTCACTTTTATTTTGTCTTTTCAGTTGATTTTCTGAGGGCAAATAGAAAAGCCTGGGTTGTTAGGCCTCCATGGCCCAAGTTCTGACCCTAACAACTACAATAGCATGCCTTCTATAAACCCAGCATGCTGCTGGCCACCCCAGTGCTGTGCTTTGTGCCTGTTGTCAGCTAGGCTGCTCTACAGCCTTTACAAGCTTATCCTAGGCTGCTGGCTAGTAAAGATACCACATTCCTAGGTATGTTCCAGAATGCACTACCATGGCAGTAGCTGTTCATGAAAAATTCCACCAATACACACGACTCTCTTCCTGAGAGGACCCCTGCCTAGACCCCAGGTGGGCCATGTGGTCTGAAGAAAGGAAATATAGCCGGTAGAGATCTGCTCTCGAGTTTCAGGTCTGAGTTCCAAGCTGGCCCAAAACAGGTACATTTCTGAGGTGTTCATTTAAATCCCAATGTCTGTTGACTAAAGTACACACAGACATGTGTAAGGCAGGTAACTCTCCCTTACCAAGGTAAGACAGGGTGAGATGTTAAGTGTAATAATAAAGACCGTGGCATTTCCTGTCCCTGCCTGAGATCTACCCCATGGGAGACAGCCAACCCATGACACCATTAACAACACTCTGCTGTACTTGCAGACGAGAGCCTAGTATAGCAGTCCTCTGAGTGGCTCCACCCAGCCTCTGATAGAAACAGATACAGAGACCCACAGCCAAACATTGGGTAGAGTGCGGGGAGTCCTGTGGAAGAATCGGGGGAAGGATAGAAGGTCCTAGGGGGCAAGAGTTCCGCAAGAAGACAAACAGTGCCAACTAACCAGAGCCTAGGGGCCATGTGGAAGCTGAAGCACCAACCAAGGACCATGCATGGACTGGGCCTAGGCCCCCTACTCAGATGTAGCCCAAGGGCAGTTAGGCCCTCATATGGGTCTGAAAGGGGGCTAACTCTGAGATGGACTCTGTTGCCTGCTTTTCAATCACTTTCCTCTGGTGGGGATACCCTGTCAGGGGAAGAGGATGAGTTCAATCCTGATTTAACTTGATGTGCCAGGATGGGATTCATGGGAGGGTGGAGCTCCCCTTCTCTGAGGAGTAGGGGATATGGGATAGGGGAAATAAGAAGGGAGGGTAGGACACGGAGGAATGGAAGGAGGGAAGGAGAGGGCTACAACGAGGATGTAAAGAAAAGAAGAAAGAGCACGGCATTGAGTAGACAACAAGAACTTGTAAACAGTTTGCTGACTAGCACTAATGGCAGAGGAAGGCAGCCAGTCCAAAGGAAGCTTGTATTAGGACTTGTAGGGTTAGGCACAGTCCACGATAAACAACAGGTCTAGTGAGCCCTTTGGATTGTCCTTTTCCCACTCTCTGGTACATCCATATACCTGTGGGCCCTGTGCTTCAGCTACCCCAGGAACTGAAGCATAGCGGACCAAAAGGGACTGGGTGCCAGTACAGCAACAGTCATTCCACAGCTGCGGGCCAGCACCTCCAGCAGACCCACCTCGCCTTGCTCCAATCCTCTTTACACAATAACACCCCCTCACTAAGAGATCACTGGACTTTGCTCTGCTTCATTACCTAAACAGCTGTGTGATGTCCCCTGGAACAGGAGGAGCTTCGAACAAAAGGTCAGAGCTGATTCAAAGCTGGGCTTTGTAGCAGCAATTGCTTTTAATGGCACAATTCTCCCAACTCTAAGACCTGAAGATTTAAAAAAAAATTATATAAATGTACAAATGATTTTATGACTTTGATTATACTACTTCTGAGAAATATCCATATGAACTGTTGAGGAAGACTAAAGATATTGTGATAAAGAGAACTCTTTGAAAATGTGCTAAAAAAAAATCTATGTCATGAGATATGAACATAGCCAAAGCCCTGATAAAAGTCATGTCATCCTTTTGCCATAGAAGCTGCTGAGGCATGAAAAGGACCAAGGGCCTGGAGATCTCTGTGCCTTTCAAGTCTGGCTTATTAACATGCATTAGAGTCTTTTGGAAGATGAGTATGGCCAAAGGTTATCAACAGAGACTTAATTTAATGAGCCCAGAACAGGGGACAGCAGCCCTGCAAAGCCAGCATGGGCAGGAACCTGGGGCAAGGGTTTCTCATTCTCTACAGAAAAGAAACAAAGATAAACTTATTAAAGCAGAAGGCATTACATTGTTGGTTTAATCCTCAGAGCAGTGCTCCCCCGGTGTGAGCGTCTGCTCTCACTCTCATTGTAGAGACTGAAACATCACCCTACCTGTATGAGAACCTGTGAAATGAAGGCCTTTGAGCCAGAGATCTAGAGGGAAGGCTGGCAAAGCAACAGCCTTGCAGAGAGGGAACAGCTAACCTGGACTGGAGCCCAGCAGGTAGCAGAAGATCTGGGCCAGAGCTTTCTTAATGGTGTGCAGATGGAAATTTTTCTGCAAAACCAGAGGGCAGAGACAGCTGCTCAAAGAAAAATAGTAAATGCTGCCCAGTCTTAAGAATAAATTGTTTCCAGCTAAAATCTCCAGACTGTTTGGGTTAGTAAAAAGGGGTCACAGACAGACAAGCAAAAGTGATCAGGAGCATGAGATCAGGCACAGGGCTGTTCAGGGCAGCAGAGCCTTGTCTCTAATGCTGGCTGCCTCACTCTGAGTTACCAGAACCGGCAACAAATGAACTGGAACTGGAATTAGCACACAGAGATTTTCCACATTTAAGTATTGGTGAGTAGGATTTTCTGTATTTTATTATTGTTGGTGGTGGTGATGATTATATGTGTTTATATGTGTTTAAGAAAACATGTATATTGTAGATATGGCCATATCTCATCAATTGTCTGAAGGTATTAATTCTGGAAGTCAACGGGGAAGTTCCAGCTAGAAGCCTGCTGGGTTACACTAGGACATTTATTCCTGGAATAAGCCCTCCTCCAACTGGAGTTACCATGGCTGTGTATTGTATCACAGAACTCCAGGAGCACTGTTCAGAACAAAAGCCTGTTAAACCTCTCTACTCAAATAGTAGTGTGTGAAACTCCCCAACTACCCCCAACAGCCTGATTGTAATATATACCTAGCCCTTTATTCAACAAGGTCCCTGGAGACAGAAAGAAAACCCATCCTATTCCCAGTTCATTGATCCATACAGCAGCTTACAGGTTCATGGTCTCAGAGTAGACTGCCATCAGATAACTGAAGCTTTGCGACATTAGAATTAGTACCTAGAAAGCACGGCTTTATCTTTTTTCTTTTCTTTTCTTTTCTTTTCTTTTCTTTTCTTTTCTTTTCTTTTCTTT
>NW_026590859.1:702302-837364 GCF_907164565.1 Psammomys obesus | reverse complement strand
TTTCTTTTCTTTTCTTTTCTTTTCTTTTCTTTTCTTTTCTTTTCTTTCTTTCTTTCTTTCTTTCTTTCTTTTTTGTATCTTGTTGGCTATAGCTAAACACAAAGTTTCATTAGAAAGGATCTAGTCAGCGAGATTAAGCCCAAGAACACTTAAGTATATAAATTTAAAATTTAAAAAGTAGTTGTATTTGTTTACTATGACAAGAAACCTAAGAAGAAGCTAAGGGGGAAGGGTTTATATGAGCTCACAGTTGGAGGGAGACATTCCATCATGACGAGCAGAAACCAGGCTGCTCGTCATACTGTAGCCACATGAAGAAGAAACGGAACAGGCGTTAGGCCTGGCCTAGTCATAAAACCTCAAGGCCCACCCCCACCTTTCTAAAAGTTCCACAACCTCCCCCAAATAGCACCACCAGCTGGGGAAGCCAAGTGTCCAAACACATGAGCCTGCGTGAGACATTTGACATTAAAAAACAAAAACAAAAACAAAAAAACCAGCAGGTTCATAAACACTGTCCTATAGGGTTAACTGTAAGACTGAACAACACTTTGTGGATGCCCTCATATCTCAGAAATGACACACAGGCTTCAGGGGCAGTGGTGAGCCTGACACTAGAAACTGGAAGTAAAACTGTCTTTGCATCCTGAATCAAAAAATGATTATTTTCCTGGGCAGCTTAAAAGTATCAGTAATATGTTCTGACGTAAAGATCCTCAAGGAAGAGAAACATGGGGATGTGTTAGTGAACGTGATAAGCTGTATTTCAACAGCAGAAAATATGCAGCCAGTAATTCCCATAAATATTTAATAATAAGCCAGAAATACAAAGACAAAGGGAGATACATATTTTTAACACCATATTAAAAATGTATCATAAACATTTGTTGACTAAAACGTTATTTCAAGGAATAAAATCTCCCAAAGACAGAATTCTGTTTTGAAGACAAACTGTGCCATTTCCAAAGGGAAATGGAATAGAAGGCTGCCTCTCTTGGCTAACACTCTGGGCTAGTTCTGACAGAGATGACAGAGGATGACAGCCATTTGATTGCTGAGATACTAATGTGGACCTTGGTGTGACTAAAAAACAGAGGGACTGCCCTAAAATGGGTCTAGTCTGCACTGCTTTCACAGAACACAAAAAAGAAAATCTGGAAGATACTAATCTCCTTTGTTAAGATTGGTCAGCCTCTCTCCTCCCCCCCAAAAAAAGGAAAAAAAAACTGAGTGTTCAAAGCAAGAATGGCCACATCTGACTGGCTCAGTGCTTTACATGGGGAAAAATGAACTGCCACAAGAAAACATTAGAGGAGATCCATGTGCGAGCCTAATAAACATCTTCATGAAAAGTTAACACAGCAGCCCCATTTGTCTGCAGCGCCAGGCAGGCAGCCTTGCCAGGGTGCTTCCAACTTCCTTCCAGATCAGAGACAATTTGCCGACTTCAAAATAAAGGAAAGAAGAGAAAGGGGGGCTGTCTGGTCAATGATTTATTCATGGAGCCAAGAAAGCTCTTCCCCTCTAAAATGATATTTTTCCTGGGTTCTAACCCTTCAATCTTCCTTCAGCCTGGGAATATGTGTTTCTCTCCTCCATGTATTTTTCAGCGGTTTCCATTATTGCATGACACACAGCTCACCTCAATCTGCTGTGTGCGATCTCAGTGGGGTTGCCCTGGCTCAGGGCATTTTTCTGTTCCCAAACTCAGAATTGATGCTCTGTCTCTCTTGAAGAGGTGATCAGTTGCTCCCTACTAGCGAAACCTTCCCCCAACTCAGAAAGATGCCATGATCAGCACAGCCAGGGCACTGGCATTTGCAACTGGCTATGTCCAGTTTGTAAACAAAGGATGTTGTAAAAGCTTGCAGAAAGCCAGGTTGATGGGGCAAGAGGCTGAAGAGTGGCCTGTTTCTAGACAGACAGAAATCTTAATCCATGCCTTGAAGGGTCCCAAGTTACCTCAAAATTTAAAATTATAACTCACTGGTCCATGATTGGGGAATGGAGAAATAGATGAGATATGGAGCTAGGGGCCCTGGAAAGAGGTAGAGCTCTGTTGGACCCCGTGTTAAAACTTTCACAGACCTCAGTGAGTATGTGTTGAGGAAGGGAAGCAATGTGACAATCCTGTCCACACTGAAGCCAAGCCTGGGTTTGATTAAAAGATGAAGCCATTCCCTTGTTTCTGTGGTGACTTGTTTCTCTGAAAAACTGTTGCACTTGGTAAATGCACGCTGCTTCTCACTCCTTGGCCAGTCATCGTAATTCACCATATACAAAGCCTTCCAGAAGGGCTTTTCTGAACTTGTCAGAGCACTGGAACTGTGTCATAGCGGTTTCTCCTGTGAAGTGGATGAGTTTGAAGACAGGACCTATGCTCTTAGCTCTGTGTCTTGAATATTGGAGCACAGGACCCAACTCTAGCTCATAAGTCAGAAGTAGCAGCTAATTCTGCTTATTCAGAGGAGTTGCATTCTAGCTCTACCTTCCTGCCCACAATCCCCACTACCTCCACCACCACCACTGCCACCACCAATGCAGTTAAAGTACTTCTTGACCTTGATACCATTTTTTCCTCATCTGGACCTCCAGATCTTCCAGAAGTTGGAGATTATGGTTTCTGATAATAACTACTAGGATTTCCCAGGAAATCAAATAATTTTCTTTAAGAAAGGGCACTTTTCCATTCCTTGGCATTGTTTGGAATCATCAGAGAGCAAAAGCATAATGAAAGAATGTAACCCCAAAGGAGTGGGAAAAGGGACAAAACAGATCCTACCATTATTATTTCCAGTTGAATAAGTATCTGCTTAGGAAAGAAGGGAATAGTTTACAGTAATAATTATGAACGATAAAATGATGAAAAGTTGCCTTGTTCATCACTAAGCAAGATGCACAATCTAAAGAGATTAACCCCACAAGTAGGACTTCTTGCATGTAACACATAGGTAGATCTAGGTGGCCAGCCTATATAATAAATCTTTTTTTTTCCCTTCATGCAACATGGCCAACCAAAACCCATACTTTTTTTCTTTTTTAGCAAAATATTTTCTAAGTCAAAAAGTCATGGGATGAACAGAATCATCCAATACAGACTCCATTAGTAACATCTCAATGCTCTCTAAACATAGCCTTCCCAGAGATGCCAGATCCAGCAATTCTGAGATGTATCCACAGAGACCATGATATTAATCAAATTCAAGGAGTAAGTGGAGGCCAGAATGCTTAAGGCCAGTGCATTCTAACAGGCTTCCCCCATTATGAGGGGAAAGCCAGCTCCAGTGCAATGTGACATCATCAATCTAAGTAGGCAAGTAGAATAGATTTCCTGATTACCAGAGCAGGCGATGCATCAAGCAGGAGCAAGCCTGGACATTGCTAATCATTTAAATTTAAGAAGACTGAGCTCAGTGACATTATCAGACCCACATTAGAGAGTGACTTTTCCCTGCTATCGGGGTGTATTGGTGTCCCCCACAGGATTTATTACTCTGGAAGTGCCAGGATGGGCTGAGGCAGCAGCTCTCTGCAACACCAGCTCCCATTTGTCATCCATAGCCCTTTGCTGACTGGCCTCAGGGTAGGTGCCTCTGATCTCTTTCTCTGTTGGGCATTTTAATGGTCAAGTCTGTGTCCCTCGTGGTATTATCATCAATCCAGCTGGTTCTTTCCCTCTGGTTTGTGTTTTGGGAAAATACACTGTTTGCCATAGTTTCTATTACAATAGTCATCTGAACCCAAAGATGACTTTTGCTCATGAGGTACATACATGATAGCTTTTTCTAGTTCTAAGAACCAAACCTAGGCCCTTGAACATGTTAGGCAAGTATTTTGTCAACAAGCTGCACCTCTAATCTCATATGACTGTATCACATCCAACCTCAGACAGACTGCATGGCTTAATAGTTGGGGATTATAAAAATCCTTAACAGGTTCTCAATCATCCGTAACTGATAATCAGTGATTTAAAGAATCTCCCTGAAGAAGGTTAAAGCATGCATTTCAGGATTGCCCACTGACAAAGCCTCTGAACAAGGAATTGTAAATTGACCTTAAAACTGATGTACAGGTGCGTGCGAGGAGCAAGCTTTCTTGGTGTGTCACCGTCCCTCATGCTCCTCAGACTCAGAGCCTGCCAACTTGTAGACGTAGAACCAACCAGCAGGTCCTGTGTACCACCTAAGATTCTGCATCTCTTGGGAACTCCAAAGAAATGACAGTCGTACAGGTCCAAAAACCATATCCCATAGGCATACAAGGTTCCTTTTCAATCTTGATCTCTCCTGGGAAGCTTTAAAAAGCATGAATCCCAACCTACCCCTACGCAATCAAATTAAAGGCTCTGGAGATGGGACCTAGAAGACCCACACTTTCCTGTTGGTTTTATTGTGATCTGCATGAATAAAAATCTCTGCCCCTTTTTGCCAAAACCAGAAATAATTTAGTATGTTGGCCAAATATATAAATGACCTTTAATCCAAACACACAGGTACTCCTAGGATGTTGAGCCTACTTTCCAGATCTCAGTATGGGTCTGAGCAGGCCAGAGGTTTTCTGGACCTTCAGCTCCTTACCACTAGCCAAATATGAGAAAAGGAGATGATAACAGAGTCCCAAAAGCAACCCCAACTGTAGATATAAAGGACTCAATAAGCCTAGCAAGTCACTTTGACATAGAGGAGCTAGATGAAGGTACCCTTCCCCCACACCCATTTTGTCTCTCCCTTTCCTTCACTTCCAGTTGGATCCAGAGTCTTGCATATGTTAAATATGTTTTCCTTTCACAGAGCTTCATCCTAAGCCCAGAGGAAGATCTTTTAATTGACACTATCACTTGGTTTATACAGAACAGAGATTACATAACATAGCAAATCTCTTCTAATTACATAAAAATAAAAACACATCTACTGAAATTGGATATATATATATATATATATATATATATATATATATATATATATATATATATATTGCCTTCTTTAAATTTCCTTTGTCTCCATTTCTTCATTCTCAATGGAAAAGGCGGAAGGGAGAAGGACATGAACCCAGGGATGCAATCTTGTCTCCTGCCTCCTGAAAAGAGTGATGTTGGCAAAGTCCCCCAACTTTAGCTGAGCCATACCTGCTGATATGCATCAGGAAAAGAGCATCTGTATTGGGAACTTTCTATGAGCATCAAAAAGCATATGAGTGTGCAACCAGCCCACAGATTTGCTAAGCAAATGTCACTTGTGGCTTCCGGAGGTGCTGCTGCTGCTGCTGGGAAAACAATAAGCCGTCATCCAGAATTGGGAGTATCTCAGTCAATAGACACTGTGTGCTCATGAGAGTGCAGGTGAGGAGGGGTATCTGCTCATACTGGCAAAGTTCCCATGTAGGAAGATGGCCCTGCACTCTCTGAAGAAATCAGATGGAGGGAAAGACACAAATCACAATGCTCCTTGCAGGCTGGGAGAAATGGGCTTGGGAGGAGGAAAAGGGAGGTTGCAATCTAAGTGATTTTTAATTATTTTCTGATTCACTACATCATTGGGGAGACAAGAAAAGCACTTAAGACTTAAGATACAGTGATCTAACATTGATTTTCACATATATTTTATGAGTGGTGAAACATGATGAAGTTGAGAAAAGCTTTTCGAATATGATAACGGAATATCAGAGACCAAAAAGACATCAGATCATGGACCTAGAATACTCAAATAGAAAGGCTCAGGACTCCTTCAGGTTGGGTAGATCTCCAGAGCAGACAATGCCATAAGCTCAGTATCCCGCCAAAGTCCTCATCTTCAACTGTAAACTTAGGAATGATTTAACTTGTGTCTATTAAAATGTAAATATGTAGATGTTATTTTTATCATACCTTCGAAATTCAGCCCAGGATGTAAACATTAGGCACTGTTGCACTTTTTAAAAAACTCTTTTATTTACATTTTTTTATATCTCTTTCTCCCTACTCCACCCCAATCCCTTCCAACACCCCAACTCCAGGTAGAAGAGAAAAAGTGTTAGTGGGAGGCGGTCACAATTCTCTTAGCTGCTTCCTGCTGGTTAGGGTCATCTGGTTCCTTGGAGACAGTCCAATCCAACTTTCAGGAGATCTCCAACTTCTTGTCTCACTGCATCAACAGCAACCAGGAGTCAGGTGTGGAGGAGGGGAGAGCAGGGAGGAGCTACAGCAGCCCTGATCTTTCTAGGAGCTCCCCAACACTCTCTGGGCTCTGGCATTTATTCTTTCTCCAGTCCTCAGATTTAAACTAACTGCAACTGGCAAAGAGCTCCTCCCAGAGTCCACATAAGCCAAGTAGTTTGATGCTATAGACTATCTGAATCAGTCCCACATCCCATACCTGGGATAAACAAAAACATGTTTATATCCACAAGGCACTCCATTTATTCAAAAGTTGAGTCTGTATTCCTAGCATGTCCTTCAGGGTTTATAGCTACTTCAAGACCTATAAATGGAATAGTTTAATGAAAAATAAAGCATGCATATTCAACAACAGGAAATGACACAAATGCCAAATGGCATGTACAAATACTAAGTCTCCGCAGAGCTGAGGGAAGGAAGAATGAAGATTAGGTGGAGCTACTCGGGAAGCTTCAGGTGGTGTGGGACAGGTGCTTGGTACTCCAGGGAACAATGTGTTGCCTTAAGCAATTGTGAGGTCTCTGAACACTGCAGGTGACTTTATTTCCCATCAAGAAGCTTTTTATTTTTTCAAAGTCTGAAGTTACCAACTTTTAATCAACTTAAAGAAGTACGAATTGATCATTGTGAAAAACCGTGTAGCACACTGTGACAGAAGGTGTGCTGTTTCCCATACTTAGTCTTAGAATAAGCAAGGCACTGCTGGAAAGATGATGGAAAACAAGTCCAAATAGCTCCCGAGTGGCATGAGTCATAGAATGTCCAGGCAACCTGGCTGTGACAGGGGGTTCCCTGACTGGAGTTAGTATAAAATTGGGGTTGGTTTAAGATTGAAGTAAGCACAAAGAGGGGAAGTTAAGGAAAGGACACTTTTCTTCATAATAAAGTTGATTTTGTTTAGCTGGTTGGATATTGTTGTCTTCCTTACCTATTTAAAAGCAATGGCCTAGGAAGAACATCTTTAAAACAATCATGTGAATACCACTATCATCTACTTAAACAGCTTTTATTCTCAGCAATTGTTTTTATTTAATTTCCTACGTTCTGACAACTCTAGAAGAGATGTGCCTGCCTTTATTTTACTAATAAGTTGGTTTGTCCTGTAGAATAATTTTAATTCAGAACATGGCTGTTCTGTCAAGAGATCATATCCCCAAAGACCTTCTAGATCTGTGTGATCTGGGTGGAATAAAAACACATCCATGCCTGAAAGGGATGTGTAATTGAGTGGAAGAAAAGGTGATGAATGAGAGAAAGACTTGAGAGAATAGTATATACTCAACTGTCTCTAGAAGAGAGAGGAAAGAGAAGCTGCTTGAGGGGCAATGCAGACAAAGAGGAGGCAGTTTTAACAGGACATTAGTAGGAGACAGGTTGCAGAGAGAGAGAACTCAGGTGAAGGCAGAACAAGCCAGAGAATAAGGAGCTAGAGATTAGGGCAGATTGCTTGCATTAGTTTGCGAATACAGAACAATTCAGAGGATGAGAGAAAAGCCAGATTGAAAAAGTCATCTGGGAGAGAAATTTGCACCATAGCCAGATAGCCAAGAGCTCAGAAATAACAAGTAAGGGTAGGTTTATTAAGGAGTAAGTCTCAGAGGCTGAAAACATTCTAGACCTAGATTGTACAGATGCTAGAAGCTTCTAGAACTAGGCCTAGGTTAGCAGACAGAAACAGTAAACCTCCGAGATGACAACTGTAAGAAAATTTTAGACCTATCTGGAAATAAGTTTGAGGTGGGTGTAAGAAGCATTTCCATTTCTTCATAACCTGGGGATACTTGACAGTGGTCTGGGATCCTGTGATCCACAAGATGATGGACCATAAATGAGCTAGATTTCAGAAAAAAAACCTCCAGTTTTAGTGAACAATGACCTAGGATTGGAGCTCTGGAATGATGAAAGAACAAACAAAAAGAAGTGCATCACATAAAAACATAGTCTCTCAAGGCCCAGAGAAGGGTTGCACCCCAAAATGATAGACAAGGAATGCAATTTATTATATATGTGAGAATTTGACAAGCAAGACTCCTTTGATATGAGCAGGGGAGTCAATAGAAGCCTTTGCTTTTGGACAGGGAGAATGTGTGTAGTACTTACAGCCAATACAGTTCAGAAAGTCACTGAAGGTTTTTGCTAATATGAGTGATTAGCAGAAAAGGCTGTTCTAGGAAAATGAGTCCTGGTGAAAAGCAAAATAAACTCAGGTCAGGAGACACTGGAATTAAGGCCTTGAGAATTCAGCAAACTTTTCCTAACGTAGTAATATTTATGAGGTCACAAGAACACGAGAACTGAACTAGTCATGGTGGCACTTTAAGCATTCAGGAGGGAAAGGCCAATGGAGCTTTGTGAGTTTGAGGCCAGCTTGGTCTCTGTAGCACATCCAGGCCAGTCAGAGTACAGTGTACAGTGAAACCCTGTATCAAAAAGCAAAAACAAACACAAAATTCAAGTTCATCCTTAGCAATATAATGAGTTCATATTTGAGGCTAGACAGAGCACCAATGGCCTTGTCAAGGATAAAGAAGTAGTGAGCCCCATGTATGCTACTGGTTAGAGCATAAATGGAGCATCCAAGCATCCACTATGGAAATAGTTGTGTAGCTCTTTAAAATAGTAGACACAGGATTATTACATAATCTGACAACCTCACTTCTTGGTAAGAAAGAATTCCAGAGATATCTATATGCCAACGGTCTCTCAGCATATAACTCAAATATCCACCAAAGAAGAAAAAATATGAAAAATATGGCATTAACACATAGTAGAATTCTATTCTGCTTTTAAAAGGAATAGCATTCTAATATGTGTTACAGCTTGGAAGAACCTTGAAAACATCTTATGAAGAAGAGACAAAATGACAAAGGTTGTATGGAGTCCAGACCCATGAGGTACTGCAGCAGACCTACTCAGACAGAAAACAAAATGGTGGGAGTGATGGAGATCTGGTTATTGGTATAGAATTTTTAGTTTGAGATGCTGAAATGGACAACGACAGAAGGGGAAGACCACTTCCCCACAATGAACATATTTAGTGCAGACCAGGTACATTTAAAGACTGCTAAATCATAACTGTAACATGTATATTTTAACATCATCACAATAAGAGTATAGTTTGCCTGACATCAACTTGAAGCTGAGCTTCAGCTCTCTCACTTGAGGTTATCAGGAAATGAGAAGGACCCACGAGGCTCAAGTACACAATAAGGACATTTGCTCAACCATGTTTGTAGCAGCTTTATTTGTAATAGCCAGAAGCTGGAAGCAGCCCAGATGCCCCTCAACTGAAGAATGGATGCAGAAATTGTGGTACATCTACACAATGGAATATTACTCAGCAATGAGAAATAAGGAAATCATGAAATTTGCAGGTAAATGGTGGGACCTGGAAAGGATCATCCTGAGTGAGCTGTCCCAGAAGCAGAAAGACACACACGGTATATATACTCATTCATATAGACATGTAATATAGGATAAACCTACTAAAATCTGTACATCTAAAGAAACTAATCAAGAGAGAGGACCCTGACTAAAATGCTCAATCCCCATCCAGAAAGCCAAAGAGAATGGACATCAGAAGAAGAAAACAGGAAACAACCTAGAAACCTGCCTCAGAAGGCCTCTGAAAGGCTCTACCCTGCAGACTATCAAAGCAGATGCTGAGACTTATGGCTAACTGTTGGGCAATGTGCAAGGAATCTTATGTAAGAAGTGGGAAATTGTAAGATCTGGAGTGGACAGGAACTCCCCAAGGAGAGCAACAGAACCAGAAATTTGAACACAGGGGTCTTCCCAGAGACTCATACTCCAACCAAGCATAATGCATGGAGATAACCTAGAATCCCTGCATAGATGTAGCCCATGGCAGGTTAGTGTCCAAGTGGGTTACATAGTAATGGGAAGAGGGACTGCCTCTGACATAATCTGATTGGCCTGCTCTTTGATCACCTCCCCCTGAGGGGGGAACAGCCTTACCAGGCCACAGAAGATGACAATGCAGCCACTCCTGATGAGATCTGATAGACTAAGATCAGAAGGATGGAGAGGAGGACCTCCCCTATCAGTGGACTTGGGGAGGGACATAAGTTAAGAAGGGTTGGGCAGGTGGGAGTGGGAGGGGAGGAGAGAGGGGCTTATGGGGGATACAAGTGAATAAAGTGTAATTAATAATAAAAAAGAAAAGGAAACTCAACAATAGTTAAATTGTAGGCCTGTGGTTGTTAATGCTTTTTCACTAGGACCCATGTGATAAGCAGCCTTATGCTGCTGTGACAAGACACCTGAGGTAAACTCATAAGGAAGGAAAATCTATGTGGATTTCAGTACATGGCCCCTTGGCTCAGCTGCTTCTGAGCTGGTATCTTCTGAGGCAGAGCAGCTTGCTGTGCAATGGGGAAAGTAGCTCACACCATTCAGGAGTCAGAGAGGGAGATGGCAGAGACAAGATACTCAGGACACTGGCAGAACTGCCATGAGCTCAAAGCCAGCAGTGAGCAACATAGTGAATTCCAGACCTTAACTACAGAGTGAGACCCTTTTTCAGAATGAACAAAGGAACAGAAACAACCAACAAAAGAGACATCTTTAATAGGTCACACAGCCTGCTATGATCCTAACATGGAAGCACAAGGAAAGGAATCACATAATTGAGATTAAGAAGCTAAATAATAGGACTAAATACAAACACAGAGCTGCATTCTATACAAGATCTCCATCCCTAACACTAGGTGTCTCAGGAGTTATGCAGTCTTGTTTTCCAAACGTACTATGTGTAGGATGACCTCAAACCCAGGGTAAAACAAACACAAGGAAAGATGCTGTTCTACACTGCCTCTTCCCTACCTCTTGAGCCTGAATCACCCAGCAGGTTGTTTTCTGTGGCACTCTTCAAACCTTCTCAGCTTGAGCCAAAGGACCATATAAAGTGGGGCTATGCAAACACTCAAGTGGGGGCTAGGGGGGGGTGGCACTTAGCGGACACAATTCTCACAGACATTTTTCATTGTAGAGATGTTACAAGTCCTGGCAGCTTCAATCTTTCATTGCAGAGATTTCTATTGATTGGGTAAGAATTGCACACATTCTGTCCCAAACCCAGAGCATTAAACGCAAACTCTCTTCTTACACCGTTTCCCTGGGGGATGGAAGGATGTGTATTTATGGGTTCAGCTTCTAGAATACTCACATGTCAATCCACCCAATTTTCTTTGAAGAGAACCCACTCCTGTACACTTTATTGTATTTTCTAACCAAAGCATTGGGAGAGTTTGTCATCTTTACAGTCAGAGAAGAATCTCCAATCTCACACCCAGTTGCATGTGCTTGTTTCTCAAGTTGGCAACAAAAGGAAGAAATCCAGGGGTCGGGGAGGGGAGTGAAGTAAAGTTAGTGACTTCCATACTGGTTACACACACACACACACCACCACCACCTCCACCACCACCACCAACACCCCCTCACAGCACACACCACACACCACACACATGTGTATAAGGAAGAAGAATTCATTCCATCCCCTCTTCAGCATGTTTGGGTAAAGATTACTCTGGAGCTTCACTTTGGATGAGAACAAGGAAGCCCCCTACTTTGGCTGCAAAATTTGTTTGACCCCTCAGCTCTATTTCTCCCAACTTTCTGTTTGTCATATTTTACTCTATGTTCCTAGGGCATTTCTAGAGTAAGCTCTGGTGGGTAAGAAAATGGCTCGCGGTGTCAAGATTCTGTACGGTTTATGTGGATAAGAGTGTTGGAAAGGTAAGCAGCCACAAACCATAGGGTTAGAAATGTGCAGTAACAAGTGGCTAAACCAGCGCTTACCCCCAAAAACAAGTGTTAGTGGAGCCCAGAAATACAGCAGTCCTAGATTCAGTGCCTGGTATTCATCTTTCTTCCTCCTCAATGACTTCAAAGCCCTTAGGGGCAGATCAGTTTTAGAGTTTATGCTCTGCAAGGTTGTATAGGCAAATGTCACTGTTCCCTCTAAGAAGGGAAACATGGTCCCAGAGCAGTAGTGGCTTTGTCCATGTTGTGTTTCCTTGGTCACAATGAAGAATAACATCTCAGTCAAGTGGCCCAACAACAGAATCCAGTATCCAGCATCATATGTCAGACATTTTGAAGGACACTGCTGATGGCATTGTAACCCATCCACAGAGAGAGCCAAAGGGATGATGGAGCATTCTGGCTCATGAAGGGGTTTGCAGAAAGTTGATCATGAGTGATAAAACTAAAAATTGCTGTCTTCAAATGTCTGGACAGCTTTCATGTGTAAAGAATTGAACTTTCCACATGAAGACTAAGCATGTAGTTAAAGAAATAGAAAGAATTCATATGAACTTAAAGAAAGTCTGCCATTTTGAACTAGGAGAGATGAGCTTGTGAGATAAGTCCACCATCAAGAGTAGACTATGACATAGGCTGTGACTTGAGACTAATCACCAATTTAGAAATTCTTGCATGAAAATAAAAATTCTATGGGTTCTGAGATCTCTTCCTATTCAGAGTTTTTATTGCTTAAATAATAACCCACAGCCTTAGAGAAGTTACTTCCCAATGTCCATAGATAGATCTTCAAAATATGGGTAAACACCAAAGACCTTGCTGAGACCAAGAGTTAGTTTACACTGTACTCATGTGACTTGTGAAAGATCCATGGATAATCATAAAGCCATTGTAATAAGAATTAAGATGTGCTTTCTGCTGGTTTCTATTTCCCTCAGTGAATAAAAGCATAACTTGACATATTACCCTAAAGCAGTTATGAGTTTAAGTTGAGGTAACAAGCTAGTAGAGAAATCAGAACCAGGGCCAGATATTCAGTGTCCTCTTACAGCTCCTGAGTTCTCAGCAGTGCTGTTTGTTACAAAACCCCTAATGCACAGACAGTGTATACTATGTGACAGACATTGTGCTGAACACTTGATATCCACCCTTCCATTTGCTCCTCACAAGCCATTAGGAGATGCGGCTATTATGTGTTCAATTTACCAGGTTAGAAAACTTCAATGCTGCAGTCACAAGGAGCTTGCCAAAGATGACAGATATAGCTGAATTCTATTCCTTGGTGACACAATTCCAAAAACCATCAACGGTTGGACTATGTGTTCTATAGCCATTTTACCTGAGGGGAAAGGATGCTTTTGCTTTT
Source organism: Psammomys obesus (assembly GCF_907164565.1). NCBI lineage: Eukaryota > Metazoa > Chordata > Mammalia > Rodentia > Muridae > Psammomys > Psammomys obesus. The sequence goes on along the minus strand of NW_026590859.1, from coordinate 824,063 downwards.
ATACATCACAGTTTCTGTAGAATGTTTTGCCAAAATAACCAAATTATAGATTTTAGAAAGCCACAAAAGATGATATGGACACCAGATGTGGAAGCCTCTCCTTGCCTGGCCAAGATATCTTCTGTCCAAGTGAGAAACTTGGCAATAGGCACCTCTTCTCACCAACGGATTGGAGGAAATGAGCTCAGCAAGTTGCAAATCTGAGAATCAGCAGTTCTGAATATTAGACTAGAATGTGGCCCAGATTCAACCCTACATCTTTAGGAAGGGGCACTCCCTCAAGGAGGAGCTAACAGAACCCACATCTGACCCTTAACTGGAGGAGGGAAAGACAAAACCAAAATAATGGGTACCACAGATAACTGTTTATTCTTTCCTAGCACAAGCAAATAAACTGCATTGGAGCCTCCAAACTTCATAGTGGGTAATATTCCTTTAATGGAATGCTTTTAGAGAAGAGTCATAAAAATAAATTGAAAAGTGCTTTCTGCTGGCTACAGCTGGTGTAAACAGCATCTGAGCAAACAGGATAACACAAGGCTGAACGCTGCATCGCCATTTTTATTACTCATCCTCGACAGGCCTTATAATAGTATAAATTCACTTAAAAAAATGGACTCTTCTCCCACCGGCACCCTCCTTTTCCCAACTCCACACACCCAACAGCATTCCGTGTTAATTCTGAGCAGCATAATTACAGGTCTTTTTATGATTAAAGTTTGAGACCAATTAGCTGATACTTCAAGCCCTTCAAATGCCAGCTTCCCTCTCAGTAGACACTCCCTGTTCTGCTGGGATTCATCTTTGTGCTTGGAAAAGGCAAATGTTTTCTGAGGAACAGAGAAAGCAGGTTTGTTTGGGGACAGGTTTCCTCCTCCCCTCTCCTCTCCAGTTCTCATCTGCCTGTGTATAGGTGCACCTGGCTGCTAAAATGGTCACATACTCTGTAAAGCATACACTGAATATTCATGCAGGGTCCCCACACGGAGGCTGATAACAGGTAGTTGCTTCCTGGAGCTGGCAGTAGCTTTTTCCCTGCAGATGAATCTGGGACTGCCAGCTGCCACCATTTTAGAACCTGCTCAAAAGTAAGTAGTACCCCAGAAAGGAAGTTTCTATAGCCCTATCCCTCTGCTCTGTCTACCCCAATATCTAACACCCTATATTCACCATCTAGCAAGAGGAAATGGTCCTTGAATCATATGATCCGCACAGTCGGTTAACAAGAAGGAATCATAGACTGTCCCAAATCACTAGGAGCTTCAGGGTGAGCAAAGGAGATTCCACCTGCAGTATATTTTCAACAGCACATGGGGCTGGAGGTTGAATGACCAGACCATGGAGCATCTATTGGTAACCGCAATCCCTGTACATAAAGCATCTTTAATCCTCACATAGCCTTTCAGGGTATTTATCATGGTGACTATATCCCAACTGAATCTCACATGATTAAATCACTTAACAAAAGTCAAATGATCATCAAACTAGCACATGGCAATCTGGAATATGATGGCAGCATACGTCAAGGCTATAAGCTCCACTCCGCCCCTCCCTGCAAGCCAGCAGATGGGGCTAAACTGGGCTTCAGCTTGTACAGATGGTTGCAAGGGGAAACTTTAGAACATTTGGGAAAGAAAAATTAGACTAATTTGTGCAGAGTTGAAGGATTAAAGTGACCATAAAATACAAAAATATTGGTTCAGAAAAGGATATACAGAGCTAACCCCAGATGCATTACTAAATCAACAGTTCAACAATGCATTGGGTTATTATGCTACATTTAAATAACTGAGAGGGCCAGGCAGCAATGCAGAAAACACACGAGCTACAATGTAAGTAAAGATAAAATAATAATCATCTCAAGAAATACAAATGGCCCTCTAATTGCAACTCTAAGAAAATCAGTATTAACAGTGTTCTCACATAAAACTTCTAGTTAAAGTTGTTTAAAGTGAAAAACAAGTCTATCCCCTGGGCAGAAACTGATGGTGTTTACACAGCACCAAACAGATGGTTTTCTCTCCTTTCCCAGAGTGGTGTGGAGGGAAACCTACTGCTCGCTCTGGTGCCTCCACACTACTCTCCTCAAGTCCATGCTACCTCCCACCCATCCCCATTCCTGCAAGGCTCCTCTCAAGTCCAGTCCCTATTCCAGAAATGTACTCTCTTTAGTGCCCCCTCCTCCCTCTACAGGGGCAACTTCAGCCCACGGTTGTCTTCTGTTTTTCCAAGTGAGAGGGCTGCTGGCGTCACATATCTTCCTCTTTGGAGCCCTGAGACAAAGAGTGATCTTATTCTTCCTGCTTTCCTTCACTCCACATACTTATTTGTAATACCTTTGAATTAGCTAAGGGGGCTTGAGGAGAAGAGATATGGCTAATATTGACTGTCACCTTAACAAGATCTAGAGTCACCTATAAAACAAACTCGTGAATGTGTCTGTGAGGGAATTCCTAGGTTATGTTAGATTAACAAATCCACTGTTGCTGTGGGTGGCACCATTCCATGGGATGGACAGAGTCACAGACTGAATAAAAGGGAGAAAGAAGGCTGAGCACCAACATCCAGCTCTCTGGTTCCTCACTGTGTATACAGTGTGACCAGCTGCCCCATGGTCCTGGTGCCATGCTTTCCCTACCATGATGAACTGAACCTAAAACTACCACCTAGAATAACCCATCCCTTTCCTGAGGTGGGTATTTTGTATTAGCTAATACAGGAGGCAATGTCTGAAGAGAAAGCCATGGTTACAATTACCAAGCCTAATATTTTCCTGTCTTACACTTCTCTTCCATGCTATTCATAATGATTCCACTTTCTCTCCTAATAACATGCATATATAATAATCTGTAGAAGTTCTCAGAACTGGAATCTGCACCTTTTCTTACCTGTTTGACAGTGTCGCATGTGCCTACTTTCAGATCAAGTTGCTGTTGTCTCCTTCCCTATCCTGGCCAGCATGACCCAGTGTGAGGTCACATCAACACATCCCACCTTTTCCTGGAGCCCATATCAATGGTCCCTGTGACAACAAGCCTTGGCTGGTCCTTTCTAGTCACCTGTTTCCAGTATAAAAACCAGTATCACCAAACCTGATTATTATTCCCAAAAGCAGAGTCTTGATTGAAATAGGTTCCAACACAGGATATAATTAGTTCATCATAGCTTAAAGCCAAGTAAATAAAAGAAGGCAAGTCTGGGGTCATAAAAGTGCCCAGTTGTTAAAGTATCAACCATGCAATCAGCAAGCATAAGGACTGGAGTTCTGATCCTCACACGCCATGCAAAATGCTGGGTTGACGTGGTAGCCCACCTATAAATCCCAGTGATTAAAAGGCAGGGAAGAGATTCTCTGGCACAACCTGGCTAGCTAGACTAGTTTTATCAGCCAGCTCTGGGCTCAACAGAGAGTCTCTAATACAATGAATAAGCCAGAAAATGGTCAAGGGAGACTCTTGACATTAACCTTGGGTTCTCACATGCATGCACATACATGTATACAGACACATACAACTATATTTACATATGCATGCACAAAAGGAAAAACACAAAAGGAAAAACAATGAAGAAGACAGGTCTTTTAAACAGAAACAGGAACACTAAAACAAAGTTCTGAGTCAAGCTGCACAGCTGTGGCAGCAAAGTAGAGCAGCAGTCTTGGGACAGAAACCTTAGCTGTAACGTGCTGTCATTTCCAAACAGAGATTAGAAGTCTACATCAAGCTAACCAGGGTTAGCTGTGGCATTATCTTCCAAAGTTCTGTGATTTCTGTCTGCCTTTCTCCTACCAGGAAGAAGGCACCTTGAGCCCAGTTTTGATTTCACTGGAGGATCCCTAATTTTGTTTTGATTATCCATTCTACATTATTGGCTTGTTTTCTGACTTTTCTGCCCCATTCCACCCTTGTCATTTCTATGCGTGAGGGCCACATTTCTCATGCCTGAGGGTGGCTATATCTAACACATATATGAGCCGATGTACACGGGGGTCGACTTTGCAAGGTTGTCCCCTATAGTACCTCGCAATTTGTGCTTCCATTGTCTGGGCTGTCCTGTCATTTTGTGTGGGCTTCTGTGAGAGAACATATCAGTGTGTTTTAGCTGCTTGTCTGCATGTCTCTCAGTGGGGTGGGCCTGAGGGACCAGTGTGTTTTCTTGTCCAACTCTGTAGCCTATGCCAGAAACACCGATGGGCACAACCTACATCACAGGCACCCAGTGTGTGCTTCTGAAATGAATGATCCAATCAATAAATCAAAATTCTATTTTAACTTATTCTCTCCAATCTGCTTTCAAATTTTGCAAACCGAGAGAGGCCAGTGTGGCATCTGTGTGTGCATGGTGAGCCAGACAAGGTGCTCAGACAGGAGATGTAACTATCACAGCCAGAAGCTGGGTGACTGGGTGGCCCTGTGCTCCCAGGGCTAGTTGTCTAGGTTGGGGCTCTGTTTCCCTCCAAGCCCAGAGCATGGGAAAATACATTTTCAAGACTTCCTCAAGAGAAGCTGTAGGATTCAAAACACACCTGGGAAATTCAGACAAGATCTCAATAATAAAAGCTGTAATCAGGGAAGAAACACTTACTTAAGCAAATAATTTGCCTTGGGAGTAAAAGGCTGAACACAATGTTCTTCACAGGCATGGACTTCAGCTGGCATTTCAGCTTTGGTCTGAACAGACTTTGCTGAACAAATCTCAAAAATAAAATATTTACACTACACCCAACCTCGGTAGAGATGGCCTTCAAATCAGAGGAAGAAGCAAATAAAACATTTGAGATCAAATCTGTTGAGAGAGGGATAGAAAGGAGAAAGAAGAGGGGATGGAGGGATGGAGGGAGGGAGAGAGGGGTGAAGGGAGGGAAAGACAGAGGGAGAGAGACAGGGAGGAAGGGAAAGATTAAAGTCTAAGCACTATTCAAAAGCTAATCAATCTGACCAGAATCTTCTCCCAGTGGAGGTAACAGGGATGGTGATGAATTTCATCTTATCTCTGCAGTTATGGGGATGACTTGCCATCATTGGATATGATGTGTGGTCCCCAACTTGGAAGAAGGAACAAGTTATGGGACATTATATATTTGCATTAGATAAACAATAGCCAGACAACTGTATACCAAAGAGATATATAGTTTCAGATTTGGAAAAGATAGATTTCAAATAAACACCAAAAGACAACTGAACCTGTAGATGCCCAGAAGAGAAGTCATGGTATGCTTAAAGACTCACTGTTTGGAGAGGGCAGAGCAGTGCGGTCAGGACGCAGGAGTGAAACAGGCAGAGGAACCAGTGGGTCATCCAGACAGACGAATAGGGGCAGCTTCTCAAAAGTCTGAGTTAAAAACACTAAGAGTAAAGCAGAATGAAGCAGTGTGGACTGTAACAAGTGGACAGGTTAGTTGCTGCTTAGAAACACTTGGACTCCTTCCCAGAAGTAAGCAGAAGCCCACCTGCCTGAGCTCACCAACCTGTGCATTCATGATGAAAAACCACACATAAAGACAGTAGAGATTCCAGAGAACTGACTGTACAGAACCATCACAGTTTTCTAAAACCACCTCCCTTCCAGGTCTCACTTGCCTGTCCACTCCTCCGACTTCTCATTTTAATGCTATGGTAACTTGTCTAGGGGGCACATCTTCCCTGAGAGACTCCACTCAGTCAGCTGGATTTAGACATCACAGAACCGTAGAACATAAGGACATCCAGATTTGTATTCTGTAGACTTCTCTGCCACCTGACCTCTGAACATGCTCACCCAAGTGTGCCTTTCTTATCTTCACTTGAACGGCTTAAAGAGGTTAAAAAATATAATTTGTAAGACCAGAGTTCTTTGCTATTATTGACCCATCAAAATGTTTCCTGAATTTATCTGAGAAAATACCTTATCTACCCATTTTTCAGCCAAATGTATTTTGGCAACTTCCCCTATTCTTCTCTCTCCAATCTCACTCTCCGTGGTATCTTTTTCTTCTCAACCATAATATATATGTAACATATACATCATCTATTGACAAGCCATTTATTTCTTAGAGACAAACAGATGTCTCTTTTCCATTTTCACAGTAACAATCTTAACTTCAATCATTATTGGGGTTTGCTTCCTAAACTTTTGATTGTTACTTCCTTCTATTCTTGCTCCCTAAAATTAACTCCCCACATTGATGCCAATGTAATTCTTTTTAAAGGTTTAAATAGTAGAAATTTAGCAAAGTTTATTTAATAATACATGAGAATAAAGGTACTTGGCAGAAATTCCCTGGTATGTTCACTGTCAATGAACTCAGCATCATTCCACAAAATAATTCCAGGGTATAGTTACTCCCCTGCTTACCCTGTATGTCCACTAGGCTTGCCATAGTCCTTAGAACCACCCTCTTAGAGGATCTGCACCCATGTAACAAAACTTGTGCAGTGGTGAAGGGAACAGAGGGCTGTATAGGTCAGTTTATGTTTTGATAATATAACACTGATATGGAGCTTTGACATGGACCAAGATGGTTACAGATGGACACCCAGGGGGTGATGGGGCAGCACAAAATGGCTGACACCAGATGTTGAGGAACCCCAAATAAATAGTAATGTAATCTGTTAAAAAACTATTTCTGACATATGCCACTTTTATGTGATTCTGTGTAAATATGGCCTTGAAGACAAAAGCAAGCACCTTTACCCTTTTCCTTCATGCCTGTGTATATCTATTGGACCTGTGCAGCCTGTGCCCTTGTCTGAACCTGGGCAGCCCATCTCTATGCAGCCCATGTGAGCTAGCATGTGCCTACTAGAGTATGCCTGCTTAACAACTGTGTGCTGGCGAATGGAGTATAGCTTTTTGTTTGTTAATTCTCAAATTCCTTTTCATCTCCCAGCCTCCCCCATCCCTTTTGGTTCCTGGCATTGGAGCTTGGACCTCAAAAGAGAACAAGAACTTATAATTTCAATAGCAGAAATAGAAGTAACACTGGGGATTGCTAGCCAGCCAATTAGCTGAATCAACAAGCTCCAAATTAAATGAGAAAGACTATCTCAAAACCTAAAGTAGAGAGTGACTAAAGAAAACATCAAATTGTCCAGTCCTCAACACTGGCTTATATCCTCTACCCATATATACAAGTGTGTACATACATACAAAGAACATTTCTTTGCCATGCCCTCTCCACCTCTCCATCCCTACTCACAGAAGATTAGCTTTTGAACCATCAGACAAATGATGTCAGCAACCTGAACCTTGAGAAACATGTGGGTAGCTGACAATGCTGCACATTATCTTCTGGACTCCAAATGCAGCTCAGCATAGCTGGAGACTTAGCTGACTCGCATTTTAACAGAAAGCAGCCCTAGACTTGGGGGCCATTACTACCATCTTCCAACTGGAGCGTGAGGATCAGGGGTCACATTCAAAGCTGCGTTAAAGGCATTAAGCAGGGACAGGAGGGGCAGATGAGGTGGCTGTATTTGTTGGCTTGAGATGAGCGCTAGCGTAGAGTTCTGAAGTGCCCCTAAGGACTCCAGATTCTGAATAATGTAATGTGTGCTCTTCGCTGTACCATCACATCCATTATGCTATTACTCAGCTCATAATGCCAGCACTTTAGGTATTAAAGTCTGTGATTTACAGAGGAAGAAACTGAGGCTCAATCAAAAAAGTTCCATGACAAACATTGTAGGACCATGTTGTTTTCTGACAACGTGGATGTGTTTTTAACATGAGCAGAAAGTAATACCACCTCACATCTCTCTCCTAAATGAGATCCCAGCAAGGTTACCTGTTAGTGTAGGAAGCCTAGAGGATCTCTGTCTTCCTGTCAAAAAAGCACCCTGGCTGGTGTAGTACCAGAGGGCTCTGAGTTACCCCATCCTTCACCCTCAGCATGCTCACTCTCCACTGCAGCAGTTTCAGGAGGACACGAAGCTAGCCTTCTGTCCTGGCTCCTCACCTCACCAGAACTGCCTCTGTAGCTCTGTGGACTGGGTGTCCTTGCTGCAGGGACAACCTCACGTTCACACTCCCAACCCTCCAACCCTCTGGGGAGTGACTGCTGATTAAATGCAGCTCTTCCCACCCACAATCCAATCTGCGGCCTGAGGTGTTGTCAGGAAGCCTGCCGTCATCTGCCGAGCTCTCTGCCCTGTGTTACTGTGCAGACAGGGGAAAATGACAGTGTTCATCATTTCCTCTAAATGATTCTGTGCTGATTCAGCCAGTTTCAACTCCGAAGCAAAGCAACAGAGAAAAAGAAGGGAAAAATAACCAGAATAGAAGAGGGACCACTTATCAACTGTTTGGAGGTATTGGTACGGATGGGCCCTTTCAGAAAAGTCCTTGTTATATGCTCCAAGGACACACAGCTATGCAGGAGAGCAGCCTGCTAGGTTTGCCTGTTATCTGTGCTACTTATTTTCACTTGATGTACAGGGACTTTTTTGGAAAGAGCCCATTGTTCCTAGCACTGACAAACACATAAAGAACCAAACAACCAGGAATATGCCTATGCTAGTTCAAAATGTAGCCACAGTCTTGGGCAAGCCACTTCCTATCTCTGAATCTCAGTTCCTGTTGTTCTAAACAAAGATAACCAAGCACTTTGCATGTTTCGCATGCTACACAGCTCCACAGAAAGTACAGCACACAGTGGGATGCTCTTTTTTCTCCAAAAATGTTAATAATAACACCTATAGGAAACAGGAGCCATGGTCAGGCTGGTCAAACTGAAAGCGTTTAAAAAGTATTCTTGTTACACTTTATTCACTTATCCTGGGGTGTGTGAGCCTCACGTGCCCTGGAGTACATGTAGAGGTCATAAGACAGTAGAGTCTCTCTTCTACCATGTGTATCCTAGGGATTGAACTCGGGACTTCAGATCTGACAGCAAGCTCCTTTTCCTATTAAGCTCTCTTGCTGGTACCAAACTAACAACTCTTGTGAATAAAGGACTCTTAGGAGAGAGTTCTACTGCATGACACTTCTAGGAGAAAGGCTTGCCTTAGGAATGAGCTGAAAACACTCATTTTCTGTGCCTCTGTGTTTTCATAGTTCTAAAATCTCTCTCCATCCCCTCCCTACCCCCAGCTCATTAAACTCTCTTCTCACCTGCCCTTAAACCTCGAGGCTTTTATCAACAAAACACTGCCTGTAAGAAATAACACCCACATTTTAATCCCTCCTGGAATACTATAAACCACATCAAGATGTGTATATTCCTGCTTTCTGCCTTCCCTACCTGAACTTTTAATTAAATAAAGCTAATTAAGCTGTTTGAGTGAGTGTGTGTAGGTTTCTTTCTAAGACCCAGAATTTGTTTTGTCCAAACAGCAAAACTACAAACCAATTCCTGTGTGAGACTCACCTCTCCTTCCTTCATACTATTCTGCAAAGGGTCATTGTTCCTTCTTTCCCAACACTTCTTTTTTGTCTCCTAGGCACATCATAAGTCTATCTGAAAACCACTGTAGAAAGTCTGTTTTTACTCCAGAAGACAATTAAGACACACATATTTCATCTAACAAGCTTACACTCTTAAGATAAGACAAAAGTAGAATAGCCCATGAGAGGGCCTTTGTGGGTCCCCTCTGAGGATTTATCACCTGCATAGGACAAGAACCCTCTGATGGGTTGAGTACGGATGGCAGTATCAAACCATACTCTACATTTATCTATTTGTTTGCATGTGTATGTGTGGTGTGTATATGTGTTCTTATGTCTATGTATGTGTGTATTGTCTGTGTGCATGTGTATGTATGTAGATGTATTTGTATGTATAATATATGTTATATGTATATGATGTGGGGAGCACCCCACCTATCATAATGTGTACATTTTTGTCTCACTGGCTATCTTCATATCTACCAGAGTCCCTGTGCACATTCTCTACCCTTCTGAGAAAGCAATAAAGGCGTAAGAGAATGGTTTTCTTGTGTTGACCCAGTCACCACTGAATGGCATATATTAGGAGATTACTACAAAAATACTGAATTAATCACAGTGGAAGGAGATCTGTGTGGCATCTTAGAAGCTGGACAAACCTCAGTGGTCACATAGACAAGAGTGCTGCACCCCCTGGCATCCCCTACACCGACCCTGAAGAAGAGAGTCAGTGGATTCCTCATAATCAGAAACGAATAAAAGGAATCCCTTCTTCCAAACTCCTACTTTTGTCTTTCAGCTGTTAGCCGCATCTCATTCAAACTGATACAATAGCCAGGCTGCCCACTTCTGACTGGGACAGTTCATAGGTGACGTACAGTAAGCCTACAGCATGAGCAGCACTGGTGGAAACCTTCCTGGCTTGCACCTCTGAATACTTCTGGAGTCATTTGCAGTCCCATGATTCCTGTTTCCATGACTCTGCATGGTGTCTAGCTCCTTCTTTCTTCTCAGTACTGACAGGGACTTCAGAAGGGCCAGGTTATCTCGCTTCCATACTCACACTTGATTTCCACATTTCTGACTGTGTCCTCCGCAGTCTACACTAGTATGCGTTCCTGAGCCTCTTGTGGAGTGTAGCACTATTTCCTCCTCTCTGCCTGGTCAACTGGGACATTGTTTACACAAGTATTTCATTTCTCTGATATAGACATGGGTTCAAATTGTCCCCTGAAGCCTCTCCCCTCTGGCCATGGCCCTCTCCTTTCACTCCTAAAACTGCCTCTTTTCTGTGTTAAGTGGTCTGAGGCTTTGGATCCTTCCTTTGCTCTTGGGGCCAGTGCAGCCATCCCCAGCCCAGCTCCTCTCTTGGATGCAGATTAATTGAGACTATTGGAATCCACTCTGGAAATCACCAGGCCCCACTCTCCAATCAACCATACCCACTGAACTCCCTTTGTAACAAGAGAGTAGAGACAGTGGGCTGGCTTCAGTTTCTCATGTATACACATCTAACAACAAGAGGCTGTCCCTCAGCATCAGATAATCATTCTTCACAGTGGGGTATGTTACATTTAGCAAGGCAGAAATTGCCCTGGGGAAGGACTAGAATATATACAGTCTGCTATATAATTTAAAAAATGAGGAAAAAAATCTCATGACTTCTCCCTTTCTGTGCCGTTAAGACAAACATCCTTTTCCTTGGTTATACACACAAGCTGATGGGGAATGCGTCTTCCCTCCAGAAATCATTTCTGAAAAGCAGACATTTAACATTTCCAATCTGTCTCTGAAGCCAAGATTAAATTACATTTTGTTTTGAAAGAATTGAAAACACACTTGTTAATATAATAAACACCTTCCGTTAGTTTGAGAATTTCTCTTTTTTAGGTACATAATTCAAAAATTATCTATTATGGTTAAAAAAAAAAACTTGGGCCATCTGGGTTTGTGATAATGTCTGTAAGTGATAAGTCTTCAATTTCCTTCATTCTTCATTATTGGCGACACACAGAGAGTGATCACTCCAAAGTCGATGTTTGTTTTCTGCTGTCTGACTATTGTTCATCAGAATTTATGAAGCAAGAAAAAGGTATTTTCTTGATTTTCATACTTTAGCTAACAGTCCAGTGGTGACAACCCATTTAAAACTCAGCAAGTTGGATGCTTAAGCTATGGAGTTTGATAATGTATCCATCATTTTAACAAATAGGCTATCTTTCCTCCTTCAGCTCTCTGTAAAGTCTTTTATAAATGGAAAGGACAGGGAAAAATGCTTATTTGCCATTTATCTGTCAGGCCATTGGCTTAGCCCTGCATCCTATCTGACAGTATGGAGAGAGAGTAATGCATCATCAAAAGACACTCTGATGATGTGGAGCAAGGAGAGGGCAGGCAGAGGGCATGCTGCACACAGACCTGCCTGCTTTGGCCTTTGCTAATGTGTCTCTCTAAGGGGTAGGTGTGAGGTAGAAGGTTCAGGGGTAAGCAAATAACAGGTAACGGCTTCCTATCCTCTGGGAGGGAATGTGTGTGGGAAAGAAGCTTCATGAAAGATTTCCTGACCCGAAAATCTTACATCCAGGAATAGCCCAGGACTAATAAGGGAATCCTGGTAGATGTGCCAGTGTTTTAGTCCCCGTGAGTCATCTCCTCTTTAGGACTGCCTGGTGTATTTATTAGCTATACTTTATCCAAAGTAGAAGGAGTATGGTAGCTGTTAGGCTTGAGCCAGCCATCAAGCTGATGGTTGCAGCCATAGTAGAACACTTTTAAGACACTTGTGGAAACTGCTGGAATGCAAATATTTCATCATAGGAGCCGTGCTTCCTGAAATTTGTGAGTTAATAATAAATCTTTTTGGAGTCAAGGTGGCTTAGGGCTAGAGTGCAGCAAGGTCCTATCTCCAGGCCTATGCAGCTTGCTGTGAGATAAAAAACACTAAAGATAATCAGCTTATAGGGAGAAAAAGTCTTCATGTCCACAGTACTGGAGGCCCAGCCCATGGTTGTCACGTCTCAGTAGGGTATGATATGCCTATGGTGGGAGCATGTGGCAGGACAAAACTGATTCCCTCCTACCCAAGTTTAAAAATCCAAAAATGACAGAAAAAAGACCAGAGTTCCGTAATACTCTTTGAGTATATAACACCAGTGCCCTAAAGTCTGCCTCTAGGATCCACATCTTTTCCCATAGTGCCATGATCTAGACCACACATTTAACACACGGGGTTAATGTCGGTATGCTCTTAAGACCTCCACCACAGCAGCATTCTCTAAAAGCCTTCTCTGTGGAGATACAGTGGGAAGAGGAGGGGCCAGCTGGGACGTCAAGTTCTACTCAATATACAGGTATGTTTTGTAGATGTGGTTCTTAATGAGGCGAGCCCCTCACCACCCTGCTTCAGTTGTAAGACATGAAAGGAACCTAGGTCCTCTTGAGCTAATGTTCTGCCTTACGTGAAGCAACCAGTGTCGAGCTGGCAGAGAACAAGCACTTGAGGCTAGCTCCTCAGGATCCTGTTTCTGAGAGCCCATGTCTTCCTTTGGGATCACCCACAATTACAGAATGCCTGAGTTTTGTTTCTTTCTCCATAATTTGTGGCTGAGGTCAGAGGCTGTCTTCTGAGTGACTAATTCCCTTTCCTGAAATGAATACCACAAAAGCAGCTACCAGACATATCTGTGTGGGTTCCTTGGCAGCTGGATCCTCTGTCCACCAACTGTGCTTTCTTCTCTTGAAACCTCGTGGGTTAATGCTATAAAGTTAATTTTTAATTTCCATTCTTTCTAAGATTACCCGTGGGGCATCCAGCAGAATATAAGTCGGGAATATATCTATATCTATATCTATATCTATATATATATATATATCTTATAATAAAATAATTTAAAATGATAGATTAGATCTTAAAATATATGAACAGATTATATTATCGCTTGCCTAGGAAACTTCATCCCTCTGGGATAGTCTGACTCTGTTTCTGATTAAAGGCAAAAATGCTGTTAAGAGTTTTTGGCTTCTAATTTTTCATTATTCTTATTTGTAAGCACTTTTGCATTGGTAACTCCTTACAATTTACTAAGTGTTTTGCTCTTAAACAGCACTTAGTAGAAAAAGGTACAAAAAAAAAAATCACATCTCGCAGTTAGGCCAGTAAATTTACCTCCAAGACCTGAGCCTGCACAGGTCATTCTGCACTTCAGGTTTTGTGTCCCTGTCACTGCCAGTTGCCCATGAGCTGCTCCTGCCCATATCAACAGAAGCCTGGGGTGGCTGCCTGCTGCTAACTGTGGCTTAGGGCTCTGACAGACCTCAGACTACATTATCAGGGTTCATTCACGAGCAAGAACAAAGACAGCACTGCCCAGACAGAGCAAGGAGCCTAGATTCCTACAAGTCATGTGGTCTTAGTTTATGGTGGCACCAACTTAAACAGCCCTCAATGAAATAATGTGACCGGATTTTTTCCCCTCTGTTTTGGAGAGTAGGTTAATAACCTTGGCCATGACCTTCATTCTTTCTCTAAACATTTCTCAGCCAACTGCAGAGAACAACCATATAATTTGTCTCCAAACCATACTATTCTGATAGTGAAGGAGGAAAATAGGTGTGAACAGAAACCTTCCTGAGCATGTCAGGGGTGAAGACACCTGGGTCATGAGCCTCTCACCTCCAGAGCAGAGACAAAGCTACGAACTAATTTCAAAGCACAGACTGAGTCTTTACTTTGGGTAAACATCTCCACACTGTTTCTCTCTAACATCCAGCGGTTAGAGCCTTCCCGGTACCACAGGAGAGGGGATATTTGATACTGTGTATATTTTGTCCTCCAAGCAGTTGGTATGGCAAGGCATCAAAGTGTGTGGCTCCAAAGCCAGACTGCCTGGGTTTATAGCTTCACTCCATGCTTACCAGCTGCGTGACCAACATTCTGGCTGTGCCTTGTCCTTTTGTCTGCCAGCCTGTATGTCTCTGCCTCTCTCTGTCTCTACAGGCTATGTGTGTGTGTGTGTGTGTGTGTGTGTGTGTGTGTGTGTGCGCGCGCGTGCGCGTGCCTGTGTCTGCATCTGTGTCTGTCTCTAAAGCCTGTCTGCAGTATATAGAAGTTTTCTCCCAGTTTAATTGTCAATGTGTTGAACACATGACCAGAAATTCTTCCCACTGAACTGTGAAGTCCTGGGGCTTAGGTGACATGGCCGTGTGACAGAATAATTTGATAAGTCCCTCCTTGCCTTAGTTTCTTCATCTGTGAAATGCAGTTAATATACAGAGACCTCACTGATGCTTTGCAAGTACATATCTTTGCAGCCCCCTGGATATGTTCCTCAGTGCACAGAAAGTATGCCCAGTAACCGGAAGCTGTCAGTGTCATGCTTCAAACAGGCAAAGGCAAAGGGAAATAGAGAATCCTGATTCTCCACTGAGAATCCACTGAGCCAAACAAAGGCAACATAGGAATGTTGAGATTCTTCAATTGAACAAGAATGAGTTAGATAGGACCAAATAATTTTCTTTTTCACTCCGTGAGGAACTTTCTCAGGGATATAGCTCAGAAACAGCTGCCATGCCCTCCTCTTACACAGCAGGAGGCACACTTTCCCTGTCCTGTCTAGAGCCCTGGCAACCGACATCTACAATCACATTTTTACTCACCACCTCTTTCCCACAAACTCATGGTGCATCTAATTACCTCACAACCTTCTACGCTAAGCCTGCCCTGAAAGAGTCAGTAAGAACCAGCCCCCAGGTCTGCAGGACACATACATGCGGAAAGTCCTTCACGTGTAAAATGAGGAAGCTGGCCTTGCTTGATGACCTCTAATATGCTCGCCAGTGCTAACATTCTATGGGTCTGTGATTTGGAGGTGCTCATGGATTACCAGGGTGCCAGAGGGTGAGCTCTGTACATTTCTCATGCATAATGGGCTGGAGAGAAGCAATCAGTGGGAATTAGAGTCAAGTCTCCAGCACTGCCTTTTGTCCTGGCTGCTTATCTGGAGGCCGAAGGTCTTGCTTCGCTGGAGTCTTAAATATTGATTTCAGCCTTCCTGATCCTTCAGGCTTCCTGAAGAGCCAAAGAGTCCCTTTTCTGAGGAGAGAACAAGGTAGGAAGAGGACAGAGGCTAGTGGACTATTTCCATACAAGTAAAGAACTTTCAGAGTCCAACTGCCTTGTTCAAAGTTTCTCTGCTGCTATCTGCTGGATTCCATTGCTGCTGTGTTGAAAACTATAAAATGCTTCACTTGCAAAGCTCCATTGTATGTGGAGTTTCGATCCACCAGCTTTCAGGAGGCATTGAGTGACTGCAACACTTCAATAGCCAGAACCAGGAGCTAAAATCACCAAAGACATAGATCCTGGAAACAGGAAATGAGTTTTGCCCTGTCCTTCCTAGGAAGTTCTGATCTGGGGTAATGGAGGCAGGGGGATATATCTAAATTTTCTACAAGGCAAATTAACAGTTTCCTTAATATTCCATTTGCATGAAACTCACCAAAAGAGAGGTTTCTCTCAGCCTTTAAGGAATGCAACTCCTCTTGCTGTTGGGTTTTCATTGGCTGTCATGGAAGGTTTTACAATGGCGTGTTCAACAGAAACCTTCCAGAGGATCCTTCTGCCAGGTGTTGAGGGGATTATTTAACCCTATCCAACCCAATTGTCTCTCTCACCCACAGCCCTGACTTTGCTCCGAGAACATACTACCAAGGTTTGTGTGTGATTTAGGGAAGTTGAATCCAGGAATATGTGACCAGATCCTCACAAAGCAGAGTCACGGTTCACAGTGAACCACATGTTCTGACCTCAATTTGCCATGCCAGCAGAGATGCCTGGACACATTTTCAACTTGTCAGTCTTTCCATCAAGTATATTTTACCTTGGGACTTTGTGGAAAGATACTGTGAATTACACCCATGTGTACACACACACACACACACACACACACATAGGCTTGTGTCAGGACTGCAAGAAAGACAGCCATAGGAAGTATTTCTTCCGTACCTAAGAGATTTATCCCTTTGTAACTCAAGTTCAATTCCAGTCTTTAGTGCCACACAAGGAGATGGTTAATAGATAAGTGAAAAATTCACTGTCTTGGTGAAATCAAATCCTGTTTTTGCAGGATATTTGATCCCATTGTGAACCTCAAAATTGTAAACTGTAAGACCCTGTTTCTTTGGTGTGATTGAACTCTATCACACACCTTTGATCCAAAAACTTTCTGATTATTGTAAACTGGTGATTATGGTATGGTTAACCCAGCCCTAGCACACAACTTAAATCTAAACGCTTTCTGTACACAGAATTTAATAAAGTTAACCCTAGGCCAAGAGGCAGAGCAAGAAGACAAGTGACAGGGATTAAAGAGGAGGAGAGATTTTGAGATGAGGGGTATTTAAGACAGTGTGGAGAAGAAGAAAGGGCTATTAGCTCAAGCTCTGTCTTTAGCTTAGGCTTCAGTTCTTCAGCTCCCTGTCTTTTTGGGCTTTGAACTAGCAAGACTTTGGCTTTGTTTTTTCATTTGTTTGTTTGTTTTGTTTGTTTTTGGTTTTTTTTTCTGTTTTGTTTTGTCTTTTGCTCCTTGTCTGTCATCTGAGCAAATGAACATTTGGATTTTTTCTCAGACCTGAGCTGAGAAGGAAGGTTAGGTGGTTACTTTCTCTGCCTCTCTGAGCTAGCAGATTTTTACCCCAGCATCTGCTACCTGAGTCTTTATTGGTAAAATAGAACAGTTGGGATGTTCCTTCTTTTAAACAACATCCTGTCTTATTTTAAACTGAAGAAAGGAGAAAATAAAATGACAATGAGTGCTGAGAACAAGTAGGAAGGACACAGTAAGAAGGGCAAGTGGCCTAACAGAGCTGCCCAGAGATACTGGGAAATCTCCATGATATCACAAGGAGGCTTTTCCTGTGATTGGCTCTGTAAATCTCCAGAAACTTTATGTACACTCCTGCTCCACTGCCTGCAGCATTCTGCACAGTTCTCTGAAGCCTGAAGCCCCTGGGAGCTCGGAAAGAAAATGAGATATGATGACATGGGTTTTCTATGGCTCTGTGGTCACCTTCCCAGTAGGAAGTCCTGCTGGTGATACCTAAGCATTCTGAAGTCTCAGAAACAGTGCTAATGTGAACCCAGGAACTAATCCTCAACCTATTGAGAATAGAGAGGACCACTGCTCTCTAGATGGGGGAGAATTCAATGGAAAACAGGGTATTCCCTCCACCATGGCGAGATTTGATTACTGTTCTTAGCAGCTCCATAGCATTAGGGTTACATTAAAGGTACCACTTACCACTTAAGAAGAGAAAAGTTTTCAAGATTCAGGTGTCTCTCTGATGTGTTTGTCCTTTGCTTTTTGTGTCTCCTCTCTATGGAGAGAGAGGCACCTGCATATACTGGGACTTGAACATTCCAACACAGCATGTGTAGTCAATATTCTGTAAGACAATACAAGAAATAATCAACTTAAAAGGAGGAAATATTTATTTTACCTCATAACTTCAGTCTGTGATCACTTGGCTCATCATTTCTTACCTGTAATTAGGTAAAGACATGAAGTTCAGCAAACCTCCCACTCGTAGCAGCCAGGAGAGACAGAGATAGAGAATGCCAGGATCTTTTAACACAGCTTTTGGAACTGCTAACCTCCAGTTATGCTATACCTGCTAAATATTCAACCACCCCCAGTAACACCATCAGCTAACAAGCAAGCTCCTTACATTTGGGAGACATTGCAGAATGAGACTGTTAATAGGAAACAGGCTCACAGTCATTGAGAAACAAATTAAGGATGTGTGAAGAAGCAAGGCACTTCATCATGCCCCACTCTCTTAATTTCTCGAATTCTTGGTTGTCTTATGGATTTCCTTCTAGAGCATTTTCTATGTACAAACAAATATGTGAGAATATATACAGCATTTTTTTCTGAAGAAAATAAATTTAAATTGTGTTTATTGTCTAGCAACTGTATTTTACTCCGTGGTAGATCATTGATGTCTTAGTTTCCAAGCATTACCATAGCAAAGTACTAAAAACTATGCAGTACGAGCAATGAAGATTTATTTACATGCAGTTTTAGAGGCTCAGAATCAGATCAGAAATCAAGTAGGGCTGTGCTCCCCCTGGGGCTCTAAGGAAGATACTTCTTCATTCTTCTGGCTTCTAGAGTTTGTCAACACTTTTTGGCTTTCTCTTCCCACACAGTCACAGGCTATCTTTACCATGCACACATCCTGGAATCTGTCTCAGGGTCTAATCTTTTACCTTTTTAGGGCAAGTTGTCAGCAATATTGGGTTGGGGTCTACCCTCACTACCTCACCTCACCTTGACTGTCTTGGCTTGTAAGAATTAGTCTGTATAAATCCCTATTTCCAAGTAAAGCCCATATTAGCTACCTTTCTCTGCCATGATCAAAATAATGTACTGGTCATGGTTTCAGAGCATGGTTCCATGCTTTTGGGGCTCCATGTATTTGGGCAGAACATTATGGCAGTGGGAATGTGTGGCAAAGAAGTTTCCTCACCTTAGTGAATTAGAGGAATTAGAGGTGGGTAGATTGAAAGAAATCAAGAAAGATACTGCCCAATACCAGCTAGGGTCCACCTCCTGAAGTTGTCAGACCCACTCAAAATAGCACTACCAAATAAGGACCAGTTATATCACAAATGATCTGATTATGTGGGACATATTCAAACTACAACAGGATATACACTGAGGTACTGGGGTGGAACTTTGACTTACTTTTGGTAGCAATGTTAATCAATCAAAACACTAGCAAGGCAAATGGACCCTGATGAATACACTTCAGTTTTTCGTCAGCTACATAATACCTCCCATGGCTTTTTTCTGAGTTGGCCACCCATCAAATGATATGTATTTAGTCTTCTTCAATTTTTTCCTAAGTGAACAAGTACTGTAATAAAAATTATTAGTTAGAGGCTGAGGAAATGGCTCAACCAGTAACTAAAACAGTTAATGAACAGGAATGAGGATCTGCAATAAAAGATTTTCTGGATGTATCTCCATCCCTGATCTCAAGCTGTACTATACAGCAGCAGTAATAAAAACTGCATGGTACTGGCATAGGAACAGAATGGTGGACCAATGGAATTGAATAGAAGACCCAGAAATAAACCCACACACTTGTAGATACCTGATTTTTGACAAAGATGTCAAAACCATACAATGGGAAAAAAATATAGCGTCTTCAACAAATGATGCTGGTCTAACTGGATGTCTACATGTAGAAAAATGCAAATAGATCTATACTTATCACCCTGCACAAAACTAAAATCAAAGTGGATCAAAGACCTCAATATAAAAACAGACACACTAAACCTGTTAGAAGAAAAAGAGGGGAAGAGCCTTGAATTCATTAGCACAGAACACAACTTCCTGAACAGAACACTAACAGCACAGGCAATCAATAAATGGGACTTCTTGAAACTGATGTAAAGCAAAGGACACTGTCATCAGAACAAAATGACAGCCTACAGATTGAGAAAGGATCTTCACCAGCCCTATATCTGACAGAGGGCTAATATCCAGAATATATAAGGAGGATATAAATGTGGATCCCAGTGCCCATTATAAAAATTGAGGTGTGGTGGTCCTCACATGGAATCCCAACATTTAAAAGATGGAGATAGGAGGATCTCAAAGGTTTGCTGGCTAGCTAGTCTAGTCAACCAATGAGCTCTAGGTTAAGTGAAAGACCCTATCTCTAAATTTAAAATGAGAGAGAAAGACATCCTATGGAATCTCTGCTTACACATACACACACACACATACATGCATATAACATACACAAATTCATAATCTTGTTGTCAGTATAGTTACTTATATATTTTCTGAAATAATTTTAAGGATGGCGCTATTCAGAATTTTAGTGCCTCCTCAAAATGTGTGTTGTGAACCTAATATACAACTTGATCCTAAGAATCAATGTCTTTGCCAAGCTCTGCCATTACAGGTTAAACAAGTCCTTCATACTTCCTGTTCACAATTATATCTGTTGAATATTCTGGGCTAGAAGGCTGAAGACTCCAGTGTTATAGAGAGAGAATGGGTGACTTACCAGGAGTAAACTGTCTCTGTCATCTCTTAGTTTTGGAAGATGCTTGCCTGAACTCCCTACTTAAGTAATAATTTTAAATTTTATTCCTTCTCAAGTCTCTGATGGGGTTGAAGACTAGATAGCTATAGTTTTATTTAGGCTTAAGTTGTTTAGGATTTAAGAAAATGTTTTAAGGTCTAGAAAGATTTTTATTTATTTATTTATTATTTTTTATTAGTTACACTTTATTCATTTTGTATCCCCCATAAGCCCCTCCCTCCTCCCCTCCCGATCCCACCCTCCCTTCCCTTTCTGCATGCATGCCCCTCCCCAAGTCCACTGATAGGGGAGGTTCTCCTCTCCTTTCTGATCTTAGTCTATCAGTTCTCGTCAAAAGTGGCTGAATTGTCTTCTTCTGTGGCCTGGTAGGGCTGCTCCCCCCTCAGGGGAAGGTGGGAAATAGTAAGAGCTGGAGAGGACAGGAACTCCACAAGGAGAGCAACAGAACAAGAAAATTTGAACACAGGGAACTTCCCAGAGACTCATACTCCAACCAAGGACTATTCATGGAGATAACCTAGAACCCCTGCACAGATGTAGCCCATGGCAGGTCAGTGTCCAAGTGAGTTCCCTAGTAAGGGGAAGAGGGACTGCCTCTGACATAATCTGATTGGCCTGCTCTAGAAAGATTTTTTAAGTTGATAAATACAAGATATGACAGGGAATGATTTAGTTACGAAACTTTCGATTCACCTAGATAGGATAGATAGTATTTTCCTCAAGGTTGCCAAATACAAATGAGATAAACATTTTGAACATAACTTTTACATATGGCTCTCATGATTGTTTCATAACTGTTCTTACTGTTTATAGTTTATTATAAATAAATACATGAACTGATTGGCCTGCTCTCTGATCACCTCCCCCTGAGGGGTAGCAGCCTTCCCAGGCCACAAAGGAGGACAATGCAGCCACTCCTGATGAGACCTAACAGACTAGGATCAGAAAGAAGAAAAAGAAACCCTCCCCTACCAGTGGACTTGGGGAGGGGAGTGTGTGGAGAAGGGGGAGGAAGGGAGATATTTGGAGGGGAGAAGGGAGGGAACTAGGGGGGGGATACAAAGTGAATAAAGTCTAATTAAAAATAATAAATAAATAAATTCCATATGGAACAAAAAGAAGGAAAAATAAAGAGGAGAGTGGTTAGTCAGGAGTACAATGCCCCGATTCTGTCTTCTTATGAAACGGCCCAGGAAAACATCCTAGTCCCCCTGCTCCCTCCTCCAAATGAGGACACATTCACATTTTTTACCGTGTGAGGGGACAGCAAGAAGAAGCTATGATAAACACCAAAACCAAAAGCAATTTAGAAAGAAAAGAACACATTTTCTTACATGTCCTGGTCACAGCCCATCATTAAGGGAGGTTGAGGCAGAAACTCAACCAGGAGTAAAGGCAGGAACCATGAAGGAAAACTGCTTGCTAGCTCCCTCAGAGGTTCATGCTTAGCTAACTTCCATATACAGTTTAGGCCTC
Source organism: Psammomys obesus (assembly GCF_907164565.1). Classification (NCBI taxonomy): domain Eukaryota; kingdom Metazoa; phylum Chordata; class Mammalia; order Rodentia; family Muridae; genus Psammomys; species Psammomys obesus. The sequence goes on along the minus strand of NW_026590859.1, from coordinate 802,103 downwards.
CAGCATAGGGATGGTTTGCCCACAGTGGACTGGGCCCTCTTACATCAATTGGCAATCAAGAAAATGCCCTATGAACATGCTCAGAGGCCAATGTGATCAAATCAAACCTCCCAGATGAGTTTTCTTCAGGTAATTCTGGGCTCTGTCAAGCTGACAGCTGAGGCTAACTAAGAAAGCATGTTTTTACTGGGAACCTTCAATTCTGGAAATCAGTCCACACTCTTAAATTATTTTCTTAAGATTATGCTTTTTACTTTGTGATGATTTTTTGCTCTATGCAAACTATTAAACTTTAATTATTTCTATCATTTTTTATTTATTTGAAGTCTCTACTTAGAAGGCTTTTCATGGGCCAAGATTATAAAAAATATTCTGATATTTTATTCTGGTGCTTTTACAGCCTTGCATTTAAAAAATTGTGATTAAATCTTTAATTCATGTAGAATTTCTATGCGCTTGATGTAAATTTCTTCTTTCCAAAATGGTTTGCTAATATTTAAATGCTACTTATTAATTATTCTCTCCTTTCTCTTTCTACTTAGCAATAGAGATATTCCCTAACATTTTATTCCAAGTTTTCTTTCAGACTATATTCTCTGACAGCAGATTCCAAGACAGAAGTCTGAAGCATTTGTAAATATGAATCAGAATCTCTTTCTCCAAGAAGGACAGATTCAGAAGTGGAGCATGAGAGCTGGCAGGAGGCAAAGCCAAGACACAAAGATGCTCCTAGCCATCTATGTAATGGGAAGTTACTGCCTTGTACCCCAAATCATCTGATAACTTTTCTAAACACTCTAGGAATTTCACAAATGTACTGAGAAGCATTTATCCCTTAGTCCCATTCTGCATTAGTCAAGGAACAGCCCACAGATATCAACTCCCCTAAGCCTCCAGACTAGGCATGTCAGAGAATGGAGTATTCTCACTCGCCTGTGCCACTGCTTGAATGATAGAGTATCCCTCTGCAGAAAATGAAACATAAGCAGTGGCAATCAAAGATACCGGCAAGTCTATGTCAGTTTTTGAGTGCCTCCAGGTGGTTGCCATGGAAAGCTCCTTGACTTGACATCCAGCTGCCCTTTCATGCAGTATAGAAACAATCCACATCTGCATTGTCCACTATTCAGAGTCCATAATCCAGAACTCATCATCCTGGGACCAGCCAGGAATCGTCACCCAAGATCCACCATCCAGGTCACTAGTGTCTACCATCAAGCGTCTATAGTTTAGGTTCATAATTAATAACACCATTATGTGTCTCTGTACATATTTTGTAATGCATGTATTTGTTGGCCTTTTAAGATTAAATGTTACCATAGTTTACATTTAAATAATCATCGTGTGTATGTGTGTGTGTGTGTGTGTGTGTGTGTGTGTGTGTGTGTGTGTGTGTGATGGATTATCTCCTATAATCCAAAGCTCACTGATATGGCCAGTCTAGTTTGAGCGATCATCCTGATTTGTCCTCCCTTGTGCTAGGATTACGAGCCTATGCCACGCCATTCTGCTCATTTTTCTTTGTAGCTAGGGTGCTGGGAATCCAAACTCTAGTCTTCATGCTTGTGCAGCAGGCACTTTTCCAGCTGAGCTGTCTCTTTAGCTCCACGTTTGCATCTTATTTAATATAAACATTAAAGGTGGGTGAGGACCATATTCCAATGTAAACAAGTAGTTTGTAACTTAATCTTTAAAGAGCAGATTGTCATGTTCTCTCCATCACAACCCAAGAAATGCTGTAATTCCACGTGTATGTTTATTACTTGTAGTTTAATGTATCCACACACATATCTATGCATTTCTAAGGACAGAGATAGTAACTGAAAAGATCTTAACCTTCTTAAAGTCATTAATTCATTTTACAATATTGTTTTTCAAAAAAGCTGTTCTAGCAGACATGGTTCAAATAGTTACACGCCAGAGCCTGTTTCTCTTCTCTCTGGCCTTCACATGAGGTTATCATTCAAGGTAATTTTAACCAAGTGTGTCAGCTTTTGTAAATGCCACACATATCTTTGTGACTGCAATTTTATTGTCCCCTTTGTGGCCATGAGTTCTTGTCTTGGCCAAGGCCACTTGAGGGACTCTGGTCTTGCTTGGTGACAATGATGGTGGTCTAGGAGAGGACAACATTCAGGGTAGTGTTCACTGGAGGGACCTGCTGGCAGCAGCCATGAGGAGGGGAATGGGGAACGCAAGCTCTCAGGAATGCCAGCATGCAACATTCGAGAAGGATGGCAGACTTAATTGCCTTCCTTTCTAGCTAGCCCTGTCCTGGACCTGCATCTCTTGCAGAAGCACATTTGAATCTTCTTCAAGCCTCTTGCTGGTGGTCACACAAAGAAAACCCTGAAGCAGATTTCACACACCAGCAGGGTAGACTCTGGCTAAGCTAGCTATTAGCAGAGCATCACATCCGCTCCTAAATTAATGCAAACAATGGGGTGCTTAGATCTTCCCACATGCGCTTTAATAACCCATCCCAGCCATAATGAATTCTGGGGCTGAATTAATGTAAAAGAGTAATGGTGATTAGGTAATTACCAAGTGAGGAGAGTGTTTAACCTTCCCAGCGACAAGACTCAAAGACCAGCTGACATCATGTGTGCGTCCTGGAAATAATTAATAATTAAAATTATCCGATCTCTGCTGTTAATCAGAAGTAAGAATCCCAGAGCAGTCCCAGTCATGCCGAGTTCTTCCCTCACTGACGTCTGCCAATGTGCTGCTGGGCTCTTTGGGCTTTGAAGGTGTCAGCCTCTTTGATTTTTATTTCAGGCTGGCTAGACTTAAGCTGTTACAAGTCTCTCAGAATATTTCAACAAGCAGAGACACATCACCATCTAAAATTATCCACCCGAGTGAAATGCCAGGAAATGACCTTTGGCCTCTTCCTTTTTTAATTGCAACTCAAGCCATTTTAAAGCCATGGCGGTGACAGCCCCATGCTCCACTCCCCTTCATCCGCCCTCCTCTCCCTAAGCTTCTTGCAGGCCATGTATATTCTGGAGAGGTTACGTGCATGTATGGGTGCATGCATCCGTGTGTGCCTGTATGTGTTTATGTGTACTATGTTTGTGTGCATGCACACATGCACATATGAATACTTCATTGTGTCCTGAGAAAAAGCTCACATCTCAGCTCTGTTGTTCTTGTGGAGTTTAAGATCATGCATGGATAAAGGCCCTGTTCATAGGAAGCCCATTGGCTGCTCAGTTTCCAAGTGGTTTTCCTAGTAAGGGGTACAGGGGTTGTCCCTGACATGAACTCAGTGGCTGGCTCTTTGATCACCTCACTCTGTTTGGTGCAGCTTTGCCAGGTCACAGAGGAAGATGTTGCAGCCAGCCTTGAGGAGACCTGATAGGCTAGGGTCAGATAGAAGGGGAGGAGGTCCTCCTTTATCAGGGGACTAAGGAAAGAGCATAGGAGGAGAAGAGGGAGGGTGGGTGGGACTGGGAGGAGACAAGGGAGGGGGCTGCAGCAGGGATACAAAGTGAATAAATTATTATATATAATTTATATAATATATATGATTATATAATATATATATATATGATTAAATTAAAAAAATAAGCTCACATCTCTTTTCTCTTTGTTTGCCCTCAGTGGTCCCTACCACTCCAAGATGCTTAAGGCCCAGAGTTAAAAAAAGAAGCTTCCTTGGGAACTGATGTCCTTCCAAGTTCTTTGTTCTACACAGAAGGAAACTGAGAATCAGTGTGGAAAGGCCTGGCTGAAGCCTTACTAAAGATAGCAGAGGTAGAAGGATCCTAGGTCTCTTGATTCCCAGTTTTAACCTTTGATACCAAATATCATCCATGGGCTCTTACCAGAGGAAATCCATTCCCAGCTTTCTCTCAGTCTTAAAGGTTATGAACTGGATTAAGGAAAAGCAATGATCAATTAACCCTTTCTGAGCCAAGCGGATCTCCTCAAGTAAACAAACATTTCCTCTGCAGGGCCTGCCCACTCCAGAGCTGTCTGCAGAAAGGCAAAGGCTCATATAGATCTGGACATTCCTCCTTTTGCCACTGCTATTTCTGAGCCAGCCCACATCTCTACATGTGCATTTGTCACTCTGTGTCAAGGGTCCTTAGCTCTAGTCCAGCCTCTGCCCTGTCCTGGAGTGTTTACCCTTCACCATCATCCAGGAAGGTGTTAATGCAGCAGCTGCCTCCAAGTGCACCTTTAATGAGGGCAGTGGCCATCAATTTAGTGGAATTTGATAGTGACAACATTGACATTGGTAAGGTTAATGATCCAATGCTTTATTTCATTGAACAAGTTGAACAACACTTAGCACATTGATCCACAGTGTCCTACAATCCATCTCTGCTATTTCTTTAATGGTGCCATGGCATTGGTGCCCTTTAAGTAATTGGCACAGTAGAAATATGGGCTTGGCCTTGTCATGTCAGATTAGCACAATGTTGAATTGAGAAAGATTTTTGTCATTTCTGTGTTCTTTCTTTATTCTCTTTTGATATCTTTCGAATTTAATAAAGTTGTGGGCTCACAGAGGCCACAAGCAAAGGACTGGGCCTGGGATGGTGCACTTATTTTCCCCTAGAGCAACTTCCCTGAAGGGTCTCAGGCAAGCTTTCCAGCCTCTCATGTCTCAGTGTCTTCATATGACAAAGAGGGAATTTATGAGATCTGCCTGTCCGCACCTGCCTCACAAACGGTAGATCTTGTCCAAAAAAAAAAAAAAAAAAAAAAAAAAAAAAAGTGGTCCTCTCTGTGAGAAGAAAGAGAAAACAATGTGTTAGAATCTCACCAAAGTTCTACCCACCAGGGCTCATGAAGACCTTGGAACACTGCCCCAGAAGGCAGCTATGTAGTGACAGGTGGAACTGCTGGACAAAGAAAGCAAGGTCTAGGCAAGCCCCTGAGTTTTCCAGGAGGAGACAGTGAGGTCCTAGTCAGCCATGCCTAACACCCCGGTAAAGAACAAAGGTGATATAAGGTCAGTCACCACATTTTTTTTCTTTATTTTTTTATTTTATATTTTTTTCCAATTTGTTCTTTATATATCCTGATTGAAGCCCCTTCCCTCAACTACCCTCTTCCTCTGTCTTCCCCCCTACCTCCTTCCTCTAGTCCACTGAAAAGGGTAGTTCTCCTCCTCTGCCATTTACCCATAGCTTATCAAGACTCATCAAGACTGCCTGGATCCTCTTCCTCCACGGCCTGGCAAGGCTGCTTCATCAGGGCTGAGAGATCAAAGAGCAGGCAACAGAGTGGCACATTCATATAATGGAATACTGCTCAGCTATTAAAAACAAGAAATTCATGAAATTTGCAGGCAAATGGATGGAACTAGAAAAGATCATACTGACTGAGGTAACCTAGAAGCAGAAAGACACATATGGTATACACTTACTTATAAATTGTTATTAGCCATATAATATAGGATAGCCATACTAAAATCTACATACTTAAAGAAGCTAAAAAACAAGGAGGACCCTAGGGAAGATGCTTAAATCTCATTCAGAATGGCTAACAGGATAAACACTGAAACTGTGGAAGAGAGGGAACACGATGGGAGCCTACTATAGAGGGTCCTCTGAAAGCCACCAACATTTGCAAATAAGTCCTCATTGAGACACAGCTGTCCAGTAGCACTGAGTTCAGGGAAGCTCTCTTGACCTGAAGATGGTCTTGGACAGTTAAAACTTTGAAAGAGTGCTCTGAGAAACTCTCAGGGTAGTGTCTGATCCATGGCAGGTCTGAGAAACAGGAGAATGATCTGTTGTATGGGGCCTACACCGTGCCTGCCATGGTTCCGCTAGCACATTTCCATAGTGATCAGCTGAACCTAGGCAAGCCTTAAACTCACAAACTCACTGGATGAATACCTAAGTCTCTAAAAGATCCTTGTCTCGGTCAGGACTGCCTGAAAATTTTAGGAGTGAGGTAAGAAGAGCAGGCTATAAGCCAGAATGGAGTGCTCCACAGTACACCTGGGATGGTACAAGTGCTGAAACTGGCTTTTCCACAGCTTGCTGGTTGATGAATAACCAGACAGGTTACCAAACCACTCAGGGGCTTTCCCTGCAGAAGATGGAGTGAAGCTATTTCCACGTCACAGTGAAGCCGCTGTGACGTTGCTTTGAATAGCATACATGGTTGAGGTAGAACCTGGGATGCTAAGCAGCAAGCTTCTGTTTAAAAGGAATGAAGTGAGGCAGAAGAGAGAGACACACAGTATAAGATCACTCATTGAGCAGACCTGCCATGGACCAGACACTACACTGGGAGATGAGCAAACAAAGATTAACCATGTGGTAGTGTACCCCTAAGCTACCTGGGATCTACCAAAAGAGACAGATTGTGTTTTTTAATGTCAACTCTAAAATATCTAGTCAAAAGAAAAGGAAAAATTACTAGCCTCCTAGATGAAAATGGTAGAGTTCTTTTCTTTCTGTTATCTCACTCAGACCCCTGTACCATGCTGTAAAGTGTGTGTAGCTGGATGGGTAAGTTTGACACTGGAGGAAATTATGAGGGATCTACACTTGGCTGCAGAACTAAACCATATTCTATAGTAAATTTTGCCAATAAAGTTTATATTTGTATTTCCATCTGTTTGACAACTGTGTCTTATTTCTCAATTGATTCTGCATTCAATGGGGGAAGAAAAGGTTGTTATTTATTATTTTCCACAAAACCAAACATGATACAGGTTACTTTTAGCAGAAATATGTGCAAAGCATAAAATAAGCTTGCAGTCTGAAGAGGTGTTTTCCATTTGAGCTGTGTGTATGTATGTGTGTGTGTACACTCCAGCCCAGAAATGATTTACAGAAATAGAGGAGAAATTGTTATAGGAAAGATGAATCAGGAAAGAAGAAAAAAGAACACTACACATATAAACTTAGAGGTAAGAAATATTATATTATGAAGAGATTTCAGAAAGGGTAAATGTTGGATCCCTTCTCAGTAGGTAGAGATCATTTTTGCCAAGATTATACCAAAGAACTCATTTCTCCCAATATAGTATTTCCCACTTGTCTCCATGCCTCAACTGATCCAGCCCTAGGCACCAAGCTGGTCCTGTGCAAGTAGGCCTGACAGCAGCAACCTCTCAGTGTTCACTCACTGACATGGCTTGGGTTCCAGCATGTTCATAAGACAGGGTTTCCCGAATGTGAAAGAACAGCACTTTGTAATGTCCACTCTGTCCAGCATTGACGTGCTTCTTCCCAAGCAAGACTTCTGGCTCTCAGCAGGGCGCCCTGCTCTCAACATACCTATTCCAGATCTCCTGGTGCCAGCACTGGGTGCACTTCCCATTCAGTGTCACCCCACTGCCTCCACTGTTCCTTATAACCCAAACAGAAAGGAAGGTTTGTTTTATAAAAAGGAAGATGCGTTGGCTGAGCCATTCTTTAAAAAAGACCATTGGCAAGATGGTTATCCACATTGCATGTGGTCAAGTGCGGGCCTGTTGACTCCTCAGAGGGCTCTCTCAACCCAGCTATGCTAAATGTCAGGGTGGATGATTTTTCACTGAGGAAGCTCTGCCTTGTAGGATGTTTAGAGACATCTCTGTCCTTATTCATTAGACTCAGGCCCTGTGCTTTCACGTATTGTCTGATGTACTCTGGGGATCATATCACAGAGCAGCTGATTTGGGGTTCAATTCCTTTATTTAAAGTGAGTAAATTGATTATAAACTTACGTGCCTATCTTGAGAAGAAAGGGCTAAAACACATAGTTCTCTCAGATACCATTCATTCCTGTGTTCATTTAGACAGTCAGGCCTTCTGCCTGCCTGCTGTGTTGCCTGTCTATTTAAATTCTCATCTAACAATTACCTCTTGCTCATCATAAGCCTGACAGTGTGAGATTTCTGCCACATTCCCTCAGCTGTTTCTAAGAGCTCTTCCATATCAGCCCTGGGGTTCAGCAACCTGAGGCTGGTTTCCTTCCTCCTGCTCCCACATCTGCTAATATGATAATTGCCACAAATTATCCATGGATGAAAACTCTCATCCTGAAGGTGAGGTTCCAAATTCTAGTTTCAATTCTGCCACTTCTCTGCTATGTAACATTAGACAAATGTGTGTCTCTGTTTGTCTGTAAAGTGGAAATGCTGGTAGCCCTTTTATGCCTATTACCTACCTGGTTGTGATGAAGGGAACATAAGAGAATAGCAGAGGAGTTGATCTAAAGTATAGGAAGCATTGTTCAAAGGAGAGAACTTGGTATTGTAAATGGTCAATGCATATTAAACAAAAGATTCATAACAGAGATGAGACCTAGCATAAAAGGAGTACCCATCAACAAGCTGTCTAGTGAAGGAATAATGTCTCCTAGAGTAAGCGCCAGATAGGGATGAGAAGCATGTGACCTTGTTCTCTTGTGGGGCAGTAAGCAGTACCCTCCTGGAGCATGCACCTGTGGGAAAGGCCTGGACCTGGTTCCCAAGCACAACTGCAACAAGCCCGGCTCTTTTCACCCATCAGGTACTTACTATGCTTGAGCCCTGCACAGCACGGGTCGGAGGGTGACTCCCTAAACAATGCATCTAGAAAGTATGGGAAAGCCAAATTCTCCCCACTCCCTACACACACCATTAAATTAGTCCTATCTACACCACCCCTGCGTCTCAGTGGGCTATCTCCATGTTGTACAAGGAAAAATTCAGCAACTCTAAGAAATGCATATCACAAAAGCATTTGAGACTCATGTACCAAAGTTCTATATTTTTAGGTGTAATGATGGTGATAGGTAAGTGTGCCAATGATGAGCAGGGAATGGCAGACATTCGCCTTTGCACGTTAAATTTCATTCATTAACTAACAGAAACTCAAAGTCAGACATCAACAACATTGATGGAAAAAGATGCCTCCTGCCAAAGAGAAAAGGACCTGGAGGTGACAGGAGTTCCACAAGAAGACCAACAGGGCCAACTAACCAGGGCCTAGAGGGGCTTGCTGAGACTGAAGCATCAATCAAAGGCCATACAGGAACTGGATCTAGGCCCCCTACAAAGATGTAACAGTTGGACAGCTTAGGCTTCATGTGGGTCCTCTAGTAAGGAACGCGAGGATTGCATCAGACATGGACTCTCTTGTCAGCTTTTTGATCACTTCCCCCTGGCAGGACTGCCTTGACGGGCCACAAGGGAACAGGACATGCTCAGTCCTGATGGATCTTGATGAACTGGGGTGGATGGGAAAACGAGCTCTCCTTTTCTGAGGAATAGATGGCAGGCTGGAGGAAAGAGAAAAGTGGTACTAGGAAGGAGGAGGGGCGGGAGGGATGGGGCTACAGCCAGAATGTAAAGCAAATAAAAATTAAATTAATTAATAAAAAAGACATTTCCTCCCACCCAACCTTTTCTATTTCCTACATATTTTGATACTCAAAGAAAGGAAGAAGACACTTAAAATGAACAAAAGCCAGGGAATATCCAATGAAGGTTCAACTGGCAATGGAAATAATGTCATTGTATTAAAGGACAAGTAAAAGCAGGCGACACAGACAAGACCAGAGATGACCCCTGCCCATTGCTGTACCATTAGCAACCATTAGAAAGGGGAAACTGGTAAATGTGGGATAAAAAGCTCTGCAGGAGGTTACAGAAAATGCCAGTTTACAAGACACCCCAGACATTTCCCCTTTTCCATTTAGACTGTAACTCTAGAGGACTGATCTGCCATGATGTTTAGAATGGGAAGAGAATGGTTGCACAGCTGTCCTGTGCTCATTCGAAGTCTCATGTATGATTAGTGTATCTGATGTTGTAAAAAGACTTTTTTTTTTTTTTTTGGCAAAAAAGAAAATATCCCACCAACAGCATCATAGTATCCTAGTGACTTTATGGTCCCCTTGCTCTGAAAAAAAAAAAAAAGTGTCTAGAGAGGGCCACTTTCATAGAAAGTTGGCCAATACAAGTCATTTTGATACCTGGAAGTATTGGATTTTTATTTGGTTTGAGGTCAAGCTTTTTCTTTCTGGCCAGCACACATTTCATTTCTACTGTTAAGAAGAAAGCAAGATAGTCTTGACTGGGTCCTGGCTGCAGGCTACGGGAACCCTGCAGGTTCTCTATGGTCTAAATTTGAAAGAAAGTCTCTGGTCACTGAGGGTATGTTTTTTTAATCTTTTACCACAACCTGATTTGCCTTTGGTTTTTACGCTCAAGGAAACACCTTTGGCAGCTTTGTTTTTGTTTTTGTTTTTTCCTTAGCCAGTATTTTGTCTCCCATGTTTAAATCCACCTGGAAAGTTATCTTGACTTGGCGTGAGGGTCCCTCAGTTCCCCACTTACACATCACTCCACTTGCTCCCCCCAACACCCCTGAAAAGGCAGGCATTGTTATTTCCATTGTTCCTCTTTTAAAATGAGGCTTTGAATGAGCAAATGTTTTAATGACAAGGCAGACCCGGCCTTCATAGTGCTGTAGCCCTCAGACTCTAAGAGCTGTACCCTCACAGTTGCCTCCATCGCACTCCCTTATTGATGCAGATTTGATAACTGTGCAGGCCTATTCTGCCTGGCCTGGTACTGATGGGCGTCCTCTGGTCATAGCATTTGAGTTGTAAGGCATCTTTGGGGCCACAATCACTTGCTGTATAGGGTTCCTTCCCTATACATACACTGTCCTATCAAAGTGATTCCCAGGCTTCTGATGCAACTGAGTGGAACAGAAAAGCCACCCAAAAACTTCAGGAAGGACATGGCAGTGACACAGAACCTCCAGATATGAGAGCTTGTGTCTGCTTTTCTCACCTTCCTCCTTTTATAGTTCATGAATTTGTAGCTCTGAGTGACTGTTTTAAGTCACAAAGAAGTAAATCAGACCTGAAATCTCAGGTGCAGACCTTTGGGGAGAGCAGCGGCTTAGGTTAGCAGACGATGCCAGCACTGGTGGATGCCTGGTAACTTGGAACCCTTCTGGTCCTCAAGGTCCTGAAACAAGAAGACAATCGGCATTTTGCCTTCTGTCACTAGATGGATCTGGAGGCAGCAGAAGAAAAGAGCCTGGAGTATCCGGATGGGCCCACAACACTCAAACAGGGGAACAAGAATACACTTGTCTCTATAAATCCCATATAGGTCTCTGTTATGTCCCTCATCTAAACCCCATTCAACCCCTGGATATAACCACTGACATCTTGTATATTAGAAGTTGCTTATAGGCTCACATTCTTTCCCGTACATCTTGGCTTCCTTTTGTATTTGCAGACTTAATGTGTGCCATGCTGCAATACACTCCATACAGCAAAGTATTGGCAGAGTTTTTTGAGTTCTGTGCATGCATTAGTCTGTGTTCCTGGCCATAATAAAATTTACAAAAAATTAACAGTGAGAAATAATCTTACAAGCCAAGACCCCAAGAGGATCCCATGTGGGGAAAGAGACATTCTGAACAGGAGCTTAGTTGGGGGTAGAACACTTGCCTGGCATGAGCTAGGTCCTGGGGTCAGTTCACAGTATTGCAAAAGAAAAGAGGGCAAGGCAAACAAGGAGAGAAAAAGAAAAGGGGAAAAAAAGGATAGATAACTGGCTTGAAAATAGACATGCTTGCTGACGCAGAGGAGTCATTGCTGACCCCAGTCCCCAACAAATTATTTTGGGAGGAAAAGCCACACTGAGAATCAGTCAGCACAGTGCCTCAGAGGCCTCTCCAGCCAGGTGGGAGTCATCTGCCTATAATTTCATTGTCTGGAGCCAGGGAACTATTAGAGAAAACGATCTGTTACTGCAAGTCAGAAACTTTAAAATGGATTATCTTTGTCTTTACAGTTTCAGTGAGGTATAATTTACATACAATAAACCACACATATTTGAAGTATGCATTACGATAAGGCCTGACTTATGTATACATCCATAAAATTATCATCACAATCAAATAGCAAACATACCTATTTCCCCAAAATTTTCCTTGTAACCCCCCCCCCACACACACACTTTCCACCCTTGCTCCCCAGGCAACCAATGATGTTTTTTGTTGCTATAAGTTTGTTTGCATTTTCTAACATTTTTCAGAGACAGGGACTCTCGCCATATGGCCTTCATTCCATTGTATAAGCATGCATCAATGCTGGCCGTGTTTATCTATTTGTTGACGGGCATCTGAATTCTTGCCAGTTTTGCACAATCACAGATAAAACTTCTGAATGTGTAAAGTCTTTCTATGAACATATTTTCATTTCTGTTGAGTGGATAGCTGGGCCATGTGGTGGAGGTATGTTCAAGAAACTCCAATGATGTGAGTGACTGGGCTGAGCTACGATCATCAGCTCCATCAGCTTGGGGACTCCAGTGCCCTTATGTCCTCCTCCATCTGCTTAGAGGAGCCTTGTCCCTGCCTGCCCTACATCATCACCTCCAGGGCCCAGCCGTCAGGCGTGCTGCATTAGCTGTGGGAAGCCCAGCCCTACAAGCCCACCACGGACAATACTTAGCTGATAATTTTCATCTCAGCAATTGCCACAGGGGGTGGCGTGCCTTTGAAGTTTCATTCTATCTTTTCCTAAAACACAAAGATTAACCATTTTTATTCAAGTTGTTTGTTTGTTCGTTTTCCATTATTTCTTTGGACTTGACTACTTTTCTTCTAATGTGGCCACTGTTCCAATGTACTATTGACCTGATGTGACCAAGGTTCAGCTTTGCAGAGCAAGTTCAGAAGCATTTTTCTCCACTCAGGCTTCCTGACTCTGCTATGTAGATTTATTCATTCACTAAGACAGGATCTTTCCACGTACTTACTGCCATCTGTATATCTTCTCTGGTGTCATCCAAATCTTTTGCCCATTTTTAATTAGATTATTTTTCTTTCATTTTGAGATTTAGAAAAAAAATTAACTTCATAGTGAATTAATTTACATAAATTTCAATGAATTTTGGCAAATTTGCTCACCTTAATAAATACCAGGAAAACTGATACATCGATTTCAACCTATCCACCTTCCTTCCCCCTTTTGACTGCTGATCCTTCTGCTTGGGTATGTGCATACGTGTGTGAATGTGGGAGTGTATATATTGAGTGCGTATGTGTCTGTGTACGTGTGTGGATATGTGTTTGTTTGTGTACATGTGTGCTTGTGTGCATATTGAATAACAGTTTCACTTGGCTAAAATTAACATACAACACAATGCCTCCCTTTTGGCATATTAATATATTCACAGATTTTGTGCCTATCATAACTAAGTTCAAGACATTTCATGGCTTCACGTATTATTCCTTACCACCTCACATGTTACAATGTATCATTCTTTACCTACCCAGCACTAGACAACCACTAATCTACCTTCTTTCCCTAGAGATTTGCTTATTCTCGGCATTTCATGTAAGTACAGTCATAAAATAAATGGTCTTTTGAGATTGGCTTCTTTCCTGTAGCCAGAATTTCCAATGATCATTTGTATTAAAATGATTGGTAGCAGTTCATTCTTCAGTGCCAAATTACATTCCATCATATTGATGTAGAACAAAAGCATCATTACCTGTCCATAGATCATTTAGTGGACAGCTGCATAGCTCCTATTTGAGACTATGTAGAGAAAGATGCCGTGAATATTTATTTAAAAGTTTTTGTGCAAATATATTCTTTCATCTCACTTAGATGTAAACCACACAGTAAAATGCTACGAAGCTGATGGACAGTTTCCTGAAGACTCGAATGATTTCAAAATTCACATTCCGGAAAAGATTCACCCTGTCTCCCTTGTGTTTCCTTTCATAGGGTATATTAGTGGTGTGATCTGAGACTTCCTTGTAGTTTTGTGTTGTTTGAAGCAGACACATAAGGTTTTAACAGATTCAAGCATGAAGAGAAGGAAAGAGAGAGGAAGTGATGGCAGAGGGAAAGGCAGAGAGGGGGTTAAGTATTTGGGAAAGGAAATAGTACATAATTAACCAAGTGTGGGTATGGAATTCCAAAGAGAGGTTCTCTAAAGTTTACCTTTGCCTTTTTCTGATGGCCAATGGTGTGGAATATGTGGAAAAATCTTTATTTCCTGTTTATTGCTCACTGGTCATTTAAATAGAATCTTAGAAAATGGTCTTTTTTTCTTTTTTCTTTATTTTTTTTTTTTTTTTTACACAGGATTTCTGTGTGTAGCTTGGTTGTCCTGGTCTCACTTTTTAGACCAAACTGGCCTCAAACTCACAGAGATTTGTGGCCGCTGCCTCCCTGAGTGCTGGGATTAAAGGCACGGCTTTGCCCATTTTTAAATTGCATTATAAATACTTTCTCTGAATTTAATTAGTCTTTTTATTCTCTTAACCATATCTTAGAGTAAAAATTTCTAATTTTCATGAAGCCCAATTTAACAATTTTAATAAAAAGACTATACTTTCAGTATTTTGTCTCTATACCTTAAATTTTATTTTTATTTTTGATCACGTGTATGTGTGCTTGTGTAGGTATGTGTGCAGTTACCTGCCTAGTCCAGAACAAGGTATTAGGTCTCCTGGAGTTAAAGACATTTGTGAGCATCTCTCAGTGTACTGGTGACCAGGCTTGGGACCTGTGCAAGAGCAGTAGCCATTCTTAACTGCTGAGCCATTTCTCTAGCCTCAGTAACTTCTGCCTAATCCAAGATCACAAATACTTATTCTATAGTTTCTTCTAGAATTTTTGTACACTTTCGCCTATGATTAATTTGAGTTAAATTTTCAAAATTGTTCAGAGCAGAGATAGAATCATGATTACTTGTTTTGCTAAGCACAATTCAATGAACAAAGAATATTTTTGTTTTTGTTTTTTTTCTTTCTCCATTGAACATCCACATTGTCTTAAAATCAGGTGGTGTCTGCCCTGAAACTTTATTACAAATCTCCTTGGGCTTTTTAGATTCTTTACATTTTGTGTGAATTTTAGTATCAGCTTACCAATATTCAAGTAAGCATTCTATATAGAGAGAGCAACTAAATAGTTGATGTTAACCAATATAAGTCTTGGTTTTCAACATGTACAGTGTTAGATTCTTTTGTCAGATTTGTTCATGTGCTATACTTTTACAAATGACAGTTATTTAATTTTAATTTTTTATTTAGTCATTGCTAGCATATTAAATATAATTATTTTGCCTATTGATCTTCTATCACATAAGTTTTCTATACTAACTTATCAGTCTAAAAGGTTTTATTTATTTAGTTAGTTAGTTTTAATTTTTGTACATTCCATCCAATTCTCTGTTACCAGTGGTTCTCAGTACATTTTACCCTAATGGGAAGACAAGTGGTATTTCTTGGAGATATTTTTTTATTGTCACATCTTGGAGGGGTAGTAGTACTTTTAGCTAGTGGGCAAAGGCTCATAAATTGAACACGTACCATATACAGAGCAGCCACCAAATCAAGGAGTCAGTGAGTAAAACATGCCCAGCAGAGGTAGGAAAGTTGTTCTACCCAGGTAAGCACATCTAAAAGAAAACAGCTTCACCCTCCACTTTTCAAGCTGGTATGTTTGGTTTGGTTTGGTTGAATTTGTTTCTTTGTTTTGTTTAGCCTGTGTAGTCAGAATATGTGCTGAACAAAAGAGACAAGAATGGGCATTTCTGTTAGATTCTGATGGGAAACATTCCGTCTTCACGGCTAGGTAGGATACTAGCTGTCAGTGTTTTGGCAGAGGCTCTTTATCAGGCAGAAATGTGCCCCTGTACTTACAGCTGGTTGAGTTTTCTCTAGGATGGATGTTATGCTTTGTCTCATTTTTTTTTTTTAATCCTTGTTTGCTGGATCATGTACTTCTGAAGCTTGGTAACCCATCAATTGATGTTTAGATGTTAACACACTTTTGTTTCATAAACTCCTCTTGTTCAAGGTATGTTTTAACATATTATCCAATTGCATTTAACAAAAATTGTGTTAATTTTGCATGTATAGCCATAAGGAATATAAGCCTATTGTTTCCTTTACCTCTTGTACTTCTGTCTGGTTTTGATATCAGTATAGACTCTGTTCTCAAAGAATGAGCTGAGATAGCTCTTCCTCAACTGAGTCAGTTTATATTGAACTGGAATTTCTTCTTTCGATGTTTAGGTATTTGAGTGACTTACTAGTGAGCCTCTCTGAGTCAAAACTGGAGGAACTGCAGAAGAAACCGATTATCAGTGTACTGAGTACAGGAGTTCAGGGGTTATTTATTTCACTTTGATTTGTTTGTGGCACTGAGGATTGAACCTAGGGCCTCACTCATGCTAAGTGGCCTGTTGCTGAGCTGTACCTCTAGGCTAAGGTTATTGAAATCTTTTTGCATAAGCGTCTTTTAAAGAATTCACTGTCATCATCTGAGAATAAGCTCATGAAGCTGCTCACTGTATTTTTTTTTCTCATTTCTCATGGTCTGAGTATCTGAGGTTAGTGGTTTCTTGTACTGATGTAGGAGCCTGTGTCTTTTCATTTCTTCATCACTGTGGCTTAAAGAGATAAAACGAACTGACAAACCCTCTGGCTAGTCTGTTTTTACTTTGTTGGTCTTTGCTTTGAAAATTATTGTTTTCTTTCTTCTTGTTTTTGACTTATTTGCCCTATTTTTCTGTTTGTTTGTTTGTTTTTACTTCATCTTGCCATTCATTTTCTCTGTTTGTTTGTTTGTTTGTTTGTTTGTTTGATGGGAGAGGCATTAATATACAGACCAGGATGATCTTAAACTCCCAATTCTCCTGTCCCAGCCCAGGAGAGTGCTGGGAACAAGCAAAAGCCATCACATCCAGCTCTATTCTCTGCTAATTGTTAAGAGAGAGGGAAAAAGAGGGAATTGAAGACACCAGGAAAACAAGGCCCTCTAAAACAACTGAGTAAAGCTCATCTGAACTCATAGAGACTGAAGCTGCAATCACGGGTCTACACGGGTCTGCACCAGGTCCTCTGCATACACGCTACAGCTTTCAGTTGAGCGCTTTTATGGAACTACTGAATGTGCGAATGAGTGCTTCTCTGAGTCTTGTGCCTCTTCTTGGGACTCACCCTTCTGTTGGCTTGTCCATCTTTGACATTATGGTTATTGCTTACCTTATTGTATTTTGTTTTATTTTATTTTGTTATGTTATGTTTTGTTGTCATCTGTTAGGAGTTTGTTCTTTTAAAATAAGAGATAGAAAGGGAGTGGATCTAGATGGGAGAGGAAGTGAGAAAGAATTGGGGGAAGCAGAGGGAGGGGAAACTACATTCAGATTATATTGTATAAGAAAAGAATCTGTGTTTGATAATAGGAATTAAAAAAATAAAGGATTGTTGTTTAAAGATGACTCCTTAATGCAGAAGTTTCAACTACAATATTCCCCATACTACTATGGCAGCATCCTATAAATTCTAATTGTTTATTCTTATTCTATTTAAAATACCTTTGATATATGACAGGACCCAATACACTAGTTAGAAGTAAGTTTTTAAATTTCTAAATATTTGGAGATTTTTCCAGGTGTCTTTATATTATTGATTTCAGATTCAATCCATTTATGATCAAAGACTGTATTTCCTAGGACACAAATCATTTTAAGGTAACTGAATCTTGTTCTATACCCCAAAACATTTCTTTTTAGCAGTCTTCAGTAGTAAGCTCCTCATCCATAAGGCTGCCATTTGAGGACTGTTCTAATCTTAAAGAAAACCTTAGTGATACCCTATAAAAACCAGGAAGGAGTGTAGCTCTTGCTGCTTTGGGGTGGAATTGTTCTATGGCTATTATCAGGCCAAGGTCATCAGTAGCACTGTTCAAACTTGCTACATGCTTGAGGACGTTCTGCTTAGAACCCACAGCTTCCTAACTGTCATCATGTTTAGAAAATAAATTAACTCATTATATCTGCAAACATTTTTTCTGACTCCCTTCTACCGTTAGGCTTACTGTGCCTAGCTCTAAGCATTTACAGGCTTTCTGCAAGCCTTTCATCTGGGTCTGACCTAAACTTGTCAGTGTGCCCCATGGTTTCTCCATCTTTCCTTCTGATGGCTCCATTTACCTATTAATCCTGCCTACTTCTCACGTCAGATACTGTTTAATTAGTTTTTAAGTCAAGACATTATTATTATCTTCTAATATGGCTTATAGAGTTGTAATTTGAACCCAGGATGAAGGCAAGAATCTATTCTCAAAACATGAGTGCCATTAATAAAGGTGTGATGGCTAGAGGGGTCAGTGAAGTCAGGAGGGAGAACCAGGTGCCAAATCCTTAAGCAAAAGTCAGAGGGAGAATGACTGACAGTATGCTGGTCAAGTGTCTCAAAGCCTTGTAAGATCCAGGCTAGTAAAGATGGATATACCTTAAAAACGGAAAAACAGAACTGAGAGATTTTAAGGACTTCCTTGCAGCAGATATCCTGCCTTGGTTACATTGCAGACTTCAGTGGAGAGAAACATATTGGTTAAAGAGATTGATAAAATTGAGTCAGTGATGAACAAGACAATTGAGGCATTAAGAAAACCTAGTCCATGAAGACATGTTGAGTTTATACCCCTAGAAATGCCTGTGAGTTGCTGCAGCTCCTCCATCCAACAGTCCTGGCCCCCTCACCACAACTTTTCTGAACCTGTGTGTCTGGCCTTTCTTCATTCTTTCTCTTGCTGCCCAAGTTAGGTGAAATTTTTGGTCTGTGGCAGCTGAGAAGCCCAAGTCACCACCATCTGGTGGCTATTCAAGCATGAAGGTGAAGGTGTCAGTGGAGGAAGAATCTGATGTCAGCTTCATTTACAAATACAAGAAATGACACACAGCTCAGCTCCCAGGCTCCCTTTCTTCCAGGAGTCATGCATAGGAAAGTAGCCCTAGGGATCAGGATCACTGGGAAGGGTAACCATGGGATAGGTGTTCTGCACTCCTAGAATGGAGCCCTGGGTGTCCTCACAGGGTTTGGAATGTTTGACTGAGGCTAACTGTACTTCTCAGGGTCACTTCATCCTTGAGGTCACCATCATGAGTGAGGTCTTAGCTCAAATGTCTTTCTCTGTGACACACCACACGGTATGGTGTGTCTGTGTGTCTGACTTGATGGCAAAGGGCATGGACTACAAACCAGTTGCCCTCATTTAAATAGATGAGCTCACAAACTTGCTCTGTAAATTCAGGCCATGTTTTTGTTTGTTTGCACTCCCTGCCAATTACATGGCTAGAATGATAGCTTTCTCTAGGACTGTGAAGATTGACTAGCTGCAATCGTCCTTATGGAGTCATGTGTGGTCCATCTCCAACAATTTCATAAGGATCAACCTGAAATATGAGTGCTGCCTCAGAAGAAGCATGAGGTGACAGTGTAATCACTCCGCTTATCAATTCATTTATTGTCTATGAACCTGTTAGAATGCTGCACCCTTCACAGGCATGTCTGTCACTCTTTCTACAGCTTCTGATATTCGTCTGGGAATGACTATCAAATGATTTTTTGTAGGAAAACAAATGGGGCAAGTGTCCCCACCTACAGTGAAGGCTGGTTACAACAACCTCATACCCAACTGCCCAGCAGCAGCCTCATTCACTGATTTGTTTCTTGTGGATTAAGGTAAAATGGGTTTTCTGGTTCTGAATTAAACCTCTGTGACCTTTTTCTCTTGCTCACAGCCCTCCCCCATATGTGGATTTGGTGGGCTGCCTCTGACCTTTAGCACAGTCATGGGCAACTGGGCTAAAGACAATAATCTCTACTTTTCCAAAGGAAGTGGGATTGCAAAATGAAGAAAATAAATATGCCCTTGTGCCTGTTTGTTTGATGGTAGAGAGTTGTGCTTCATTTCATAATGATGGGCCTGAGCTGGGCTTTGGAGCCACATTCCTCTCTATGGGGACAGCTTGGGGCCCGTCTGCTGAACCTCATCCAAGGCCAGAAGGTTTCTTGTCAAAATGTGGCTCAGGATCCAAACACTTCTTTTTCTATTTTCAAATGTTTTAGAGTTCTGAGGAGAGTTCAGTCCGTAAAGTGTGTTCTATGCAATCGTAAGAACCTGGGTTCAATCCCTAGGACCCGAGTAAAAAGCCTGATGTGGTGCTTTGCTGTGTATTTCCTGTACTGAGGAAGCAGAAATAGGTGGATTATTTGTAGACCTTATGAGACTCAGGTCCCAATGAGAGCCATTGTCTCAAACAAAATGAGCATATTTTTAGGAACACACACATGCCCGTGTACACACACGTGCATGCACACTCTTACACACGTGCATGCTCA
Source organism: Psammomys obesus (assembly GCF_907164565.1). Taxonomy (NCBI): domain Eukaryota; kingdom Metazoa; phylum Chordata; class Mammalia; order Rodentia; family Muridae; genus Psammomys; species Psammomys obesus. The sequence continues at coordinate 781,977 of NW_026590859.1, read as the reverse complement.
CGCACATTAGTGCACATACATGCACACATACATGCAAACATGCACGCACTCGCGTGCACAACACCTCATTTCAGTCTTCTCTGTGTCAGCAAGTAGTTAGGAATATCAGTAAAATGATTCCCTTCACTACTTGAAGTCCTGCCACAGGACTGCCAGGAGCTGGCCTGCAGTTCCACCCAGGGGGCGGGGGAGCTGGTGTCTTATCCTAGCATCTGGGCTGAACCCTGTTGGCCCCAGAAGCCTCAGCTAATTCTAGTGCTCACAAAAGTGGTCACCAAAGATAGGCTGTGTGCCTAGTAGGCCTCTGCTCTCTCCAGAGAAGCACATGTCTCTGTGCTGCCCCTTCATGTTTGCTGTTTTCTTGATAGGTTGTTGGTTCCCTGGTTTCTACCTTTCACCTTTGGGGATCCTTAAGTCTGTCCTGCTTTGATGGTCACTTAGCTAACTGACCATTGCAAGAGGCCAGGATGAATTTCCTGCCACTCTTTCCCTTTTCACACTGGGTCCTTCTACCCAGCTGTTTGCTCCTTTCTCAAGTAGTTCATACCTTTGCTGGAATCTCACTTATTTCTTCATCTGCTAGAATTTTTTTCTTTACCTTATATACTTGTCAAACTCCAACACACTTTATAAGCACAGGCCCTAAATATCACCCTATTAACTCTGCTTAGCATATTATCCCTCCCCATTTCAACAATGTAGCATTACAGAGTAATGTCTTAGATTGTTTCTGCTGCGTTGAACAGTCTTCCACATACTTGATCTTGCTTATCTAAGTCTCCTTTGTCCCACATTTGATATCCACCTACTTGTGGGTATTCAATTTCTAAGAACTGTTTATGGTAAATGGATGGGTAGATGGGAAGATGGATGATGTAGGATGGTTAGTAGGTGGATGATGGATGAATGGATGATGGATAAGTAGATGGATGAATGGATAATATATGGATAAATCTATAGATTTGTTGGATTTGAGATCGGCTGAGTACTAGCTATTTTCTTCCAAAATCTTAATGCTTCTGGATTTCTTAACAATGTTCTTCCTCATTTCATGTATCCTTTAAAAATTACCCCATAGATATTATTAGGCTGATTGTTACCTTATGTTATTACATCTAATACCCATTTTATTGGCAGGAGCTAGAGCAGAAAGAATACAGGGAGTGCCTCTCAAATGTTATAACCCTTCTATTTATGACAGTCTTCTCCCAGAATTCTTTGAACTGCCTGCTCTCTGACCTTCAACATAGTAATATTGGGCAGATTCTATAATGTGGATTGCCTACTTCTGACAAGTGTTAAGTGTGGAAAACTTTTCCTTTCAGAGAGATGAAAAGATTTTCATGGGGTAAGGAGCAAGCTACTAGCCTTCAAAAGGAACTAACAGCCCTTTGCCCTAGACTGAAGCAGGCCAACATGGTTCTAAGCTCTGAGGAAGAATTCCTGTTAGCTCCTGTTGGCCTTTAAGGCAGCACTTCTCATGGAAGGCCTCTGGTTTGTGCTTTCCTCTATCTTACAGCAGTGTGTAATGTTGGCTGTGCTGCAGCCTTCATTAACAGGAGACTGGCTGCTCTTCTCCTGGCACTCTGACACACAGTCCTTCTCAGGCTCGCTCTTCATTCCAGATCGCCTGAGACAGCCTCCAAATACACATGTTGTCCCAGTGTAATTCTTAACAGCCTCCCTTTCATTCTCATGGTGTCCTAGGATAGATGATAAATTATATGGTCATCCACCCATCTCTGGGTTTCTTAGTTCTGTCTCTGAGCTGACAGCTGACTTGCTTGTCACACCTACCTTATAATGTGCTGAGATAGGACAATTTCCACCCTGACCTACTTCTGTCTGCTCCACAGTTTTCCAGTTGCTGGTCAGAGTCAATAAATATGTTAGAATGAAATTCCATGCCCCCACAGACAATCCTATCACTACACATGCACACATAAACACAGTAAAAACGTTAGCATCCTCGTTTTTAATGTTTTTTAAGAGCATTCTCCCTGTGGTAAAAAGGGTGGGAAGAAATAGTCTGGCAGCTTTGTAATGATATGTGTCAAACAGTCACACAGAAAAGAATTATAAAAGACCAAAAAGATGGGGCCAGACAGTGACCGGATCCTTTTTATCCAATGGGATACAATTCATTTTTCTTTCAATCTCCACACCATCAAGGGAGGAACTTTTCTTTTGCACAGACACTGGTACAAACAATGCACACTAGGTACTCCCAGCAGAGGCTCATTACACAGCCGGCCACCAAAGTGTTCTCTCCCTACTCACACCCCATGGGCGGCCCACCTCATGGCAAAAGAGAATATTTGCCTGTGAGCATGTTTCATCAGTGTGGCTCTCCATTCTGCCTCCTCTGAAACCTGCAGAAGCCTAGATGTATTTGATCTCTTACACATTTTATACCGGAAATATCTATTTAAAACAGCTTCATTATACCTCCAGATGGGCTCCAAATGGCACCGTGGGGTTACAAGTTAAAACAGGATGGGTATCCATTCCAACTCTCTAAACATTTCTGGAAATTTGACTCTTTCAAAAAGACATCCCGAGTCTCAAGTGAGGTCAAGTGGAAGTGATGTTTTTCCTCTTAACATTCACATCCAGCCAACATTTCTCTCTAAATATTCAAATCAGTTCACATAAATATGGATGTAATTCTGTCCCCAATTCTTTTAATGAGAAAAAGAACCTGTGCCCAGGTCTGGGCTCTTCCCTGACAGTCAAGTCTTTTTCCCAGAATGCATTGCGGTCTGATGGTATGCTAAAGCACTAATACTCAGCCCTTAGGTAGTCAAGCTGGCACCCAGTGCAAGTGGAGCTTGAAGCTGAGCAGCTCAGTAGGTTCACTCCAGCACATTGCTCAATACTGGAATTTTTCACATGAGCCCTGCATGAAAACCTTAGGAAGCAAGGGCATGCTTCTGTACATATTCAATGCTCTAGACCCAACCATGAACTTTTAAGATAAACCAAGAAGAAATATATCACCACTAATATTATGGTAAATATTTCAGAACAATGGCATCAGGTGAAACAAGAATAAGTGGTGGGAAGTGTATTATTCCATCAGAGCAGTGAGTGCCCTGCATGCTGATGTTGAATGTGGTCACACACTACGCCACTCGTCTTCACAGCTTCTCACGTCTGTGCTGGGTGGATCTGCGCTGGATTGCCTTCCAAAACCAATCCAGCAACAGAAAAGCTCTGTGACACCATGGGATGAGTACTGCCCAACAACCACCCATCTCAGGTGATGTTGGTGTGGAGGTGACTTACCACCTAGATTGCTCTGCTTCCCTACTCTTCCAATGGAGGGCTGATTTAGTGTCTTTGCTACCGAAAGTGCTTGACTATTTGAAGACACACTGTATTTGCAAGTGTATTTGTAGAATAAATGATTTATTGATTTCATTTAAACCTGAAGATGTACTACCATACTACTAGGACCTACTCACTAAGACAGAAAAAAAGAAAAATGGGTGAAACTTCTAGGGCTCACCCACAGCCAATTGTCCTCCTCTGGAGCAAAAAGACTGCACCTCTCTGAATCTGTCCAGTTATAAAGACCACATGATTGATCTGGCCAATAGACTGTAAATGCAAAGCAGATGCTTCCTTTGAAGCCAAACAACTCCCCGCCAGTAGGAGACCTTTCTGCATACTCTTCATCACACTGGTGAGATTTGTATTAGCTACTGCAGTCATTAAAAAAAAAATCCATTCCATTCTCCTGGGCTGCCAGAGAGCCATGTGCTCAGAGCTCTCACCAAGCTCCCGTGAGAGACACCTTTTTCTGGGGAGGTCTGGGTTGCTCACTTCTGCAGCATATATTAGCTTTTTTTGACTCAGGGTTCACCTCACCCACTCACCCCACTTGGAAACTCTCTGGCGATTGCCAGTCGATTCTTTGGAGAACTCACACATCTGAGTAAAGTGAAAAGAGAAAGAGAAGGCAGATCGATTGGATCTTCTTTACTTTGGATATGTTGCATTGATCAGCATTGCAGAGTGAAATTGAAGCCACCATCTCAATGTGAGTTGATGATTCTAATAGTGACAGGAAACTCATTTTTCAAACTAGGATCAACAGAAGAAAAAAAATATAAGTTGAAGAGAACAACTATGGTTGGGTTTTATTTTTTTCTTCATTATTTCATTATGTTCGTCTTGGGTCCCTGTCATTCAGTGTCATGTACATTTTGACCTCTTTCTTAGCAGAGAATTGAGTGGCCCTAATTCATCTGTCTTTTGCTTCCCTGCACTTCCATTATGATGTGGAATTCTAATGCCAGGGCCCCCATCAGCACCTCCGCTCAGTGGCTCGAAGTGGGTTGAATTGTAGCCGGCGGCAGGGGGTGATAAATGTAGCGTGAGCTGCCTTTCCTCCAGAAAACTGCAAATTGCTTGAGCAGTACAACCCACAAAAGGTTCCCGTAGAGTGAATTTATCTTGCATTGTCGAATGAAGAGGGACAGAGAAGAGACTAGGCATTCTATTTTTGCAAAGTCACATCCAATCTTGTTCAATGTGCAGTTCACACATATTTGAGAGGGGGCTCCAATGGAGAAGACGCCTGGCCCAAGAATGTAGGACAGATAAATGGAATTGTCTTACTCTGTTGGAGTTTACAACCATGTGAGCATTTCAAGTTCAGGTCACTCACTGCTGAATAGTAATAATGTGTTCTGTTGGCTACATGCTATACGTTATATCACCTGGTTATTCAGAATGGAAAAGACTTTGTCTCAGACAGGAAGGCAAACTTACCATCAAAGAGAAAGAGCCCCTTTCCATAATATCACTTTCCTCAACAAGGAAAAGCTTTATTCTTCTCTATGGCTCAGGCTATCATGAGACTTCACTTCTATGTTAGTTTGCCCAATGTGGTTATAACCTTTAAATTAAATTGCCTCAGTGTCATAGGTCAGCATCCACTAGTATGGGATTTTTCCAAGTATTGAGAAATAAAAATAACCTAGGCGTATGACTACTTTCAGTGCAACAAGCTATAGAATGAGGACCTTGGGACAAATCTTTCAAAGACATGACCTTCCTTATCTCCTGAGATAAATTATAACATCAGCTTCTTCAAGAAATAAAAAGATGGAGGCATGACCACCAGCCCTGAGCTGCACTCTATCCTCTGAGCTCCACATCTCTCCTCACCTTCACCAGGCCTCCTATACCAGGAGTAGCCAGGTTAGACCTCTTTCCCCAAGCTCCCTGCCTGTTGGGTTCACTCAGGCATGCCTAGCTGCCGTGAGATTCATGATGTCCCCTGAGGTCCATTGTTCACCCCGTGGCCACCTTCCCCAGGCTACCGGAACATCCAAGCTTGACCTGCCTTCCCAAGGAGTCCTGCAGGCACGAGAAACAGCCATCCAACCCCAGGGACAACCAGATGGCTAAAGGCCAGTGTAAGGACACAATAATAAGAGCCAGGGCAACATGACACCTTCTGAGCCCAGCTATACTACTACACCAAACCCTGGATATGCTAACACAGTCAAACACAAGGAAATGAATTTAAATTCAGTCTTATAAGTGTGATAGAGGGCTTTAGAGAGGAAATGAATAAATCCCATTAAAAACTCAGGAAAATACAATTAAACAGGTAAAAGAAATGAATAAAACTGGCCAAGACCTGAAAATGTAAATTGAAGCAATAAAGAAAATACAAACTGAGGGACTCCTGGAAATGAAAACTTAGGGAAGGAAACAGTAACAACAGAAGCAAGCATCACCAACAGAATACAAGAGATGAAAGAGAATCTCAGGCATAGAAGACACAATTGAAGAAATGAATACATGGCTCAAAGAAAATTTTAAATCTAAAATATCCCTGACACAAAATATGCAAGAAATCTGGGATACTATGAAAAGACCTAACCTAAAAATAATAATAATAGAAGACGGTAAAGAGTTCCAGATCAAAGGCCCAGAAAATATTTTCAACAAAATCATAGGAAAAAAATTCCCCAACTTAAAGAAAGAGATGCCCATAACATATACAAGAAGTTTACAGAACAACAATTACATTAGACCAAAAAAGGAAATTTTCCTACCACATAATAATCAAAATACTACATGTACAGAACAACAACAAAAAGAATATTAAAAGCTACAAGGTAAAACCCCAAGTAACATACAAAAGCAGACTGATAAGAATCACACTCGACTTCTCAATAGAGACTCTAAGAGCTAAATGGGCCTGAGCAGATATCTTCCAGTCTCCAACAGATCACAGATGCCAGTCCAGACTACTATATTCAACAAAACTTTCAATCACCAAAACAAGTTACTCCAAGACAAAGTCAAATTTAAACAGCATCTCTCCACAAATCCAGCCCTACAGAAAACACTCGAAAGAAAACTCCAATCTAAGAAAGTTAACTATGCCCAAGAAAACACAGGAAATGAATAACTCCATACCAGCAAAACAAAAGATTGAAGGGCCACACACACACACACACACACACACACACACACACACGACAATCACCAACATAAAGATAACAGGAATTAACATAAAGATAACAGGAATTAACAATCATCAGCCACTAATATCTCTCAGCACTAGCAAACTCAATTCCTCCAATAAACAAGCTAACAAAATGTATGCAAAAACAGGATCCATCATTCTGCTACATTCAAAAAACACACCTCAGCAACAAAGATAGACATTATACTCAGAGTAAAGGACTATCAAAGTGTTTCCAAGCAAATGGACCCAAGAAGCAAGCTGGAGCAGCAATACTGATATTTAATAAAATAGATTTCAACAAAAATTAATTTAAAAAGATGTGGAAAGACACTTCATACTCATCAAAGGAAAAATCCACCAAGATGGCATCTCAGTTCTGAACATCTATGCCCTAAATGCAAGGGCACCCACATTTGCAAAAGAAACATTACGAAACCTTAAATCATACATTGAACTCCACACATTAATACGGGGAAACACCCTCACCAATGCACAGACCAATGAAACAGAAACAAAACAGAGAAATAGTGAAACTAACAGACCCTGTGAATCAATCAAACCTAACTGCTATCTACAAAAAGTTTTTCTCAAACACAAAAGAATATACCTTCTTCTCAGCACCTCATGGAACTTCCTCCAAAATTGACCATATACTCAGTCACAAAGCAAGCCTCAACTGATTCAGGAAAATTGAAATAAGCTCTTTTTTCTTATCAGATAAAGGATTAAAACTGGAATTCAACAACAACAGAAACAACAGAAAGCTTACAAACTCATAGAAACTGAACAGCTCTCTTACTCAGTGACCATTGGAAGAAATAAAGAAAGAAATTGCAGACTTTCTAGAATTCAATGAAAATGAAGGCTCAGCATACCCAAACTTATGGAACACAATGAAAGCAATGCTAAGAGGCAGGTGTATGGTACTAAGTGCCTTCATGAAGAAACTGGAGCGATCCTGCACTAGCAACTTAACAGCACACCTGAAAGCTCTAGAACAAAAAGAAGCAAACCCACACAAGAGGAATAGATGACAGGAAATAAGATTGGGGATGAAATCAAGGAATTAGAAACAAAGAGAACAATAAAAAGAATCAACAAAACTGAGAGCTGATGTTTTGGAAAAATCAACAAGATAGATAAACTCATAGCCAAGCTAACTAAAAAGCAGAGAGAAAATATCCAAATTAACAAAATCAGTAATGAAAAGGAGGACATTATAACAGACAGCGAGGAAACACAAAGAATCATTAGGTTTTACTTCAAAAGCCTGCACAAAAGCCCTCCACAAAATTGGAAAATCTAAATGAAACAGATGATTTTCTTGATAGATTCCACTTAACAAAGTTAAATCAAGATCAGGTAAACAATTTAAATAGTCCTATAACACCTAAGGAAATAGAAGCAGTCATTAAAATCTCCCAACCAAAAAAAAAAGCCCAGGGCCAGATGGTTTCTGCACAGAATTCTACCAGACTTTCTTTTTAAAATGTATTTATTTTTTTATTAATTACAATTTATTCACTTTGTATCCCAGCTGTAACCCCCTCCCTTGTCCCCTGCCAATACAACCCTCCCTCTCTTTTCTCCTCCCATCTGCCTCCCCAAGAAGAGCTAAGACCACTACTCCTCAAATTCTTCCACAATATACTAACCAAAGGAACATTGCCAAACTCATTCTATGAGGCCACAGTCACCCTGAGACCTAAACCACACAAAGACCCAATAACCAAAAAGAAGATTTCAGACCAATTTTTCTTATGAACATTGATACAAAAATACTTAATAAAATATTTGCAAACTAAATCCAAAAACACATCAAGAACATCACCCCACGTTCAAGTAGGCTTCATCCCAGGGATGCAGGGGTGGTTTGATATACAAAAATCTATCAACAAAATCCACCATATAAACAAACTGAAAAACAAAACAAAACATGATTATCTCATTAGATGCTGAAAAAGCCTTTGACAAAATCCACCACCCCTTCATGTTAAAAAGTCTTGGAAAGATCAGAGATACAAGACACATACCTAAACACAATAAAGGCAATATAGAGCAGGCCAATAGCCAACATTAAAATAAATGGAAAGAAACTTAAAGTAATTTTACTAAAATTAGAGACAAGGCTGTCCACACTCTCCACATCTCTTCAACAAAGTGCCTGAAGCCTTAGCTAAAGCAGTAAGACAAGGAAAGGAGATCAAGGGGGACACAAATTGGAAAGAAATAAGTGAAAGTATCACTATTTGCAAGTGATACAATAGTATACTTATGTGTCTTCAAAAATTGTACCAAGAAACTCCTACAGCTGATAAACATCTTCAGCAAATTAGCTGGATACAGAATTAACTCACCAAAAAAAAAAAAAAAAAAAATCAGTAGCCCTCTTGTATACAAATGACAAATGGGCTGAGAAAAAACGTTAGAGAAGTAACACCCTCACAATAGCCATTAAAAAAAAAAAAACATGAAATACCTTGGTGTAACTCTAACCAAGTAAGTAAAAGACTTGTATGACAAGAACTTAAAGTCTCTGAAGAAAGAAATTGAAGATATCAGAAAATGGAAATCCCATGCTCATGGATCAGTAGGATTAACATGGTAAAAATGGCCATCCTACCAATTCAATGCAATTCCCCTAAAAATATCAACACAATTCTTTACAGACCTTGAAAGAACAATTCTCAACTTTATATGGAAAACCCAAAAACCCAGAATAGCTAAAACAATCCTGTATAATAAAAGAACTTCTGGAGGTATCACCATCCCTGATTCAAAGCTACAGAATAATAGTAATTAAAAATTTCATGGTACTGACAGAAACAGACTGGTTGAGCAATAGAATCAAATGAAGACCCAGCAATAATCTCAGCACTGATAAAGAACTCAAGAAGTTAAACATCAACAAATCAAGTAATCCAATTTAAAAATGGGGTAAAAAGCTAAATAGAATTCTCAATGCAAATAGATCCATAGTTATCACTCTACACAAAACTTAAGTTTAAATGGATCAAAGACCTCAACATAAAACCAAATACACTAAATCTAATAGAAGAGAAAGTGGCCTTGAACTCATTGACACAGAAGACAACTTCCTGAACAGAACACCAACAGCTCAGGCACTAAGATCAACAATTAATAAATGGGATCTCATAAAACTGAAAAGCTTCTGTAAGGCAAAGGACACTGTCAATAGAACAAAATAGCAGCCTACAGATTGGGAAAATATCTTTACCAACCCTTTATCCTACAGAGGGCTAGTATCCAAAATATATAAAGCACTCAAGAAATTTAACACCAACAAACCAAATAATCCAATTAAAAATGGGATACAGAGCTAAATAGAGAATTCTCAATAGAGAAATCTCTAAAGGCTGAGAAGCACTTAAAGAAATGCTCAACATTCTTAGTCATGAGGGAAATGCAAATCAAAACAAATCTGAGATTCCCTCTTATACCCATCAGAATGGCTAAGATCAAAACTCTCAAGTGATAGTATATGCTGGCAAAGATGTAGGGCAAGGCGAACACTCCTGCATTGTTTTTGGGAGTGCAATATGTCTACTTTAGAAATCAATCTTGTGGTTTTTCATAAAATTCAGAATAGTTCTACATCTGACCCAGCTATACCATTCCTAGGCATAGTATCCAAAAGATGCTCAACCATACCACAAGGCCATTTGATCAATTATATTCATAGCAGCCTTAATAATAGCCAGAAACTGGAAACAACCCAGATGCCCTTCAACCAAAGAATGGATAAAGAAAATGTGGTACTGCCAGGAGCTGTGGCACAAGCCTGTAATCCTAGTTTGGGGAAGTAGAGGTAGGCATATCTCTGTGAGTTCAAGTCCAGCCTGGTTTACAAAGTGAGTCCAGAGAAGCAAAGGCAACACAGAGAAACCCTATCTCAAAAAAAAAAAAAAAAAAAAGAAGGAAGGAAGGAAGGAAGGAAGGAAGGAAGGAAGGAAGGAAGGAAGGAAGGGAAAATGTGGTAAATTTACACAATGGAATACTACTCAGCTATTAAAATAAGAAAATCATGAAATTGGCTGGCAAATGAACGGAACTGGAAAAGAGCATCCTAAGTGAGGTAACCCAGACCTAGAAAGACACACGTGACGCATGCTCACTTATAAGTGGATAGTAACCATATAGTATAGGATAACCGTATTACAATCCACAGACCCAAAGAAGCTAAGCAACAAGCAGGGCCCAAAGGAGGATACTTGAAACTCACTCAGAAAAGGAAATAGAATATACATCAGAAGTGGATGAAGAGAGGGAACTGGATGGGAGAGAGTGTGGGGAGGGAAGCGAGGACGGAGACCAGGTGTGGAGAGAGGGTGTGGGAGGTGAGAGTGCGGGGAGAGATCGGGGGGAGCATCTCAGGGACAAGCTGGAAATCTGCAACAGGGTAGGCTCTAGGGAGGACATGATTCTAGCTAAGACTCCTAGCAGCAGAGGACATGGAGACTAAAGTGGTCACCTCCTAGCCAGGCAGGACTTCAGTGGAGGGAGGAGGACACAACCCACCAAAAATATCTTTGACCTAAAATGTACCCTGCCTACAAGATGTGAAGGGGTAAAGATGAAGCAGAGGTTGAGGGGAGAGTCAACCAATGACTGTCTCAACTTGAGACCTAACCATGGGAGAGACACAATCCCTCGCACTATAAATGATACCCTGCTATGCTTGTGTAGCTTAACATAAATGTCCTCTCAAAGGCTCCATCCAGCAGTGGATTAAAACAGATGCAAAAAGGCACAGCCACACATTAGGAGGCACTCAGTGAGTGCTGTGGAAGAGATGGGGGAAGACTAGAGGGACCAGAAGAAACAAGAACTCCACAAGAAGACCAACAGTCAACTAACTTAGGCCTATGGGGGCTCACAGAGACTGAAGCACCAACCAAAGACCATGTATGGACTGGACATGGGCCCCATACACATATGTAGCTGATGGGAAGCTTGGTCTTCATGTGGGTCCCTTAGCAAGTGAAGCAGGGCTGCCTCTGACATTGACTCTATTGCCTGCTTTTGGATCACTTTTCCCTAGCTGAGCTGACTTTTCTGGCCTCGGTGGAAGAGGTTGCTCTTAATCCTTATGAGACTTGATGAGCTGGCGTAGGTTGGTGGGGGAGCAGGGGCTCCTCTCTTCTGAGGAGAAGGGGAGGGGGAAGGGGGAAAGAGGGTAGGAGAGAGAGACCTGGAAGAGAGGAAGGAGGGAGCTGTGATCAGGATGTAAAGTGAATAAATAAATAAATATTTTTTTTAAAAGAAAGGAAAAGAAAGAGATAACATGGGACTCTGTAATGATACTCTAGCCATAGGTCCAAAGCAACTGCTCAAGACTCTTTCTTCTCCGTACTTTTAGATAAGTCTTGGACATCATTCAGTTTTACCTACTATATAAAAAACATTCCCTGATCTAAAGGATAAATCTCCACCTTTTCTATGTTTTTGAGGGCTGCTTACTCTATAACAGCTTCTCTAAAACCTTCAGCCCACAGAGCCGTCCATTTTTATAAACACTGAGTATCTAGGCTTCAAGTCACCCTCTATATTCTCATTGCAGACGATTGTTACCTCTTGGCATCCCTAACCGCCTTACACCTATGCTCTCCTAGCTATGGTAGCATCACAATGATGGTGTGTGACTTGGGCTCAGGAATCCTAACAACTGAGTTCAATTGCAACCTCTTCAATTGGAAAGTTGGTGCTCCTCTCCACATTTCAAATTCCTCGTTGTGAAGTGAAAACGATTACCATGAGACATACTCCATGGATCATTGCGAAGGCAAAGTGAGATGATGCATATAAGGAGTCTAATGCAGTGTTTGTAAGTGTGTGTTACCCATGGAGTGTTGGCTGTGCCTGTCAGTCTTGGTAATAATTTCTAGACACAGCTACTGTTGCTTTGTTGCTGCTCCCTACAATCCTTTCAAGGAGAGCTTTCAGATATGCATATGTCGCTTCTCCCCAGGATTTGTTGTGAAAAATAAAGGCAGATATCTTGCATCAACATAAGTTCAGAGTACAGGATAGAGGAATGCCTCTGGCAAAATGGGAGTGACTTTTATCGCACCCAGAGATCATTTAAGACAGAAGTCAAGCACTGACTTCGGGAGAACTTGTGAGATGTGTCTTTTCAGGACAGGACTCCTTGGTCAAGCTGTTGCACTGGTAAATTATAAAAGCCACACAGATTATAAAGTCTATATGGTGGTATGAATAAGAATGGCCCTCATGGGTCCATACATTGGAGTACTTGGTCACCAGGGAGTGGCTTTATTTGAAAGCATTAGGAGGTGTGGCCTTGTTGGAGGAAGTGAGTCACAAGGCTGGGCTTTGAGATTTCAAAAGCCCATGACAAGGCCTAGAGTCTCAGCCAGCAGATCAGTATGTAGCTCTCAGCCACTCCTTCAGCACCATTTCTGCCTCTGTGCTACCAAACTTCTTGCCATGATGATAGTAGACTAAACCTCTGAAATTGTAAGCCAGTCCCCAGTTTAATGCTTTTCTTTATAAGATTTGCCTTGGTCATGGTGTCTCTTCACATCAATAGGGCACTGACCAAGGCAGTCAACCACCATGAGTATTAAAAATGGAACAAGAACTGAGAGGTCTCACCAGCCACCACACTGCCTGAAGGACAGGATCTGGTGAAGCTTGAGGCAGAACCTACCAGAACTGTTTCCTCTCTCACTGTGCTATTGGGATGAAAGGGGAAAGCCCACCCTCCACAGTGTTCATTACTTGTATCTGTTAGCACACATGTGCCCTAACCAGTAAATAAAGCTATCTTTTTCTGTCTATTAAAGCATAGGAATAAACTTTCTATTTATTTATTTATTTATTTATTTATTTATTTATTTATTTATTTATTTCAGAAAGGGTTTCTCTGTGTAGCTTTGGCAGTCCTAGAGCTCTCTTTGGAGACCAGGCTGGCCTTGAACTTGCAGAGATCTGCCTGCTTTGAGATTGAAGGCACACACCTAGGAAAATCCTTTTATGAGGCTAGAAAATAGGAAGATTTCAGAAAATGCTGCCTTTAGTTTTTAAGTGAATGAGGCAATTTCTTAAGCCAGCATTCTTTGTTCTAACGCTTGCTGTCGACAGCTGGCACCTGTCCAGCGATCCTGTCCAGATTTCTCTGTCTCTGAGGTGTTAGCCTGTGGCCCACCTTGGTCCTTTTCCACCATCTTCAGCCTCTCCAGGGTTTGGAGGACCCTGAGGGCCACACTCTTGGAGCCTCTGCTGGAGAGGCTGGGCCTGACAATTCTTTCTTTCAGCTTGTAGTCAGAGCTCTGTAAAGGGCTGAAGCTGGAACAGAGTGATGCTGCAGATGAGTACAGGGCCTCAGCGTCCTCTCCTCTTACCAGTCAGCATGGCTGCTCTGGGTGTCGCTTGGTTGGTCTCCTGGGGCCCGTTTCACTCTAAACATAGCATTTATTTTCTCCTCTGCCCCTTCAAACCACAGCCTTCAACTTTCAGCCCAGCCAACACCACCCGGTCATCTGTGCTGCCATCATCCAACCTCTACTGTTTAGGAACTTGTCCCAGGTAGTCATTTTTGATTTAAAATATCCCCAAACAGTAAACATTAACTGTAAAAAATTATAATGAATTGAAAAGAATGAGAAAAATAGGAATACCCACCCGTGGGCATGTCACAAACCACAGACTATAACCTATTTGTAATTTTCAAAAGCAATATTCCAACTGCCTTTCTAATAGAGTTAAAAACTAAAATATAATAGTCCAATTGGATTAAAAATTGAGACTAATTATTTTAATGGTGTTTGAATTCACTGATCTCAAGCTCTATAAAATGCTTTACTAAATTAAATCCCTCTGTTCTTTCAGCCATGAATCATGCCTTCTCTACCCTTTATAAAGTCTCATTTATCAGCTTGTAGATGGTCTGGTCCATTTATTATGGCCTTGTCCTGTTTTGTTTTTGTTGTTGTTGTTTTGTTTTGTTGTTTGTTTGTTTGTCCTGAAATCTTTTACATAGTTTTTAGTCAATAGGACAGAATTAAAAGGTTAGAGTTCCAGTCTCTACACTTTATCCTTTGGAAATAACATCATGGATTGAGAAAAAATGAGACACACCAGACAAGATAAATGCATACCCCTAACTGTACTTAACACTGGCCATGAAAGAGTAGATCATATTATTTACTAAATAAAATAGATAAGTCACAAGAAGAAAAACAGATAGCTGAATAGTTAATTTGCCCATATTCATTGAAAAGTTCAAACTTACAAAATGCTACCTTTTACCTACGATACCATAAGCACCTTAAAATAAAATTATAGTATTGCTAGTACCTACTAAGTGTAGTTTAGCAAAATATATTTTAACTCATTTATGCTTCACAAGACTTAGTGAGAAGAAGCTAGGCTTTGCCATTTGCAAATAAGGAAACTGGGGCAAGGGATGCTAAGTATCTTAGCCCAAGTTGCCGAGTTAAGATTCGGTTCCATGTACCCATAAGAATGTGGGAGGAGACATATCTATGCACAATTAAATGAATGTCAGTCTGGTAATGTGTCCCAGGACACAGCAGAATCAGATGTGCTTTACCCAACCACCCAGCGATCAAAAAGCGAGCACACAGGCATCCACTGTGCTCTGCCTATTGTGTTTGTCGGTTGGAGAGTGAGTACTGGTCAGCAATAATGCGTGATATATATATTTCAAATTATAGTTTTAAGCAAAAGTAAAAAGCAGTAGGATATAGCCCAAAACTATTCTAAAATGTTGTAGTATATTCCAACAACACTTGATTTTAAAGGTTATTCCCATGAATGAGCAAATGAAATCAGCAAATGAAAGTTGACTTCATTACATAGGCATTGACCTCCAAGAAGATGCTCTAGCCACAGAACTGTATGCTGATTCACATAACCTTAATTACAGGTACAATTAAGATAACCAACAATTTGACCTTATAATAGGGGAGACTAACCTAAGCGAATCCATGACCCTGTCTTAATCACTGTACTATATCTGTGAAGAGATACCATGGCCAAGGCAATACATACAATAAAAGAAAACATTTGTTTGGAGGCTGGCTTACAGTTCAGAGGTTTAGTCCCTCATCATCATGGCAGAAGCAAAGCAGCAGGCAGGCATGATACTGAAGAAGTAGCTGAGAGCTTTACATCCAGCTCTACAGGCAGCAGGAAAAGAAAAGCCACTGGGCCTGGCTTGGGCTTTTGAAACCTCACATCCCACCCCTAACAATGCACTTCCTCCAGCAATCCTTCTCAAGTAGTTCTACTTCCTGATGACTAAGCATTCAACTATATGAGCCTATGGGCTTCATTCTTATTCAAGCCACCACAGAATCCTTGAAAGCAGAGAGGAGGCAAAGCATCAGCTGGAGAGCCTCTGATTAGAGGCACATGATGGAGCCAGAATGCCACTATTGGCTTTGAAGGTAGGTTGGGAGCTTCAAACCAAGGGATGTAAATTGTCTCCCAGGCCCTCCAGAAAGGGCTAATGTTAGCTCAGTTTGGGAGGATCTCCTTGGGTAACATAGACAAGCCTGCTGGACTTCTGAACTTCACAACTGTATGAGATGATCTGGATTGTTCAAAGTTACTTTTTTTATGAGTTGTTAAAGTGACTAAAGAAAACCAATATAGGTACAAAAAATACATACAAAATTCAGGGAGGAAAGGGTATTAAAGCAAATATAAGAACAGAGCTGTAAAAAGTAACAGAATTTAGCAAGATACATTTCTTGCATGGACTGAGTTCATTTTGCATCATGAACTAAAGACTGACTAGCCCAACTCATGAACATGAGGTTAACCATGTTCAGAAAAGAAAATCAGTTAATTATGCATCTAAACACTCAGCTTGACACTCTGGTCTAGGTGTGGTGCAAAAGTTGCACCACAAATAAAGACTGGTCCAATCTGGGGCAGGCCTGACACTCTGGGCAGTGAGACTGACACCTTGCTTCTACTGGAAGCTGCCTTTCCCAAAGTGGTAGGCTTTCCCAGGGAGGGCTTCCCACACTGCTCTGTGTCAGCTTACCTCTACAGGTTCAACCTCTGTATTGCACTTTTTCCCAACAGCCCACCTCTCCTTCCATAAAGATTTCACTCCTCTTTCTAGCATTATCCCAGGCACAGAAGGTTACTCCTCAGATTTCTAAATAAGTAGCACATTTCTACACACAATAATCATATGGATTAGAGTAGAGTTTGAATAATGTGGGATTCAATTCCCTAGCAAAGATCATTAAATATAATCTATCAGAAATCTCAGGTCAGAGCCAGATCTCCATGTCTGTCAGTGAGAGAAGGGCCTAAGGCTTCCACTAAGAAATGGTCTTGCACAGGAGTAGGGGTGTGTGTGTGTGTGTGTGTGTGTGTGTGTGTGTGTGTGTGTGTACACTCACTAATATGGCCATACAGAAGCCTGAGTGTAAGATAAAAGCTGTTGAAGTTTTCAGCATCTTTGTCATGTCATTCTCAAGGTAGTTTTTCTGTATCACCTCCAGGAAATCCCCATAGTCTTAGAGCCCTCTATTGAGGTACCTTATCCCAGACAATGACAGCCACTGAAACATCCGTCTGATCACATTGGTGACAGTAATTATCCAGGAATTGGAAGCCAAGTCATTACCAATGAATGAGTTATTACTGGAAACTGTGTCCAATAATGAAGTTAATGGGAGATAATATGACAGTCATTAGATGGACATGGCTCTCTTCATTGTTGAAGAAAGAGGAACAGCTATCAAAGGCTGGCAACAAAGCAGGAAGGATTAATCTATGTCAGCAGTGTTTACGACCTGCCTGGACTCTCTTCTTGAGGCTGAGCTGTGATTGGAGGGATTAAGCTCCTGTTGGAAGTTTGCATCAGTATCAAAAAAGAACCCTGGACTTGTAAACCATCCTGTAACTCTCTGGCATTCGAACCCTCATGCCAGGCTTTGTGTATGCACAGCTATCTATTCTATCTAGAATAAGCTTCCTTCATTCATCTACAGAGCTCTGTTTTGGTTGGTTTTTGTCCATTTGAACAAACATAGACATATCTAAGAAGAGGGAATAACAACTGAGAAAATCCTTCCATAAGATTTACTTGTAGGCAAGCTTATGCAACATTTTCTTAATTTGTGATTGGTATGAAAAGGCCTAGACCATTTTGGGTGATACCATTCCTGAGCTGGTGGTCCTGGATGACATGAGAAAGCAGGCTGAGCAAATCAGGGGAAACCTGTCAGTAAGCAACAATCCACCATGACTTTTTCTGTAGTGCCAAACCCCAGGTTCCTGCTCCGAGTTATTTCAGTGATGGACTGCACTGAGAAGTGTAAGACAAATAAACCCTTTCCTCCCCAAGTTGCTTTATGATCGTGGTGTCTTCTCACAGCAAAAGAAACTCTCACTAAAATAAGCTCTTTTCATCTCTACGCCAAATGTAATTTCTAATAATTCACTCTAATATTTTCAGTGTCAAAATTGTTACTCTGATAATTCAGCCTTTTCTATATGAGACACCTCTGCCTTATCAGATCCTTTCCTGTTATTCCCAGCACTGCATTTTCTGCTGAGTGAATGTGTAGCTGACTTCTATTCTATCAAGGATGTCTCAGAGGAAGGATCTGGAAAACTTCACCAGCTTTCTTACAAATGTCTGATAAAGGAGACAAGAGAGGAATATGAAGAGTTGGAAGAAAGGGAGAGAAAGAAGAACCAGTTTCCAAGTAAGACTCCAAAGTGTGTGATTGACATCAAATCTCTTAATCCACCTCATCCTGAAATTCTCAGTACTGTGCATGAAAAATCATCTGCATAGCTGCTCACTGCAAGGACTCAGAGAAGATGGAGGCAAAGCCAGTACATAATAGCACTTAGGGTAAGATGAAAAAATGTATAAACACATAGGGATTTTATCTCTGTGCTGCACCGAATAGAGACTACAACCTTTTGACAATGTATGAAAAAATCATTCCCTCTGATTTCATGCCTTTCGATGTGGCCTAGGGTAAGCATGTTCTAAGAATGCAATTACTCACAGAGCCTAGTAACCACCCCTGAATGCCAACTTTCACCAATGGATGGTAATATAGATAAAGTAAGACCAGTGAAGCAAGACATCAGGAAAATATACTCTTCCTGAGCTCAGGGAAAGGCTTTCAAAGAAAGAAACCTCTCTGGTCCTTACTCTGTTAAACTTCACTCCAGCTCTAGATGGAATCTTTTACATAGAATCAACACAAGCTCTTATAAAATCAGTTAATTCAAGGCCAAATGGCTCTGCAGCCTCAACTCTCATAGGACTAGGAGATAGTCCTATGTCCATAGTCAGTGTGTGACCAAGGCTCGGTGTTGGCAAGACTCTCCTGCCCTTGGGTGACCAGGTGTTGGTGGTAGACCTCCAGAGGACTTCACACATGGGCCTCAGTTCTGCTAAAGTGTGCTGCATGTTCTCAGAAAAGTGCCAATGTCTATAAGGTAAATTTCACTAATTTCGCAAACTATGAAAAACTGCCATTTACACCAAGCCACATACCAATATGAGTTTAGCAGCAGATATAGACATAACTTGGTTCAGAAATTCCACCCTCTTAGGTGGCTGGGGAACCTGTGACCCCACTTCGACTGTGCAGCCTGTTCAGACCATTGAGTGAGCAATTAAAGTCAGACGGAGACCGCCTATGTGTAATGACAAGAGCATTAATTAAAAGTAATTTGAAAAACATCTCAGTGACTATACATGCGTTGAGTATAACCAATTAAGCCAATGGAGCCAGATACTTAGGCAACCAGACAGCTGTTCACAGAGGTCTCAGATAAGAAGGGAACTGAACAATGCCCACCCAGGACCTGGCAGTTCTGCATCAGCAAGCAGCGTCCTTTCATAGAGGCTTCCTTAGGTTATACAAGTGGTAAGCAGAATGGAGCATGGAATAGGTTCTAAGAGAGGAAGAAACCCCTTGTTTTTTCAAAATTATATACATTTCTAGAAGTACCAAAGCCATTATTGGCAATTATCTGACATCAATATACAGGGGCCGATGGTGGAAAGATGTTAATGATCTCTTAAACTAAATCAGCACATACTTAAACATATACTTAAGATAAAGACAAGGCAGTTAGAGCAATCATCCAACCACCAACATACCCAAGCTAACTCATGATGGGAAATTTAGTCTAGTTCAAAACTCAATCAGTTCCAACATGGGGGAAACAACCACGAGTTGGCTGGTGTCCCAGAATCATTGCTCTATATCATCCTTACAAAGTTCATTGCTGATTACCCATAAATTTCTAGATAGCCAAGTTTTATCTCAACTAAATTCCTATTTATTTTATCTTATTGCTGATTTTAGTATAATTGATATTATATTTGGTATCTTTTTTAGTTTCAGACATATTCTACTCAATATCTTAAATACCTTTGCATCATTTGTTGTTTTTCAGTGTGAGCATGCACTCCCTTTAGAGAGGCATAGTTAGCATTTTAGACGCTATGTAGGCGTGGTCTGTCTGCACATCAACTCCGAGGCTCTGCTACACTAACACATATGCAACCAGAGGTAATTGCAGATGTACAAGTACAGTTCCGTCCCAACAACGTTGTACTTGCAAAGACAGATGAGGGCAGGTCAGACGTGTGGACAGTAGTTTGCCAGCCCAAGTCCTATAAGACCTGAAAGGAGTACTCTACTCCTCTGTCTCCCCACTGTGTATTGCCACATGAAGTAACATTCTCTGTCATTTCTGTTCTTCAAGCAGAGGGGAATGACCCACTTGTACATTACACTGACAAGGACACTGGCCTAGAGAAGTTCTACAACACAGTGAGTCCAGATCATTTATTGATACAGGCTCTCAGTGGCTTTCTGTAGCATGTGAAATTTTAACTTCATCTGCACCAGGAATCACTCTGTCCTCTCATTATTCTCTTCTTTCTCCAAGAATCCAAATAGTTTTCTGCTCTGTACCCTTGTTATCTGTAACTGTCTTCCTAGAATGGTTCTCCCAAAATCTGTGCAACATAACCTCTTCTTCCTTCAAAAATCCTTGTGTTTGGTGAAGATCCATTCCCAGTCTGTAGGCTGTCATTTTGTTCTGATGACAGTGTTCTTTGCTTTACAGAAGCTTTTCAGTTTCACAAGGTCTCATTTATTGATTGCTGATGTTAGAGCCTGTGCTTTGGTACAGAGCTAAACAGAGAATTCTCAATAGAGGGATATCAAATGGCAGACAAACACTTAAAGAAATGCTCAACATCCTTAATCATCAGGAAAATGTAAATAAAAATGACCCTGAGATTTCACCTTATACCCATCAGAATGGCCAAGGTCAAAATCTCAAGTGACAACACATGCTGGAGAGGAGAAAGGGAACTCTCCTCCATCGCTAGTGGGAATGTAAACTTGTACAACCACTTTGGAAATCAATCTGGGGCTTTCTCAGAAAATTAGGAATAGCACTACCTCAAGATCTAGCTATACCATGCCTAGGCATATATCCAAAATACGCTCAGGTATACAACAAGGACATTTGCTCAACCATGTTTGTAGCACCTTTATTTGTAATAGCCAGAATCTGGAAACAATGCAGACGTCCCTCAGCTGAGAAATGGATACAGAAATTGTGGTACATTTACACAATGGAATAGTACTCAGCAATTAAAAATAAGGAAATCATGATATTTGCAGGCAAATGGTGAGAACTAGTATCCCAGAAGCAGAAAGACACACAGGGTATATGCTCACTTATAAGTGAATATTAGACATATAATATAGGATAAACATACTAAAATCTGTACACCTAAAGAAGCTAAGCAAGAAGTAGGACCCTGGGTAAGATGATCCTCATTCAGAAAGGCAAACAGGATAGACTTCGGAAGAGGAAGAAAACAGGGAACAGGACAGGAGCCTACCACAGAGGGCCTCTGAAAGACTCTACCTAGCAGGGTACCATGGATGGAACTGCCCACTATAAACTGGGCCCTTCCACATCAATCATCAATCAAGAAAATGCAACAGGCCAATCTAGTGGGAAAATTTTCTCAACTGGGTTCCCTCTTTCAAAAATGACTTGAGCTTCTGTCAAGTTGACATAAAAACTATCAACTAGGTGAGGGCCAAGTGGCCAGATCCTTGTAAGCAGAATATGAGCAGTATTACAGCATTGATATCTACCACTCCAGGGTAGAGCCAAAGACCCAGAAATCATACAAATGTAGGAACTCCCACAAGGTCAGTCAGCCTAAACATCAAGCCTATGCATAATTCTGGTACATTCTTTTTTCACAACAAAGAATCCAGTCTGCCTTCTGAAATGGGGAGTGTTTGGAAGTTGGAAAACAGCTTTTATCATTAAGCAGCTGCTTATAGAAAAGCCAACTTTCTACAGTGAGGTGAAGAAGTAGCCACTTTTCCTTAGGTTAAGCTCCTGGTGGGGAGAGGATGTTTGTTACAGAAGACAGCATTGTGTATCCTGACTTATTACCTTCATGGTTCCAAGCTCTACATCTCTCTCCCATATTCCTATATGCCAAATAAATGAAACTCGCCTTTTTCTAGAGGGAGAATTAACATTACCTGAAGGAATTATCTAACTTTTCAACTGTTAAAATTGGACTTCAGATATGTCTGACCAGATATTAAGTTCATTTATTTCACTCACTAAGTAGAAGTTCAGGGGAAAGATCAAATTAATTATAGACAAAAATAAAATCTCATATTTTACTCTTTTGCATATCTGTGCTAGATTGGAAGTTAAATTTGCAATCTGATTATGCAATTTTG
This sequence comes from Psammomys obesus, assembly GCF_907164565.1. NCBI lineage: Eukaryota > Metazoa > Chordata > Mammalia > Rodentia > Muridae > Psammomys > Psammomys obesus. The sequence continues at coordinate 759,681 of NW_026590859.1, read as the reverse complement.
AAGAAAGATTTGGACAAGACTTCTAAGACTGTAATTCTTGCCTCTAATATGTAAGTAAGGTTGGGCTTGGAGAAGCACAGAAATCAGGAAATGTGTTCAAAAGCTACAAACACATACTTTGAAACAATTTGAAACATGATTTGCCATTTATTCAGCTCCCTTTGAATCTGTGGCTTGGGGGAAATTTGTGAGTTTGAACCATGTTTTTTTCATCTTCCACATCGATGGCACTCTCTTCTCTACACCAAGTGTTATGCCATATTTAAACTAACTAATGCAGAGCTGGAACAACAGACATGCATAGTGACTGGCGGCTAAAACACATGGAGATCTACAAGTGATCAGAATGCAGAGAAGAAGTGGTTAAGGGATGTCCAGTTCCACTAATACACTTGCAGTGCAACCTACCTGTACATAAGGCGCAATGAGAATTGCAGAAAGAAGATAGATTGCAAAAGCCACATATATGGGACACCTATTGTTAGATAGTGTTCCCTAGACAGTACAAAGGAACATGCATCCTTGAGCTATCAACAATATGATTACCTGAACAAGACCAGTATAGTGATAGCTACTGATACACAAACACAGACAGGGAAAACTCTAAAAGGTCCTGCTCCTAGACGGTCAGTGGATATTGAAAGAGGAAAAACAGTGCCCTCCAGGAATGAGCTCCTATATATATGTCCAATCCTAAGTGCTCAGCACTGGACACGTACAGTAGGCTATGTAAACATATATCTATGTGTGTGTGTGTGTGTGTGAGTGTGTTTACATATATGACTATATATATAGTCATAAATTTGGGAAGTTGTGAGAGGAGAGGGAAGGTGCAAGAATAATGATAACAAATATAAATCTATGAAAAGATACATAAATGTGGTAAAATCTTTTAAAATACTAAAAACAAACAAAAGAAGACTAAGAAAATTCTAGGATGGAATCAAAACAGACTTTTGTACTCCAGGCTCTGTCTCCTAAGGGATGCTACATTTTTATATACTAAAAAATAAAATCCTTTCCCATATAATATGAGTCCCACTCGTCTGCCTCTTCCCCTTCCCCCAACTATGAAGCTGTTTCACTCATGACCAATGTGCTGTTGAATCTACAATAATTACTAGGTCTTAACTCGGAACATTTGACATCTTCTTGCCTTCTTCTAAGTGACCATCAAAGAAACACTGCTGCACACTCCTGAGGCCCATCTTTAGTTTTTAAAAGGGTTTTTTTTCCTGAGTGGAATGTAACCCCACTTCACTCCTTAAGGGGACTGATATCACTAAAGATTGAATGCAGTCAATGGACGCTTGACAAGAAATGACTATGAATTCTGTTATGCCTTCACATAATCTTACAAATCACAGTCATGTATGTATGAATGCATGTGGTTTAGATGTATTAACATAAATATGTATGTCTGTATGCACTGTGTATATAGGTGTGCATAGGTTTGCATGTATGCATTAGCATACGGGTGTTTCTATTAGCGTGTGTGTGTGCATTAAATAAGGTGTACAGATAACAGCAAGGCAGACCACCAGTGATAAGCACTGCTAGATAATAACCTCTTGTCTTCCCAGGTAGCCACCTCACATGTAGACTCTCTACCTCTAACAAAGAAATCAGAAGCATGCCAACAACCTATACTTAACATCCCTTCATTTTAGAGTCAATACCTGATGCTTTCTTCCTCACTTTAGACTGGGTAAAATCTCTCCCACCAATCGGTTTTACTCTTTCCTTCCTTCTCAAGACACTGCAGAACTCTCCAAGCATACGTAGTAGACACACAAAGACAACATTTATTACACTTTAATCTATAAATCAGGAGCTGCCGTGTAGTAGCATTCATAGTCTCCTGGTTAGAGAGAACTAAACACTATAAGAGTGGCTGTGGGACACCATTACATCATGAGAATAAACGTGGAACCACTGGCTACATGGGTTCATAATGCTAAAACCTGTGCAGTGTGTCCGGTCTTTGCCAGGCACTTTTTGTGTTCTATGAAAGAATAAATAAAGACTGAAACTTTAGTTTGAGTCAGTGGTTTCAATCCCAGTGCTGCCTGTACATAATCCAATGGTCCTGGTTCACTGGAGTGAAAGAGAGCAAACTGTGGGCATTTATAAATTATATGAAGCTTTTGTCAGCACTCTCATGATTAATACAGAATGTTCTACAGGATCAGCTGTGAAGATTCTGCCACTCACTGAAACAACATTAAAGTAGACCTGGGTTCCAGCTGGGCTGCTCAGTAAGGAGATATGTTGCTCTGCTTGTTTATGCCAATAACTTGAATGTAGCTTTCACAGTTATTAAGATATTAGACCCTAGAATAAGACTACCTAAATTACCATTCTGATACCCCTTCTAATGAACTGAGAAGTGTTTCCATTCATATGTTAAATGGGAGGACAGTTCTGTCCAAACTAACATATGTAAGTACTGAGTACACTGGTTCAGATGTAGTAGAATAGAGAATAAAGGATGAAAAGATGGATGGATGGATGGATGGATGGATGGATGGATGGATGGATGGATATACTTTGTACTGCATACATGAATATTTGCCACCTCAAAACAAAACATCCAGTAAAAATAGCTAGGGAGTAAGGATAGCTAACATACATTTTCAGTACTTACAATATCTGTCAGGTTTCATTGGCCCATCCATCTGTTTTCTACCACCTATGACACTATTCCTATGTATGGAGTCATTGAAAATCATGTGTGTACACCCCAAACTTTAATGATGTTCACTCAAGACTTTAGGAGAAATATGCGGTCCAGTAAGGATGAAAACCCAGTTGATTGAAATCTAAAGCCTGACATGGGCTCTTAATAGCAGAGAATTGTCTATAATTTTAACCAAAATGCACTGATATTTCCGAAGACATTGGAGAGAAAAACTTCATGAGAAAAGCATTGCTCTTTGCCATTAAAAAAAAAAAAATACCAAAATGAACAATTACCTAAGTATTTACATTGGATTTGCGCTATTCTCTCAGAATGGGTAATGTGTGGCATGAATTACAAATGAGGACAATACAAAATATTGTACTCTGAGTCAGCTGTGGCTGAGCATGAACTAGCAACCTCAAGTAACTAACAGTCTAGAGAAAAGCCTGACATCCAAGTCTTGGTAAATCTTATGGATGAGTATGGAAGGGTAATCCCAGCTGGATTCTGAGCTAAGCTATGGAAGGAGAAGAAGGGTAGAGGGTTGTAAGTGGTTTTCTTGACAAGACTTCCCACTGACAGATCTAAAGTTCTGATAGGAACTCAAGAAGAAAGGAGAAAAGCAGACTTGACTCCACACTAAGACCCAGTCCCAAGTTCACAGAAAATATAAGTGACTTGCTGGCTTTCCACAAATTGGCTCTTCAAAGCCTAAAAATCTCTAAAATTAGAGGCTGTATTACCTTACTAATTTCTCCATTGATACTTTCAGGATAGAGAGAAGCAGATCTTATTCCATGTAGGAGTTAACCAGCCAACATCTACAGATACTAAAGGAGATTCTTTAGCTCCTTGGTGCTGCTGTAGGAATCACTACTAATTAGTACTATAAAGCAACAGAAATGGGCAAGATGGCGGCGCCGGGAGGACTCTCATTCTGAGGAGCAGCACAGCAGGAGTGGCACAGTGACCAGCAATCAGAACTCGCGGCCATAAAACACAAGTGATTGTGTTTCCCAGTGAGAGGATACCCAAAGGTGGGGGATTCAATCAGCTTTAACTCACCCAGCTAAACCACGGAAGAGATCCTGGTTCTGCCAGGCGCTTGGTTGCCAGCCAGGAGCTACACCCCAGCGTGATCTGGTCACTGTCCCAGACTGAACTGTGGGCCCACAACACCATAGACTGGATTTCCCAGTCGAGAGATAACCCCACAGAGAAGGAAACGATTGAGACCGACCTCAGGTTACGCAGACATCCCCTGGAAAAGACTCGGGTTCCGTGGGTGCCCTGAGAGCCAGCCCGGACCCAGAGCCCAGACCCAGGCACCTGCACGGAGCCCTGCCTGCGCGCCTGATTCGCCGCCTCAGATAGAATTGTGGGCACCAGAGCACCAGGCACCAGAGACTGCATTTCACTGGCAGGTGCAAACCCACATGGAGGGAAACGGCTGGTCTGATCTCAGAGCACTCAGCTGACACCCCCACCCCGAAAAGAACTAGGGAAAATTACCCAGTTTAGGCAGCAGCCAAGGCTCCGAACGGCCAGAAAGGCGGAGCCAAAAGCAGGCATCTGTGCCTGTGGGTTCTACTCGCCACCCCAGACAGAACAGCGGTCCCCAAAGCAAAGACTGAGAGTCTCTGGCAGGAGGAAACCCCCAGCAGAGGGAACCATCAGCTCTAACACTTAGGACACCCAGCACCAAAACACTTCCTGGACTCACAAAGACTCTAGGCTCTAATGCAGGCAGGAGCGCTGTGCTCAGCCACCATTATTGAGTTCCCCAAGGGCACTGGGACACACAGCTGCATCCTCAGACCTACAAAAGCCAAAGAGACATTATAGCAGCCCTCAGATACTATGCCAAGGATCAACCAGTTATCCCTAACTAGACTGTCAAAACTGTGGGGATCCCTGGTCCTTCAAGAGGGCTGCACCCACAGCGTCTGGACCAGAGCAGTGCCTGCAGCCGCCATCCCAGACAGGGACACACAGCTTCTGGTCCACAGTGAGGCACCCAGCCTCCAGACCAGAGCAGCGCCCCCAGGCGCCAACTCAACCTAGGTGCACATTCTCCAGGTCCAGAGCGGAGCATTCAGCCTCTGGCCCAGAGACTTGCTGAGTGCACCTCTCACTTTCCCGGACAGAACTATGTGCCCCAGGATAACAGACTGAGTTTCCCTGTTGGGAGAAAACCCCACAGCTAGGGAATCAGCAGGTTCTTCAAGAGGACTGTACCTGGAAATTTAGTGAGCAGCAGCAAACTAAATTTATAACAAGAAACCCAGCAGTGGGGCAGCTGTCTTGAGAACTTCTATGGGTAAGAGGAGATCCCCCCCTGCCTAACATAGACCACACCTACTACTCAGGGCTATAAACCTGAGGTGAGCAGTGACAACTCCTGAGAAACACTGGCCATACAGTGACCATAACCAAAAAGCAGAGAAGGACTCATTCAGGAAAAATCATCTTCCAGCCAAGGGGATACTCCCTACCCCAGGACTCCCGGAAGCACAGAAACTAACAGCCAACACCTAAATCAGCCCAATGGGTAGAGATCAGCGTAAAAGCTCAACCAACAAAAGACAGAGCAGTATGGCATCTCCAGAACCCAGCCATCCAGGGGCGAACAGCCCTGGACAACACAGCATAATAGAAAATCAAGAAGATGACCTTACATCTATGCTGATAAAGAGGATAATAGAGGAAACAAATAAAATATGTAAAGAATTAGAGGAAGATAAAACCAAACAGATCATGGCTATCCGTAAAGAAATGGAGGAAGATAAAGACAAGCAGATTAGGGCCATCCGTGAAGAAATACGGGAAGATGCAGCCAAACAGCTTGTGGCCTTCAGAAAAGAAATAATTAAATCACTGAAAGAAATAAAAGAGACAGAGTTGAAGGAACTAAAAGAAAAAGAGGAAAATACAAGCAGACAGGTGAAGGAAGTAAACAAAACAACTCAAGACCTGAAGACAGAACTAGAAAAATTAAAGAAAACACAAATGGAGGAAATAATGGAGAGGAAGAATTTAGGGAAGAAAACAGCAACTACAGAGGTAAGTATAACCAACAGAATACAAGAAATGGAAGAAAGAATCTCAGGTGTAGAAGATACAATGGAAGAAATCAATGTATCTGTCAAAGAAAATGTTAAATCCAAAAAATTCCTGACACAGACCATGCAAGAAATCCAAGACAATATGAAGAGACAAAACCTAAGAATAATAGGAATAGAGGAAAAAGAAGACTCCCTTCTCCAAGGCCCAGAAAATATTTTCAACAAAATCATTGAAGAAAATTTACCCAAGTTAAAGGAGAAGCCAATAAGGATACATGAGGCCTACAGAACACCCAACAAATTTGACCAGAAAAGAAAATTCTCCCGCCACATAATCATCAAAACAGTAAGTATACAGAACAAAGAAAAAATACTAAAAGCGGCAAGGGAAAAAGGCCAAGTAACATATAATGGCAAACCCATTAGAATCACACCTGACTTTTCAACAGAAACTATGAAAGCCAGAAGGGCCTGGACAGATATCATGCAGACCCTAAGAGAACACAGATGTCAGCCCAGGCTACTATACCCTGCAAAACTCTCAGTCCTCATAGACGGAGAAAACAAGATATTCAATGACAAAAACAAATTTCAACAATACCTACACACAAATCCAGCATTACAGAAGACACTGGAAGGGAAAATACAACCCAAGAAAATTAGCTTCTGTCAAGAAAACACAGGAAATAATTAACCTTACTACAGTAAAACAAAAAGCAACCAAGCACACAACCTTATGAACACAGCCAACATCAAAATCAAAGGATCTAACAGCCACCAGTCATTAATCTCTCTCAACATCAATGGACTCAACTCTCCAGTAAAAAGACACAGATTAACAGAATGGATACGTAAACAAAACACAGCAATCTGTTGCATACAAGAAACACACCTAAGGCACAAAGATAGACATTACCTGAGGGTAAAAGGTTGGAAGACGACTTTCCAAGCAAATGGACCCAAGAAACAAGCAGGAGTAGCCATTCTAATATCTGACAAAATAGACTTTCAACCAAAATTAATAAAAAGAGATGAAGAAGGACACTTCATACTCATCAAGGGAAAATTCCACCATGAAGACATCACAATCCTGAACATCTATGCCCCAAATACAAGAGTACCACATTTGTAAAAGAAATATTGATAAAATTTAAACCACATATAGATCCCCACACATTAATAGTGGGAGACTTCAACACCCCACTCTCAACAAAGGACAGGTCAACAAAACAGAAATTAAACAAAGAAACAATATCTCTGACAGAGGTCATGAATCAAATGGACCTCACAGACATATACAGAACTTTACACCCAAACACAAAAGAATTTACCTTCTTCTCAGCACCTCATGGAACCTTCTCCAAAACAGACCATATACTTGGTCACAAAGCAAGCCTCAACAGATACAAGAAAACTGAAATAATCCTTTGTATCCTGTCTGATCACCATGGAATAAAGCTGGACTTCAACAACAACAGAAATAGCAAAAAGCCTACACACACATGGAAACTAAACAACTTGTTACTAAATGACAGCTGGGTCAGGGAAGAAATAAAGAAAGAAATTAAAGTCTTCCTAGAACTCAATGAAAATGAAGACACAACATACCCAAACTTGTGGGACACAATGAAAGCAGTGCTAAGAGGAAAGTTCATAGCACTAAGTGCCTTCAAGAAGAAATTCGAGACAGCTCATTCAAGCAACTTAATGGCCCACTTAAAAACCCTAGAAAAAGAAGAAGCAGACACACCAAAAAGGAGTAGACAGCCAGAAATAATCAAACTCAGGGCTGAAATCAATCAATTAGAAACAAATAAAACAATTCAAAGAATCAATGAAACCAAGAGCTGGTTCTTTGAGAAAATCAACAAGATAGACAAACCCTTAGCCAAGCTAACTAAAAGGCAGAGAGACACCACCCAAATCAACAAAATCAGAAATGAAAAGGGGGACATAACTACAGACACTGAGGAAATCCAAACAATCATTAGGACTTACTTCAAAAGTCTATACTCAACAAAATTTGAAAATCTAAATGAAATGGACAATTTTCTTGATCGATTTGACTTACCAAAGCTGAATCAGGACCAGGTAAATCAATTAAATAGTCCTATATCCCCCAAAGAAATAGAAGCAGTCATCAAAAGTTTCCCATCCAAAAAAAGCCCAGGACCAGATGGCTTCAGCGCAGAATTCTACCAGACCTTCAAAGAAGAGCTAACTCCAATTCTCTTCAAACATTTCCACAAAATAGAAACAGAAGGAACATTACCAAACTCATTCTATGAAGCCACAGTCACCTTGGTACCTAAACCTCACAAAGACTCAACAAAGAAAGAGAATTTCAGGCCAATCTCCCTTATGAACATTGATGCAAAAATACTTAACAAAATACTTGCAAACCGAATCCAAGAACACACCAAAGATATTATCCACGATGACCAAGTAGGCTTCATCCCAGGTATGCAGGGGTGGTTCAATATACGGAAATCCATCAATGTGATCCACCACATTAACAAACTGAAAGAAAAAAAAAAAAACACATGATAATCTCCCTAGGTGCTGAAAAAACATTTGACAAAATCCAACATCCATTCATGTTTAAAGTACTGGAGAGATCAGGGATACAAGGTACATATCTAAACATAATAAAGGCAATATACAGCAAGCCTATAGCCAACAACAAACTGAACGGAGAGAAACTTAAAGCAATCCCACTGAAATCAGGGACAAGACAAGGTTGCCCACTCTCTCCATATCTCTTCAACATAGTGCTGGAAGTCCTTGCTAGAGCAATAAGAGAGTTGAAGGAGATCAAGGGGATACAGATGGGAAAGGAAGAAGTCAAATTATCACTATTTGCAGATGATATGATAGTATACATGAGTGACCCCAAAAACTCTACCAGGGAACTCCTACAGCTGATAAACACCTTCAGCAAAGTGGCCGGATACAAAATTAACTCAAAAAAAATCAGTAGCACTCCTGTATACAAAAGACAAAAGGGCTGAGAAAGAAATTAGAGAAACAACACCATTCACAATAGCCACAAATGACATAAAGTACCTTGGTGTAACCCTAACCAAGCAAGTCAAAGACTTGTATGAAAAAAACTTCAAGTCTCTGAAGAAAGAATTAGAGGAAGATATGAGAAGATGGAAAGATCTCCCATGCTCATGGCTTGGCAGGATTAACATAGTAAAAATGGCCATCTTACCAAAAGCAATCTACAGATTCAATGCAATTCCCATCAAATTGCCAACACAATTCTTTACAGACCTAGAAAGAAAAATTCTCAACTTTATATGGAATAACAAGAAACCCAGAATTGCTAAAACAATCCTCTACAATAAAAGATCTTCTGGAGGTATCTCCATCCCTGATCTCAAGCTGTACTATAGAGCAACAGTTATAAAAACTGCATGGTACTGGCATAGAAACAGAATGGTGGATCAATGGAATCAAACAGAAGACCCAGAAATAAACCCATACACTTACGGACACCTGATTTTTGACAAAGATGCCAAAACCATACAATTGAAAAAAGATAGCATCTTCAACAAATGGTGCTGGTCCAACTGGATGTCTACATGTAGAAAAAAGAAAATAGATCCATACTTATCACCCTGCACAAAACTGAAGTCCAAGTGGATCAAAGACCTCAACATAAAACCAGACACATTAAATCGGCTAGAAAAAAAAGTGGGGAATACCCTAGAACTCATTGGTACAGGAGAAAACTTCCTGAACAGAACACCAACAGCACAGACTCTAAGAGCAATAATCAATAAATGGGACCTCATGAAATTGAAAAGCTTCTGTAAAGCAAAGGACACCTTCATCAAAACAAAACGACTGCCTACAGATTGGGAAAGAATCATCACCAACCCTTTATCTGACAGAGGACTCATATCCAATATATATAAAGAACTAAACAAGCTGAAAAGCAACAAACCAAGTAATCCACTTAAAAAATGGGGAACAGAGCTAAAGAGAGAATTCTCTGTAGAGGAATATCGAATGGCAGAGAAGCACTTAAAGAAATGCTCAACCTCATTAGCCATTAGGGAAATGCAAATCAAAACAACCCTGAGATTTCACCTTACACCCATAAGAATGGCCAAGATGAAAAACTCAAGGGACAACACATGCTAGAGAGGTTGTGGAGAAAGGGGAATCCTCCTCCACTGCTGGTGGGAATGTAAACTGGTACAACCACTCTGGAAATCAATCTGGCGCTTTCTCAGACAACTAGGAATAGCACTTCCTCAAGATCCAGCCATACCACTCCTAGGCATATACCCAAAAGAGGCTCAAGTACACAAAAAGGACATTTGCTCAACTATGTTTGTAGCAGCTTTATTTGTAATAGCCAGAAGCTGGAAACAACCCAGATGCCCCTCAACTGAAGAATGGATGCAGAAATTGTGGTACATCTATACAATGGAGTATTACTCAGCAACGAAAAATAAGGAAATCATGAAATTTGCAGGTAAATGGTGGGACCTGGAAAGGATCATCCTGAGTGAGTTGTCCCAGAAGCAAAAAGACACGCATGGTATATACTCACTCATATAAACATACAACATAGAATAAACCCACTAGAATCTGTACATCTAAACAAACTAAGCAAGAGAGGACCCTAACTAAAATGTTCAATCCCCATCCTGAAAGGCAAAGAGGATGGACATCAGAAGAAAAAGAAAATAGGAAACAACCTCGGAACCTGCTACAGAGGGTCTCTGAAAGCCAGAAGAAAACAGGAAACAACCTTGAAACCTGCCACAGAGGGCCTCTGAAAGCCTCTGCAGTATAGACTGTCAAAGCAGATGCTGAGCCTGATGGCCAACTGATGGGCAGAGTGAATGGAATTTTATGTAAGAAGTGGGAAATAGTAAGAGCTGGAGGGGACGGGAACTCCACAAGGAGAGCAACAGAACAAGATCATTTGAACACAGGGAACTTCCCAGAGACTCATACTCCAACCAAGGACTATTGGTGGAGATAACCTAGAACTCCTGCACAGATGTAGCCCATGGCAGTTCAGTGTCCAAGAGGGTTACATAGTAATGGGAAGAGGGACTGCCTCTGACATAATCTGATTGGCCTGCTCTTTGATCACCTCCCCCTGATGGGGGAGCAGCCTTACCAGGCCACGGTAGAGAACAATGCAGCCAATTTTGATGAGAACTGATAGACTAAGATCAGAAAGGAGAGGAGAACCTCCCCTATCAGTGGACTTGGGGAGTGGCATGCATGCAGAAAGGGGAGGGAGGGTGGGATCGGGAGGGGAGGAGGGAGGGGCTTATGGGGGGATACAAAATGAATAAAGTGTAATTAATAAAAAAAAGAAAAAAAAACCAACAGAAATATATGTTTATACAGTTCTGAAGGCTAAAAACATGAGATAAAAGTATCTCCAGGGTCAAGTTTGACCTAAATGTTCCTAAGATTCCTGAGACCTCCAGGTATTCCTTGGTTTATAGATCTCTCATCTGTGTTTTCCAGTTTCCTGTAGTTTTCTTCTCTCTCTCTCTCTCTCTCTCTCTCTCTCTCTCTCTGTCTCTCTCTAAAATTTTTCTTCCTGTAAAGATATAAGTCATTGGACTTGGTGACTACATGAAATTTAATATGATTTCATCTTGAGATTTCTTTTTTATTATTTATTTATTTATTTATTATAGTTTATTCACTTTGTATCCCAGCTGTAGCACCCTTCCTTGTTCCCTCCCAATCCCACCTTCCCTCCCTCATCTCCTTCCATCCCCCTTCCCAAGTTCACTAATAGGGGAGATCCTCCTCCCCTTCCCTCTGACCCTAGTCTATCAGGTCTCATCAGGGCTGACTTCGTTGTCTTCCTCTGTGGCCTGGTAAGGTGGCTTCCCACTCAGGAAGTCACCAAAGAGTCAGCCACTGAGTTCATGTCAGAGACAGAGCCTGTTCCGCTTACTAGGGTATCCACTCGGACACTGAGCTACCACGGGATACAGCTGTGCTGGCATTCTAGGTTATCTCCATGAATGGTCATAGGTTGGAGTATCAGTCTCAGAAAAGACCTCTGGATCCAGATTTTTTGGTTCGGTTGCTCTCCTTGTGGAGCTCCTGTCCCTTCCAGGTCTTTCTATGTCCCCCTTCTTTCATAAGATTCCCTGAACTCTGTCCAAAGTTTGGCTGAGTCTCAGCATTTGCTTTGATACCCTGCTTGGTAGAGTCTTTCAGAGGCCCTCTGTGGTAGGCTCCTGTCCTGCTCCCTCTTTTCTCCCTCTTCCGATGTCCATCCTGTTTACCTTTCCAAATGAGGATTGATCATCTTACCCAGGGTTCTCCTTCTTGCTTAGCTTCTTTGGGTGTACAGATTTTAGTATGTTTATCCTATATTATATGTCTAATATTCACTTATAAGTGAGTATATACCATGTGTGTCTTTCTGTTTCTGGGATGCCTCACTCAGATGATCTTTTCTAGTTCCCACCATTTGCCTGAAAATCATCTTGAGATTTCTAATTAATTCACATGCAAAAACTCTATTTTCAAATTAGGTCACATGAATATTTGTGCAATACTACTGAACTCAGTTCAGAAGTCATGAGCACACATGCAAGAACTAAATGCCAGATTCAAAAATGTCAGATCAGCTTCTACATCTATCTCAGATACCCAGCATAACCAGTACAAGACTCAGTTGCCCACTCTAGACCCTTCACCCACATCTTATTTCCTCAGGCCTTGGTACTTTCTGTGGATCAGGTATGGCATTGCAAAGGTCAAACTTTTGAAGGGAGAATAAAATTTATTTTGAATGCATGCTCAATTGAACAAGAGTCTGAGGATACAGTCCATACTTCCTGCTTCCCAGAGGGCTGGCCTCAACTGTGGTAAAACACTCAGAAGAAGCTGTGGAGCTACAGAACCATGACCTCCCATTAGATGCGCTGGTGGAAAACATGACACAGAAAGATAAGCGGCAGGAAGACCACAAGGGAGCATGCCTCTTGGGCAGCAGCTCAGACTCACAGCTGCTCAAATGACACAGACTGCAGACACAAAGAAATGCATCTTTCCTACTAGGGACCAAGCAACTTCAATGACCCAGAAGCAGGTGGCCAGGCAGCTCAAGAACTGTTTCTAGATGGAGAACAGGCTCAAGAGCTCTGACTTTTCCAGAGCAACTACAGTTTCTCTAATAGTTTAAGAGAGAACACATGAAACTGGAGCTATGGCTTGATACTGGAGAGAGTGTGAAGTATCATACATTGCCCTGTTAACTGTTCCTGCGGAAACACAACAAACAAACATTGGTTTACCCCAGATAAAGCACCAACAACAGACAAAACAATGCATTTACCAGGGTTACTTGCAGATCACGGATGAGGAATTGTTTACAGGTATATATGTGTGCCCCCTAATCTGCTGCATTGCTGAAAAGTCACACCCCACAATGATGGTCTTGTGAAAGTTGCATCATGAACTCCCACTTCTAGCTGATTTTCTATTTCCTATATGCCCTAGCTAATCCCATGATCACCTGCAGATAGGGTGGTGGGCAGAAAAGAGGAGTACTTGGAATCCCAGATGAAAACCTTGTAACCTTCCCTCCTTCCTCTACTACTTCTTCACCATTACCTGGGTATGGCTGCATTGTTCTTCTCATTAGTAGCTATGCCTACAGGGTCAAGTTAATCTCTACTCCAAGATGGCATCATGTTCTACCCAGAGGAAAAAATGTCTTCACTAGTAAGAGTCCTGTGTTAGTTACTTTTGCATCATTATGACCACAGTGCCTAGAAGAAATCATGTAAAGAAAGAACAGTTTATTTGGTCCATGGTTCAGAAGACTGCAGTCCATCACAGAAGGGAAAGAAAAGTAGTCCACCTTAGCTTTTGATGGAAGGGGGTGGTTAGAAGAGATTTTTCTGAAAATATGGACCAAACAGAGTGGCAGAATCTGAGAACCAGTACAGACTTCAAAGGCCCACCACTCTGTCCTGCTTTCACTGATTATCTAGCTGGCACTCTATTTCTTCTCTAAATCAGGCCACACCCCCTTGTAGGCTATCCTTCTCCAAGCAGATAATAAGGAGATAATACAATCTCTCTACCCCTTGCAGCCTCAAGTCCAGTTCTTTCTGATATCCAGTCCCAAGACAACCTTGAATTGTAATTTAGTGCTACTACCTTGTGACTCCTGGTTTATTGGCTAGGTCACATCATATGGAACTTTCTTCTGTCCTCTGGAAACCTATGAAAGCAAGGAATTCCCTTTTTCCTTTGGAACTGAAGAGCCTATCTCTTCCCTCAGGAACCCTGTCAGATATCCCTGTCATCTTTCTCTCATAATCAAGTAACCTGAAGGCTTGCTCTTTTGCTCCAGGGCCACATCACGGCCATCTTGACTATGGTGCAGTACCTCTCCTAATAAAGTTCTTCTGACTGGAACTAATCTTGGCTTCCCTTTACAGAGTTGTTATAATACCTTCTATTATTTATCTAATAGGCCTCACCTCCTAAAGGTTGCAGACTTGCAAAATAACACTGCCACCTGGGGAACAAGCATTCAAAGTCTCAGACTACAGGGCTGTCTTAGGTTTTTTAATGTGATGAAACATTGGGGAGGAAAGGGTTTATTTGGCTAACACTTTCACATTGTAGTTCACCGCTGAAGCAAGCCAGAACAGGAACTCAAACAAGAGATGTTGCAGAGGTCATGGAGGGTGCTGCTTACTGGCTTGCTCTTCATGGCTTGCTCAGCCTGCTTCTTTGCAGAACCCAAGACCAATAGGCCAGGGATGGCACCATGAGCAATGGGCTGGGCCCTTCTCCATCAATCATTGATAAAGAAAATGCCTTACAGCTGGATCTAATGGAGGCATCTGAGATTTCTTCCTTTCAGATAACTCTAGCTTGTATCAAGTTAGCATACATAGCCAGCACAAGGGTCTGTTCAGATTCAGACCAGATCAGGTCACAATGTTTCAGTACTCAGAGGGACCGTTTTCCTCTGAGTATCAACCTCCAAATAATAAGAAGTGGATTATCTCTTTCTATGTGAATTGTAATTTTCTTTCCAGAGCTTTCATTTAATGATATTCCAGATGTGATGATAGAAATTAGATATAAATAAATCCACTATTAATTGTTTTAGAAGAGAGATCAGACATTCAATGATCTCGGTCCTTTCCCTACTTCCTCACTCCATATACATGACTGAGGCCAAGCCACAGATGATGTGTACCTCCCCCACCACAGGACCTGCTTGTTTATGGAAAAGCATTTTCCACGGAACAGACATTCACACTGTGAGTCTCAACAGCCAGGATTTCTGTAGTGGGTCTTTATCTGGCAGGAATTATTAGCACATTACCCAATTCCATGTATTTCATCACTGTTCTAATGAAATAGCTCTCTAAGTAATCTCAGCAAGAAAAAAGTGCCAATCCCAACCAGGACAAAGCCAATTATCATACACACAACTTGTTTGCATACAAATTAAGCCAAAAATAATAATGCTATTTTAAAATATTAAGAAAAGAAAAACAAAAATAAAACACCCTCCTTGCCAAAAGGAATAAGCAAGAGAGAAACATGAAATATTTACTCTCTGGCCCTTTGCAGAAAACATAATAAAGGAAAATAGATATCACAACTCAGCCACAGTTTAAGTGTCTGTGTCTGAATTCTCTGCCATTTATAAGATGGTGAGCAAGGGCTTCAATCTCTTCTTTATCAAGCAAAGATGGAAGGGCAGGGAGATGGCTCAGTGGGAAAGAGGCCTTATTGTGCAAGCATGAAAACCCAAGCTTAAATCTCCAGCTCCCACATAAAAAGCAAGTCATGGTTCTGAGTGCTTGTAAAGGCAGAGACAGGTAGATCCCAAAAGCTCACTAGCCAGCTAGGCTAGCCCAAACAGCAAGCTCCAGTTCATAAAGAGACTCTGTCTCAAGCCATTAACATGGAAAGCAATAGGGGAAGACTCCTGTTGTCCTGCTTTGGCCTCCACATGTGAGCACACAGGTGAATGCACATGATTCATTGTGAGTTGTGAGAATCACACAACAATCATGCTTTTAAGTAGCTTAATAGACAAGTGCATAGCAGAATGAATTACAATGAATTACACTATTTAAAACCCATTTTATAAAGGACTTTAGGATAAGAAAACTAGCCTCAGAGAGGTTCTTTAACTTATCAAAAGTCATAGTCTCCTAGGTTATAACACCTATCGCATGTACCATGGACAAGGCTCTACAGTGGACAGTAGATAAAATATATTGAACTTGCTGCTTTTTGTGCTTCATTGCTCTTCAAAGTTACCAAGCATCCTTCCAACTTCACTTGCTCCTTAGTCTGGTCCCTTTGGACATCATACCCATCATTGTCTGTCCAGACCCCTTGGTATTCTCATCTACTTTTCTCCACAAATACTCCTTGAGGGAAAATATTCATATCTATGTTGAAACCCATAACCAGATCACTCAGTCCTTAAGATAAAAGGAACAGCTTTTCTTGGCCACCAGCACACAGTTGATGCCTCTCCCTTCTGCTGTCAACATGCCTGCCTCAGGCATAGAAGCCTACCACTGTTCCTTACCTCAGTTCACCCTGCCCATCCTCATCCAGGACCTCTGGCTGTATCTATCTCTTGCCTCACTCGCCCTTTCTCATACTCCACACTCCTGACATCCAGTCAGTCATCTTCTCCAGAATGGACACCTTCCTTCCTTAGGATACTGCTCTCCACATTTATTTTTTTACAGCTCTTTGTTTAATAGTTCTAGCCCTACCATCATGAGTTTGAACCAGTTATTTTACTTCTCTGTGCTTCAGTTTATTGATCTATTGCATGGCAGTAGGATACCCCGTAAGGACTTATTAGAGAAATTAAAGAAAGCAGCTAGCAGCATTGTTCCTTTCTGCATTTTCCACAACCAGGAAGTGAATTTTAAAACGGGACCATTTTTTAAATTATACTTTCCTATATGTTGTTTATCACTATTTTAATTGAATGACTAACTGCATAATTATTTAACTCTTGATATCTCCAACTGAATGCAAAGGACTGAATATGTGGGGTAGTGTATTTTAAGAGTCTAAGCAGGAACTGAGCCCTCAGGGAGTATTTGTGGAGAAAAGTAGCCAAGAATACCACGGGGTCTAGAAAGACAATGATGGATTTGATGCCCAAAGGGACCAGACTAAGGAGGAAGTGAAGTTGGAAGGATGCTTGGTAACTTTGAAGAGCAATGAAACACAAAAGGAAGCACGTTCAATACTACAAATTTTTATCAGAGACTTTATTCAAAAGAAGAAAGAAAACTTTTTGCAGTAATAATGTGATGGTAGAACTAAGGCAATTGAAGGACACACACATCCTCATTCATACAGTCCTCTGGAAAAACAGGAGATGGAGTCTCTGATGTCTGTCAAGCCATGTGTACCTTACTAAAAATAAATGAAAATATTCAGATAAAGTTTCAGTGCACAGCAAGCATTTGGTTAGCACCTGTCCTTACTATAATGGTGATTATTCATGCAGAGTAGATGCATTTCCACATGCTTATGCACAAACCAGTCAATTACTAAGAGACACTGCTGCTCTTTTTTCCTGAAAGGATCATATGTTGAAGCTTCCTAAGGCACACACATACACACACACACACTCACACGCATGCATGCACACACACACCTGTTAACTGCACAATTCCTTCACTGTGCTAGCTTTGATGACTCACACTAACGTTGCTATACAGCTGGTACCAGGGACAAAACTGTATTCTGGTTGCAGGGCTCCAGATGCCTCCTGGAAAAAAATACCAGGAGAAAAGTCCTAGCACTGATTCTAGAGAAAATAACTGAGAAGAGGACCCTGAAAGGCTACAGAATGTTAACGTCTGAGGTTGTCCAAAATGGTGCCATCATCAGTCCATTATAAAATTTGGTCCCTTTGGGGAATCTTATCCATCACTGTCTTCCCAGATCCCTCAGTATTCTTGGTTAAATAAATTTAATTTTCTCCACAAATTCTCCACAAATACTCCTTAATGGCTTAGTTCCTGCTGTACCTCGGAACAAATGTAAAGAAAGACTACCCCACATGCTCAGACTGTTGAATTCTGTTGGAGATATCAGGAGTCAAAGAATTAATTGTGCAATTATTTATCCAATTATGATGGTGATAACTGCTACAATTGGGAAATATCACTAAAAAATCTTGACTGCACTGCTTACCAGTTTACATGACCTTGACTTAGGTAATTTATTTGAGCTTTAGTTTCTTTATCTGTAGAATGGGGTTAGTACCCACCATACATGATTATTAGGAAGAGGAAATGAAATGAAGCATGCTTCCCACAGTGTTGAGTGTCTGGTGTGCACTATAGGTTAATAGAGGGCAGACATGCCATTTTCATCTATTTGCAAACCTCTCATACTGATGAGGACTGAGACACAAGAGGTTAGAATCCATGCATGAGGCCATCGGAATTTGCAAGAACTTTGATAATAAATAGCAGACCTTGGCCTTCAGAGCAGAAGGAATGGGGGAGCATCAGGAACACACACAGGAAGCAATCCAAGATATTTCAGAGATATTTTGAATTTTCCAGGCTTCTTATAGCCCTCTTCTCTCTTAATATTTAAGAAAGTCTTTCCAAAGATCCATTTTGCCTAAATGAAGGCCGGAACCTCAGGGAAAGAAAGTGGGCCTATCTTGAGCCAAAGAAGGAATGCAGAGTGAGCTGCCTGTGTGGGCCTGTGTCCTCTGACATCCCAAAGCAAGAGTTGTAAAGCATGGGGCAGCACTGGTTCTGAGGTTCTCGCACGTGGAATACCACCAGGGCTAAAGTCAAGGTTAAGTTTAAACTTACTTGACAGCACTCTTTGCACCTTTCCACCCTCTTCTCAAAGCATACTTCAGAGTCATGGTTTATGAAAAATTGAGACTCAAATCTGCCAAAGTCTTCTTGTCTCATCCCTCATCATTGGAAAAATAAAATGAAGAGAAAGAGGGGCCCAGCCTGCTGTCTTCAAAAGTCAAGATAGGTGTCACTCAGTCATTCTCCTCTCCCTTTCTGCTTCATTAGGGTGTCAATCCTCCAAACACAACTGCATCTTCCTGAAATACCAACCTGGGTTCATTATCCAGCCCTTCCCAAAGGCTGCCTCTGCAGTGGCCCACTGGCCAAAGCTCTCTCAGTTGCTGGAGGACAGCACAGCCAGAAGGTCAGGCAACACATCGCAGCCACCTCTGCCTGCTCCCCAAGTTCAACTTCACTTCACTTAGAAATATGGAGAAGGACATTCTCAGTAGAATTCTCAAAGGAATAAGGTAAAAATAAAAGAATGTCTACAGCAGGGCAAAAGCAGGTGAAATGATACTCACTCAGAAGGATGAGCTGTTTCCTGGGATGTGTTGGGGCTTGGGGAAAGTACAGCCTCCACTCAGCTCTGGGAGAGGCAAAGCTTGCAAACACAACTTGTGTATTCTAGAAGTTGGAACAATGCTTCCAGGGCCAGCTCTACAGAAAAGTCCCTGAAGGCTTGGTTGCCAGTCTGAGGCTCTATTCAGAATACAGAACACTGATAAGGTGGTGAGTAAGTAAAGTCATTGAGAGTGTGCACTTGAAGAAGATATGAGGACCTTTTCCCTTTTTCAGTACTTCCTCACCACCAGGTCAATGGCTTTCTTCCTTCTTACAGAAAATCTTACATATTTCCTATGATCTCTCCTCACTGCAATTCCAAAGGAGAACAGGATCAAGAGACCATGTGAAATCTCTGAAACCAGGAGCCAGCCATCATAAGGCTTTCTGCCATATGAGTCAATTTCTTAGGTGTTTTGTTATAGGAACAGAAAACTGAACACAGACAATATCTCTATCATCAAATGGAAGTCCGTAACTATGAGAAGGGACTGTGGTATATTCCATTGGTCACAATAATATTAATTACATAAAAATTCTGACATAACAGAGGAGGTTGAGATAAGATAGAATAAAAAGGAGGAAACACAAGGGAAAAAAAAAAAAAGATCAGAACCAAAAAGACATAGATGGGAGCCAATGTAAGTACCTAGCAGAGAGCAGGAGATCTTCTTAAAGCATGAGCACATGAAAACCTGGCCACATGGCCTTTCTCATACTTAATATCCTCATCCAAAATGGAATTAATAATCTTGGCATAGTGGTACACACCTCTAATCCCAGCACCCAGGAAGCAGAGGCAGGTAGATATTTGTGAGTCTGGGGTCAGTCTGGTCTATACAGTTATTTCTAGATCACCCACAGTTACACGGTGAGATCCTGTTTCTAAACAAACAAACAAAAATAGAATTAATAATGCTTGTCTTGCCAGTTAAAATGTTCCTGTGAAGAAATACTCATAGTTGGGAAGTTTCTAGAATTAAGTCAATATTTAAACACATTCTAATAGTAAATAAAAATTTGATGAACTACCTAAAATACTGTGGCAGAGCCTTTGGGAATGACAGGAACAGAACATGCCCCTGTTTCTTAAGGGTCCAAAGTCCAGTGCTCAGTGGCTTTCTGGAGAAAGTTCATGTATCCTTTTAAATGAATATAGCATCTTTCTAAGCCTCTCTCTATAGTTTGTGCTTAAATATATGTTAAAATTTGTTCTTAACTTCAAAAATAAAGATAAATATCTTCAACTCAAGTGAGAATATAAAAATTTTGAAAGTAGAAGTCTGTAGGAAGACACAGTGAGACTTGGAGTAGCATTTTTTAGCATGCAAAGGTCCTGAGTGCAATCTCAGGGCATTCATGTACACAGAGTATGTGATATTTACAAAACGCTAAACACTAAAGTTGGCTTTTTATATATAAGATACATCTACTCTTTGACAACACACTGAACTAACGGTGCTGTTCTTTCTCCCATCTGACAGCCATGAAGACTGAAGCACAGAAGGTAAATGATTTCCCAAGTGTAAGTAGCAGAGCCCCCAACTACACAGCCTGGCTAAAGAATTCAGGCTATGAACTATTTATCTCATCTTGGCTAGGAAAGACTGAAGTAAATAGAGTTTTAGTTTATTGAAAATAAAACAATATGCCATGTGTTGGAGTGGTAGTGGGGAAATACTAAATGGGTTAATGCAGAGATCATAGGTAGTGAGATGTTTTTACTTAAAGATCAGCTTTCCTGCAGTATAATTGTACATAACAAAATACAGGCATTTTAGGGACACTCCTTAGTAAGCTTTGAGAAATTATATTATCCTCAGCTAAATTCAATCCAAAAAATTGAAAAGATAAAAGATAATTTCATCTGCCCAAAAAGTATCCTCACGCTCTTTTAAAAGATAAAATTCCTGCTTTCCTCAGAGCCAGGTAAACACCGATTTGTTTGCCTCAAAAAGACAGTAATTCTGGCTATTCTAGAATTTGTTATCAATGGACTCTATACTGGTTAGTTTCTGTCAACTTGTCACAAAAATTGAGTTACCTGGGATGACTGAATCACAGCTGAAGAATTGCCTCTATCAGACTGGCCTGAAGGCAAATCTGCAGGCACTTTCTTGATAAATAATTGATGTGGGAGGCTCAGCCTTTGTTGTTGCCACTTCTAGGCAGGTAGTTTAGGTTGTATAAAAAAAAAAAAAAAAGTAGAAGACCAGGCTATGGCAGCAAGCCAGAAGGCCCGCATTCCTCCATGGCCTCTGTCACAGTTCCTGACCCCTGGAGTGCCTGCTCTGATTTCCCTTGTGATGGACTGTAAGCTCAGAGGTGACTGTAAAAGTTCTTTGGGGTATAAACAACCTCTTTGCCAAATATGTGTAGGGTGGGTACCCTCTGTGTCTGTTGCTTGTAGGCAAATAGGCAAATAACTATTGGATATTCAGCTTTCGTCTAAGAAAAGCACTTAAAATTGTACCTGTAAAGGGGAGTAGAATTTCAGACAATGGTAAAAGGACAGTAATGTAGACAGGCAGGTTGGAAGCAGATGAAGGGAATTCTGAAATTTGGAATTTATTCTGTTGGCTTCTGGAAGCTGTGAGGAGTTCCTAACATACAATGACTAAAGCCAAAGCTCTGCTTTAGGGAAACACTTTAAAGACAAAGCTGAAGAAAACCAAGTTTTCTTAGTTACTTTCTGGTTGTTATAATGGAATGACTGAACTAAACTACTTATAGGGAAGGATTCTTGTAGAACAAGGATTCAGAGGGCTCAGTCCATGTTGCCTAACCAGTGTGCTCCGGTAGAGCACAGTGGAAGTGGGCTAGTGAGGTGAAGTTTCCGCACCTCATGGTAAACAGGAAGCATAGAACAAAGGGAACATAGACTAGATATGATCTTCAAGACAAAGCCCTAGTGAACTAATTCCTCTAGGTACACCCTGTCTCCCAAAGTTTTCAGACCATTCCAAAAAACAGCATCAGGCATTTAAAATATAAGCCTCTGAGATACATTTCAAATCCAAATCATACAAGAGGTCCTGAGCCAGGGTAGATGATGAGGACCCCAAGGTTCTCAATGGGATGACTGGGGACAGGTAATGCTGCTGCACAGCAGAGAAGGGCAGGAGTAGGAGCACTTACAAGAAACGTAGGAAAACATGGTCTTGTGGTAATGAGGCATTGGCCCCTCTGGGCGGCCACAAAGAACTTCTCTACCCAGACTAGACAGCTTATCTGAGATAGGGCTAGTGCCTCCCCAAAGGGCAGGCCATTAGGCGTGAGTTAAGTAGGGACATGGGCCAACACCAGGACCACTCTGTTTCCTCAGAAAACACGAACCTATGATACAAAATTTAGGACTATCTGTCATCTACAAAGGAAGAAACAGTCATCAGACACTGCATGAAAAAGAGTCATTATTCTCACAGAGAAAAACACAGAAAAGGGAATTTTTCATTAAAAAGCTGTGGGAAGAGGAGCAAACACAGGAAACAGGGAAGAAAGTGGTTTCAAAAGTCAGAAGAAACCCAAAATACTGCTGTAGATGTTTAAGGAAATCCCAGACTAGGTGCTTAGTGCCTCAGAGAAGTTGGAAATTGGGACCACTGGGAAAAGTATGCATTATGGTCAATAGACTCTGTATTCAACATATTATGTTTAAAGAGAAATTTGTCATGATTTTAAAAAAATCACTTCTTATAGTCTACATACTTTATAGCATTGTCAATTTAAAGTAAAGCTTTAATTAGCTTGTAAAATTGTTTGCACAAGGAAAAGCATAGGGTGAACATGTGGAATAGTTTTCAAATGCTTTTAATTCAGCTGAATAGGTAACCTTTCCTTCAAAGCAAACTTTACTTAAAAGTCCAACTTCTGAAACAAATAACAGAAAAACTGATCTGATTATAGATACAACAGTGCTAGTCCAGCCTCACTGCACGATGGATGCCAGCTGGTAAGAGTTGATAAGTAAAAATGGAAAGACAGGGATGTAGGTTGAAGCTGAAGCTCAGTGGCAGAGCACTTGTCTATCATGTACATGGCTTTTGGTTCAATCACCAACACGATTAAAAACAAAAATACAATGAATACTAATAGACAAAAAATGAAAATAGGTGGACAGAATGACAAATGACAGGTAGCTTTTAACACCTTGTAAAATATAGTCTGCCCATGAAAGCATGCACAGTTTGATTCTGCTGCTGTAATACTGGACCTAAAGTCCTGCCTGACACTGTTAATACCAAATAAGCACTGGCAAACAAATGGATATGAGCCTCTAAACAGTGATAGAAAATTCTGAAAGACAACTAACATACATTAACTAAGTTCAGACTGCTGAGCTATTTAAAATCACTTGAATTGGATACATGTGACTTCAGTCTTAGAACTGTGTGTTGTTAGCCAGTTGTTCACATAAGGAAGTGGAAATTTTGAGACCTTCACCCAAGACACATGAATCCCTACTCGTACAAACCCAATCCAGAAATGTTTAGTACTACATTTAATCTCACTTTTTCTGTCCCAACATGTTAGCCTACTCTCATATTCGAATGCAAGGCTAATAGCCTAGCATCCGATGGTTGCTCGAGCACTAACTCAAATAACTTGTCTAGTCCCAGTGGAGAAGAGCTTTATGCAAGATGACAGAGTGCACAACTAAGAGAGGATAGGAGAACAGCAGAGCAGCAGCCATGTCTCAGCTGTTGTTGCTGCTAGTGTTGTAACTAGGAATAGAAGACCACAGGGCTGTTCTCATGAGCATCCATCCATACCCTCAGCCCCATCTAGGGCAGTGAAAAGTACTAGGAGTTCTGAGGGCAGCTCAATACTTGTGCATTTTCAACAGACTGCTTATAGATTCTTCACCTTGGGTTGGCTACAAGGGCTTCCTCACCTGGTATTAGTCATAGGGAAAACTATGGAAGAGAGGAGAAGAAATGCAGGATATTTCTATGCTTGAGCTCAAAAGTAGTACCCTGCCGATGGCATACTCTACTGGCCACAGCAGCTCGGGCTCAGATGGTGATAATCACGGTCACTGTTGCAGTCAATTTCAGCCATTCACCTTTCTTCATGTTCCTGCATATCCAGGACCAAGTGTTCACCACTTACCAACCCCTGAAAGCCTGTGTGATTCAGTAAAATCTGTTTTTTTTTAACCCCAACAACCTACTTTTAATGCCTTTCCTCCCTCCAGTTTTTTTTTTTTTGACATTCCTTGATGCCTCTTTTTACAACAGAAAGGGTTATGGTGAAAGCATTTATCCTTAGAGAAAATGATTAGGTGGCAGGTGCCTCCTCTTCTGAAGATAATTTTATTCTGATAGATGCATATGTCTGAAGCTAAATGATGGAGCACTGTGGCAGCATTTCTGGCAGTTCCAAAGAGGAGAAGAAACTTCTAAAAGCCTGTGAAAATTGCTTCTCTACATGGGGCAAGAGAAATCTTTGGTTTGTTTGCTTTTAGTTGCTTACAACAAGTCAAGTGCATCGCCCGCTTCCAATAGCCACTCAATAAACACTTACAGAGTGTTCCACAATCTACGTGAGAGCGGAGTTTAAAGTTCTTTTCTGTGTGAGTGATCATGGAAGGAGATTGGAATGAACTAAGAATGAGAGAGCTGAGCCCCAGGCCATTCTTAGCTCCCACCTGATGGTTTGACCTTATACAAGCTATTCTTAGCTTATCTGAATCTCTGTTGTTTTCTTCTTTGCAAAATGAGGGGTTTGGTTAGACAATCTCTAGGACTGCTTTCATATCTGTTTTCCTATGAATTCTAACAAATATTCAGCAAAAAAGAGTGATGTTCCTCTCTCCTTCATCTCTAGACTATCAGCCCATCACTGTTTTTCAACACTCACAAGCTGGCATGTGAGTGTGTGTGCAGGTTCAGGTCTGCATCATATGTACAAGCCCCATGCATGTGTCTGTGACTGTGAACTTATGCATTTCCACATACCTGTGACAGACTGTGTGTATGTGCAAAACTCCCATGCATTTGTGTGTGCCTGTGCTCTTGTGCAAATTCATGAGTCTGTGCAAGTCTGTGTGCATGTACAAGTCAATATGCTCAAAGTCCTTACTCATCAGGGAAATGCAAATCAAAACAACCCTGAGATTTCACCTTACACCCATCAGAAAAAAAACCAAGATAAAAAAATCAAATGACAACATATGTTGGAGAGGTTGTAGAGAAAGGGGAACCCTCTTCTATTGCTGGTGGGCATGTAAACTTGTACAACCACTTTGAAAATCAATCTGGTGCTTTCTCAGACAACTAGGAATAGTGCTACCTCAAGACTCAACTATACCACTTCTAGGCATATATCCAAAATATGCTCAAGTACACAACAAGGACATATGGTCAACCATGTTCGTAGCAGCTTTATTTGTATAGCCAGAACCTGGAAACAACATAGAAGTTCCTCAGTTGAGGAATGGATACAGAAATTGTGGTACATTTACACAATGGAATACTACTCAGCAATTAAAAACAAGAAAATCATGGAATTTGCAGGCAAATGGTGGGATCTAGAGAAGATCATCCTGAGTGAGGTGTCCCAGAAGCAGAAAGACACACACGGTATATACTCACTTATAAGTGGATACTAGACCTAAAGGATAGGATAAACATACTAAAATCTGTACACTTAAAGAAGACAAACAAGAAAGAGGACCTAAGGTAAGATGATCAATCCTCACTTAGAAAGACAAATGTGATAGACATTGGTAGTAGGAGAAAACAAGAAACAGGACAGGAGCCTACCATAGAGGGATTCTGAAAGACTCTACCTAGCAGTGTATGAAAGCAGATGCTGAGACTCATAACCAAACCTTGGGCAGAGTGCAGGGAATCATATGAGAGAAGAGAGAGTTAGTAAGATCTGGAGAAGACAGAGCTCCACAAGGACCAAATATATCTGGGCACAGGGTTTTTTGTTTGTTTGTTTGTTTGTTTACAAGACTGATTCTCCAACCAAGGAACATGTTTGGATATAACCTAGAACCCCTGCTCAGACATAGCCCATGGCAGCTCAGTATCCAAGTGGATTCCTTAGTAAGGGGAACAGGGACTGTCTCTGACATGAATTCAGTGGCTGGCTCTTTGACCTACCCCTACCCCAGGGAGGAGCAGCCTTGCCAGGCAACAGAGGAGGACAATGCAGCCAGTCCTGATGAGACCTGATAAGCTAGGGTCAGATGGAAGGGGAGGAGGTCCTCTTGGATCAGTGGAATTAGAGAGGGGCAGGAAGGAAAGGAGGGAGGGAAGGTGGGATTGGGAGGGAATGAGGGAGTGGGCTACAGCTGGGATACAAAGCAAACAACCTGTGATTAATATAAAAAAATTAAAAAAATATGCACAAACCCTGTACATACGTGTGTGCTTATGTGCTTCTGTAAACCCATTTGCCTAAGCAAGCCTTGTTTATGCACAGGTGCATGTATTTGACTGTTCTTAAGTCTGTGATTATAAGTCCTCTGCATGTATATGAAAACTTATATGTACGTGTGCAAGTCAGTGTGCATGCAAGCATTGTGCACATGTGCACAAGCCTGTGGGCAAACACAGGTCCATGCAAACATGTGAGCCTGTGTGTGCAAATACAAGCCCATTTATGTGCAGAATGCAAACAATGTATACCTTATGCAAGGTTACATGTGTGTGCAAGCCTTATACATGTGTGTGCAAGCCCCTGTGAATATGTGTATATGCCCGCATGCATGCTCAAGTATATGTATGCTTGTGTGTAAGCTGTCACATATGTGAAAGCTTGTGCATATGTGCATATGTAAGATATGAATATATCTGCAAGCCTATATTTGTGCAATTCTTGTGTGTGCAAGCCCCTGTGCACATGCAAGGCCATATACATGCATATGCAAGCCAATATACATGTTTTGTTCAAGCCATGTGCATGTTTGTATAAGACTATGTATATGTGTGTGAAAGCTCATATTTATATGATTTGTGTGTGTGTGTGTGTGTGTGTGTGAAGACTATATTCACATGTCCAGCTGGCAGCTTATTTGGCCCTCTGCACTGTGATTATTCCTACAATGGCCAGCTCAAATGGGTCAGTCACAAGCTGTCCTAGATTTTCTAGATTCTTGTAGGCAACTCAGTGGAGAGGCGAGATTGTTGATAGATTCCTATTCAGAAATACTTTCTTCCACTCAGAGCAGCTCAGTAGTGAGGCTCTAAATGGTTGTGGTCTTTCATTCTCTGACAGGAAGCAACCATGCAAAGTGTGTATTTCTGTGTGTATACATTGAAATGTAGCCCACTGTATACATTTTCTTTATCCACACAGAGCATCTATCTGCCCTGGATATATACAGACAGCCTCTACCCTTACACATTAGTCTGTGTATACAATGTGGGTGGCTTATATTTGAACCTGGCTGGGACAAGGCCATGCACCTATACATTTCATGACCCTGTCTTAACAATCTGCCATAACATAAAATGTGAAAAAATAAACAAGAACTGAGCCCTTTTGCAAACTCAACATCAAAAGCCACTGAGTGACTTCCCTGTGCAAGAACAGTTAAGTTCAGGAGGGGCAGCTCTGAGTTTCATTGCTGGAGAGAATGTGATTCAATGCTTCAACTTCTCCTGGACTCTGTCAAGCCCCCTCACCTGAATGGACATGGTTTGTCTCAAACAGAACTCACTATTCATTTGTCTTTCAAATACACTACACCTTCTTTGGAAGGTTGCTCTCTAAAGATAACATGTTTGGAGGTTGATTTAAAGCTTAGCAAGTTGCCTACCTTTGAAATCACACCTCCAAATGGGGAAAAACAGAAATTGAGTTCAAAGATATATTACTTACAGAAGCAAACCAAAGCTTTAGTTAAGCTTCTGCTCAACACTAACTGAAAGTGATACATTTTTTACATATATGCATACACACACACACACACATATATATATATATACATATATACACGTGTGTGTGCGTGTGTGAGTGCGTGCATGTGTGTATGTTATTAGAAAAGTTATCCCTATTTAGAAATAAGGCAATTTCTCTAGTTACATTGAAGCTCAAAAATTCAGCATCTCTCATCTGTAAGAGCACATTGGCACCCACAGAGATATCATGTGGCATAAAATTCCAGTGGGTTTTTTTTTAATGCCTGGAACATTCCTCAACAACAAGGTCATTGCTCTGAGTGTTATTAGTGTGGCAATAAAGAACAGATGCACAAAAAGTTCAGTGTGGGACCAAAGGTGAATGAATTTTATCTTAAAGTTTCTCATCTACCCAACAGAGTGGGAATGTGGGGGGTGACAGTAGGGGTATGAAGGACATGGTTAAGTGGGGAAGATGAGCAGAAGATGAAAACTGAAGGGAAGATTGGAAGGAGGAAAGATGAGGAAGAGAAGGAGAAGGAGGAAAAAGGAGGAGAAGCAGCAACGAACAGAAAGGAAAAGCTTCTGTCCTCCTTGCTCCAGTAGGTAAGGAATGAGTCTAGCAGGAGGCAATGTGCTTTCATGGAGTAGTTGATAGCAGACCACACTGGGACTTTAGGAATTTTAATAAGTGAAGTTACTTTACCATAGTGTGGGATGACATACAATCAGAACTTATAAGACAGTCCCCTTAGTGTGCATGCTCTGTAGAGTACCTGCTCCGAAAGAGTGAGTGGACCTGACCTCATGCAGTGAGCCTTTTCCCCAAAGGCCTTATAAACCAGACAAAGAAGAAACAGATTCTAAGCTTCCATCCATGTTCTCCTCCTGGCCTTGAAAATACAACCTGCTCTGCTGCAGAAGGGATGACATGGCAGGACATTATGTTCCTGGAGGAGGGAGGCCCCTGACTGTTAATCTGCAAAAAGATAAAGACCTCCATCTTGTAACTGCTAAGAACCAGACCATACTAACAAATTCATGAACCTGAAGACCCTGAGTACAGAAATGAACAGAGCAGACCACTCCATGACTTTGTTTTTGTGAGACCCTGTGCCAAGGATATACCTAAACTACACAGAGACTTCTGATTCTTTCTCTTTGAAGAGTTAGAGATAATATAATAGTTTAAGCCACTGAGTTTATGGTAAATCATTGCTAAGCAAAGGAAAATAATGGTGAAAGCTTCTTAGAGCAGAAGTATTCAGAGTTTGAACCAGAAGACGTTAAAAGCAAGAAGAAATTCACAAGAGATGGGAAATGGCTATACTGAGAAGGAAAGAGATATAAGGTATAAGCAAAGTCCCTGCGGTCATGAGACATGTTATATGATTTGTTTAAGATAGCATTGTGGAAGGAAACCTTTCTTTCTCAATGGGGCGTATACAAAATTCTGGCTTCATGAGCAGGTCATGGGGTATACATGCATTACAAATGAAAAGAGAGAGAGAGAGAGAGATCCAGGGTGCTCATCAGCCATGCACTGACAGGCGATTTACCAGAGCAGGGTCAGCTTGTGAAAATGATCGCCTACAGTACATGAAATGCCATTTGTCCCTGTAGCAAAGGGAGTGAAACCCAGATTCGTCAATGAGCATCTGAGACCCTACATTACTTTGCATCACTCAGCCTACTATAGTCTAGCCAAGCTCCACCCACTTCCAACAACACACACACCACGCATGCCTTAAATGCTGAGGTGAATCTCTCCCAGGGATTGTGTTTCCTTACTTTTTGCCTCTCTCATTCATCTTCTCACCCCAAGCTCCCTCACTCAGGAATCTTACATTCTTTCTTTGGTTCTCTGGCCCAAAGAAAAAGTTCAATGTTTAACCCCCAGGAACAAACTTACTTGAGTGGCCCTATGGTTGAGCAACTGTAGCTCTATTAGCACTAAATATTAATGTTGACAGCATGTGCATTTCTAAGCCTTCATCAGAGAAACCTCTTACAGTAGATGGCAGAAACCCACACTGGTTGATGGTGGTACAGAGAACAAGTACTCAGGAGTGCTCAGCCTTAAATGGGATATCTGTACCATACCCCCACCCTCAGAACTCAGAGATCTATGTGGAAGAGGCAGAAAAGATTACAAAAGTCAGAGGTGGTGGATGATTTAAGGAAACAGTGTTCTCTAAACTTTTTTTTACTACTGTAACATCATCATAAAATGAATACTGAAGGCTTTGTAGAAATACAAAACAGCCTGTGACTGGAAGATGGAAGATAGTGACACGGGCCCCTCTCTGTGCCCCTCTTCTATCTTCCTTCCTCCTGCTGCCAAAACAATTTAGATTATGTACATTTACTTCATCTAGTCCAGAAACTAGAAAATTCATAGAAAGATGTGTCTTGTGATTAGTGGAAGTACCAGCTGGACTGGCGAAGGGAAACTGGGGAATCCAGTTATAGGATCTCGAATCCTTGAGTATGTAGATAGATAAGGGAGTAAGGGTAAGGAAGCTTCCAGGTGAAGCACTGGAAGGTCTCCTTAGAATTCTGTGCTGAATTCTAAACATCGTCTCGATAAATACACAGACTGAGTTACAACAATCTCTCAGTAACTGAGGTTAGCAGAATGCTTCTGATTTAAGCATGGCACCCAGGGATCATCAGCAGAGACAAGTTCAGGACTCTCCCTTTGCCTTTGTCTTGTTCTGTGTTTAACAAAATCTGAACATGGAATCTCACCAGTTAAAACTCAGTTCTGCTCTGCTGATCCAAAGACTCAACCAGAAAATCAGAGAAAGATTTCCTCTCAATTTAATATTACAGAGTTTACCAAGATTCAAAGTTCTTTTCTTTGTTTTGCAACCAGCAAGGTACACACAGTTGCCTCTTTGTTTCTCCTTTGCCTGGGATTTCTACTCACCCCGCCCCTTCTTGCTTTCCTTCATGCTCATCCCCACCATGGGAAACAGGTACAACATGTCTACCTGTGGCCTGTGTCCTGGAGGAGAAAAGCATTTGCATGCACCACTGCAGAGTCTGCACAGTACTCAAAAGGAATAAATTAAGGCCAATTAAAGGTATAAACCTTAGGAATGGTTAGCAAACCCTTTCTTCATTTTTTTTCCTCCATAGAAGAAAGGAAAATCTTTCATAAAGCCTTTTTAACCCAAGGAGTAGAGAAAAATATATTGTTTTATATTGTGCTAATGTTAGTTCCCACTTTTAACCAGGTCAATTCAAAGATGTTTATTTTAAGCAGAACCAAGGACCAGAAGAAACCCAAAGATAAGAAAGAAAAAGTTGTTGCCCTACAGGAACTGACAATGTAGCAGCTGGCTGGCTGTAAACAAATAAATAAACAAATCAGGCGGAGGTGCAGCTCAGTGGTAGAATGCATGCCTAGCATGCACAAGGGCTTGTTTCAACTCTCAGGAGTGCAAATAAACAAACAAACAAGTCAGTAAGTAAATAGGTAAAATATAGCAGAACTGTGATTCTGCTATAACTGTTTATATTGTAAATGCTTCAAGAGATTTGTAGGGAAAGACGTATGAAAGAAGACTATTGAATTTATAGAAATAAGCTTGAAGCTTCCTCACTTTCTCTTTCTGGTACAAGAGACAACCACAAGCTATTTTGACATAGATTTCTGAAATAAGAAATGAAATAGTACTCTTCTATAAAGCTATGCATTCCTAAGATATATCACATTATCAAGAATAGCATTACGAAAACAATCATTCTAATGGAGAATAAAAAGCTTGGTTCTAGAGATTTTTAGATATTCAACATTACTTTTCCTGCAGGAATTTTAGCAGTGTAATTGTCTCCACTGTACCTAAGTGTGTTTTGTTATTTTAGGTAATAAATTTGTTCATCCACACTGGCAAACAAAAACATCCCCAGAAAAATCTGAGAAGCATGCAAAATGAGACCAAAATCAGTTAGTGATCATCAAAGTCAAAACTGGTTTTACTTAAAATTTGGAGTAGATTGTCCTATTCTTTGCTATTTATGCTGATTCTGACCATGTGAGAGGCTCCTAACAGCAAGTGTTACACTCAGGAGCAACCTCATAGCCTGGTGTGATGGTGTGTAATAATAGTCCTAACGTTGTGAGGCTGAGGCTGGTTGATCCAGAGTTTGAAGCCAGACTGGGCTGCATGGTAAGTTCAAAGTCAGCCTAAACTACAGAGTAAGATCTTAATTCAAGAAACAAACACAGATGCATGGAGTGACCATGCATCTGGCCAAGATGAATGGACAGAAATAAGAGGTGTCTGCGTGTTTTCCACAATGCCTTTCCCTCTGTTGCCACTGCCTTATGTAGCCAGGGAGGCATCTTTTTCTTGGGTCCTGGAGTAGAGATGACTGAAAAGAGATCTAGACAACTTGAGATGTGAACAAGCCATACAGTGGCCAGAAGGTTCTCCTCTGAAATGCACATGCTGAAATCCTATCCCTGAGGTCCAATGATATTTGGAGATGGGCTTTGGAAGGATTGAGCTTTCATGAATGAGATTAGTATACTTATAAAAGGACCCCCAGATATCTGGCTTGCCTCTTCATCCATGCAAGACACAGATGTCCTTCACAAACCAGGAAGTGGGCTTTCACCCAGTTTATTGGTACCTTAATATTAGGTTTCCCAGACCCTGGAGTTGTGGAAAGTAAATGCTTGTTTGCTGACATAGGGTGTATGGCTTCCTGTTATAACAGCCCACACAGACTAAGACACACCACACAGAGGGAACAATAGGCTTTTGTTGTTACAAGCTCGTAACGCTCAGAGACCATTTGTTACTGTGATATAGCTTATCTTTTTCCTTCTTAAAAATGTAAAGAAACATGAACTGTGCAAGCAACAGTCACCTTGTGCAAGCAACAGACAGTCACCTCCTGCAAGCCCAGTGGTTTTTCCCAATTGTGATCCTTAAGGGCAGGTGAATCTACAAGATGCTATTTATTTTAAAGACTTTGCACTAGGCACTCTTATACATTCCCTTACTTCATCCATAATGAAAAATAAGAAAGATATCAACCTAAATGGTACAGAGAAAAGGCTGAGAGCCAACAGACTTTACTAACTAAAACTTATTAAGTGTGTAAAGCATGAATTTTGCTGCATTCCAAATCCAGTCTTTGTATCACTCTTTCACAGTACTGATTAAGAAATAAATCAGTTAGCCACACAGGCAATCTTAAATACAGCTCTGAGGACAATGTGAGGTCATGTTCACATGATCTAAGTTCATATACTTAACCTCCTTAAGCTTAGATTTCTGTCTGTGATTGAAGATGAGTATCTTTGCACGTTACAGGACGCACATGCGGTACCATCCCACTGCCTGGCATACATCGTCATGTCTTTAATGGTCAGTTTCAGAAAAGTCAGAGTGAGTTCTGATACAACCTCAGCATATATGGCAGAAGAAAGACTCACTATTTTAGGATGCTGGAAAATATCACTTTCTTGGTCTTTTGGCGACCCAGGATTCTAAGCCCACAGAGGCTCAGCCAGCCCTAGCATAGGAAGAGATTCAAAGCCATGGGTACAAAGAGCCATAGAACCATACATGCAGGACAGCAACAGTAATGTCAGCTCTCAGTGTAGTAGGGGAGGCACAAATAGCCAGAGGCAGTGGCATGCAAGCCCCAAAGAGATGGATCCATCAAATGCAGGTATATAGGTTGGGTCCCAGTGTCCATAGCAAACGGGTTTAGAGGAAATTGGGCCTGGCCTGATATGAAGGCAGAAAGAGATAGCTGCAAACAAGAGTGAGCCTGTGACACCATGGCCCCTGACTAGCAATGAGCTGACGGAAACCGCTGATGGGATTGACAGAGGTGAGGATGACAAAAAGCACTTAAGCAATAGCTTCACATCCCTGTTGTTGCTGAAAGCCTCCTGCCACAGTACAAAGCAATCAGTCAGTCACCCTGCTGCCAGCCCCTCCTCTGCCCGCCTCTCTTTTCCCACCTTTGCACACCCTAGACTATTCATCCCTTTGTCTCTCCAGCCCAGACTGTGGCAGCCCAGACCCAGAGAACAGAAAGACACCAGCTGGAGCCAAGTCTTTAATGGCTGTCTCTAAAACCAGAGGCCCCTAGGGCTGCCTGGGCTAATAGAGAGACCTGGCCACAGGAGCTGGAGCTACAGAGATAGAGTGGCTACAGAGGGGCCTTCCTGTCTCCACAGCTTGTCATGAATGTCACATTAAGAAGTTACATGTATGTTGATGATTTCAGTGCATGGCACTGGCCTCTCCTCAGAGCACAAAGTAGGTGCACTGCTTTTTGAAGATGAAAAGGAGACTTTGAATTACAAATTTAAAATGGTTTTGAGTTTGAGAATTTCTCACAAAAGAAATAGTGCTGGGCTTAGAGTTGAAGATCCCTGAGTTCTTGTCCTTTTTCTACCCACCCTTACCTCACTCAGCATGGCTGTTGATGAATTTTGTCCTTCCCCATCTCATACCATGCCCTCCTAGAGCACGGATGGCAAGTACAAGAATATGATGTTACATGGTAGCTGTTAGTGCCTGTTGGCTGCTCGTCTGTCTGCCTCTCATTACAGATTGTCACCCCCTCACAGACAGCAAAGACTCTATTAATTTGTACGCTCAGTATTTCAACACATGGCCATTATACAGTCCCTTGATCAAGTTTATAAAACATGCAACCTCCGAAGCTATAAAACGGGTATAAAGTACACACCTGTCATTTGTTCCAGGTTAGTGTTTGAGATCAAGTGTGAGAGAAGAAATGGAAAGCATCTACAAAGGTCCAGTGGAAAATGAGTTACAAATGGAAGCACTGCACTTCTTGGGCTTTCTTGCTGCTTCAGCCAGCATTTATGATGCATGTCTGATATGCAGGCATCATGCCAGTACAGACGGGAACCTTTCTGGATGGGCATAGATCCTCAGAGCACTCATTGCCTCCCTCATCTCTTTGCTTAACCTCTGGCAATTGTCCAAACCAGTGAGTCCCAGCCCCATAACTACCCAACTCTTACCAGTAGTTACAGAAAAAAACCCCACCCTGCCTGTGATTGGTCACGAGCCCCACCTTGAACACCACCTTTGAGTAGAGCAGAAGTATAAGGAGCAGAAGATGTAGAACACATAATACATACAGCTGTAGGTCTCCCTTCAAAACCGAGACACAAGACACGAAGAATCAGAGCAGAGAAGGGCTCTGAAAGGTTAAGTCTCTGCCTCTCCATCATATACACAGGGAAGTCAAGGCACAAATGTGGAAGCTTGACTAAGCATGCTAGGCTTGGCTCTGGCAACACTGCTGTGGAGTATGGCAGCTTTCATGCCCTTCTAGAATTTATAGTTAAATTTAACTGCTTTTGTAACAGAGTTCAAAGATAGGACTTTAAGAAATGATTAGGGTGGGAGGGAATTTCCTCATAAGAAATTAAGTTTCCCCTTTCAGGAGTGATTTACATTTAAGAGACAACAGTCTCTCTCCTTTTTTTTTTCTTCCCAGTGTGTTCTTTTGCCCTGTGATGTCATCTGCCTTGCCATAGTCCTGCAAGAAGGCCTACAAGATGTAGCATATAGATCTTTGAGTTCCCAGCTTCTAGAACTATTGGCAGAATAAGTCATCCTTCATAACTTAGCCAGTCTGTAGGACTGTGTTAGAGGATGATTAATGAGCACACTAAGACTCAAGCTTGCAGCCCATACATTAGTCAGGATATAACCTGATTACAGTCCCCTGTATGTACAAAACTAAGGAACAAATGAAAAAAAAACAAGCAAGAAAAACGAGAGAAGGCAACAGATACAGTGAAAAAATATATTTAAATCAAAATTCTTTTGCATACAGAGGAGAGAAGACCATGCATTAAAAAAGTATCACAAAATCCTAAATGTGAAATAACGAGGCAAGGAAGTAGCTACAGAAACAGGAAAGACCCAGACATTTCTGAAAAAGTGGGCTAAAAAACTGATAAGGTAGTAACTGAACTGGATAAGATTCCAGGATTTCAGAAAGTCTATATTTTTTTTCAGAGCATACTATCAACTTTCCCAGTAAGGCCATAGATTCCTAGCAGGTATCCAAGTGGCAGTATGCCAGGGGTGAGTTTACTCACTGTAGTGCTCCTATATCATAGCGGCAATATTACTAAGTTACTGAATAACTGATCCCAAATAAAGTGGGTTTTGTAGTTGAACAACCTATCACACCTCTCCCAAGGGCACAATTGTGTGAGCTGCACAATTATGACTGCTCACAGAGGCTCTGTGATGTGCAAAACTCCATAAACTCCATCTCCAATCAGAAGGCACTAGCTTTGTTGAAATTTAATGCTGTTCAAATATAGGATGTGCCCAAACATGACAGTGGCATTTTTTTCTCCCTCAGCCCACCGTATGTTAAAAGCATCTATTAAAATGTGTCTGCAATGGAAAACACCCAACACACTGTCATTAATTTAAGGAAATAAAATTGCACCATATGAAGGGTTATCATAAGGAAGATGGTGACCAGCTGCTCGCCATCTCCTCTGGGTTAGAATAAGAGAGAGTGGGAGGGAGTTCAATTTGAAACTGAATCAGAGTGGGAACTAGACAGAAGGAAGGAAGCATTATCTCCAAGACAGAGAAACAGTGGAGCTGTGTAAGTGTATGAAAGCCTGTTGAGGGAGAGGGAGGGAAGGGCTGCTGTCAGCCCACTGCACAATGATGTTTTACTCCTTCTATGCCCTGGGGTACTGAATGGCCTGAGAGTCTCTTTCCTCTCACCCTTTTCCAGGCACACATACAAAATGGAGGCATTTCCATTTTTAATATAGATTGGAGCCTTCCGGTTAATTAATGAAGCAGGAGGTGCTAACAGAGGTCCCTTCTCTGAAGCAGCCCACAGCTTCCTGTAGAATCCAGTCTAGCTCTACCTGAACTATTCAGGATTTATACAGTCTTAATGAATGGACAAGACTATCTGAAATTACGCCCATTGAGAGACTCTAACTTAGATGCTAAATGATGAGAAATCTAGTTTATATCAGTGACTCCCAGATTCTGTTCTCTCTCAGCACCTCTGTTTTACTCTCATTTCTAAGCATCCAGAGCCACTGTCTCCATTACAATGTGTTCTTAACAAATAATTTATATGAGCCATTTGCTGCCTAGTATGAATTTAAATCACTTCTTATCTCCCTTCCAGTTGCATTCTTACAGGAGCTGCAAATCCCACAGGGGAACCAGGAACCTGTTTCTTAGCCAAGAAATTCCAAACTATCAGCAAAGGTTGAGTGGCATTGTTTTTTGTTTTTTTTTTTTTCTGGTCAAAAAACATCTATACCCTGAAACTATCCCAAAATAGGAGGTAGATGGGGCTATGTTTCAGGTTGGGATCTCAAAAGTTCTGCAAGGTCATATGTCAAAAGCTTAATCATCTGCCTGTGATTTTATTAAAAGATGTCAGAATCATTAGTGAGACTGAAGATTTAGAGGGAGGGAGGTAAGTTACTGCAGATGTGCCAGAAATATTGGGACCCGACTTTAGCTCTCTTCTCTGTCTCTTTCCCAGACATTGTGTGGTAAGTAAGCAAATTCTCTCAGTCTATGTCTCTCTCTCCCTCACTCCCTTTTCCCCTCCTCCCTCCCTCTCTACTTTCTTTTTCCCTCCCTCCAGCCACTGTGGAGTTAACAGCTCCCCCATGGTTTCTTTGTTAAACTATTCTCTCTCACTGAGGGCAGGCCCAAACTGAGAAGGCCAGAAGACTATGGATTGAAATCTCTGAAACTATGAGCCAAAATAAAGCCTTTTCCTCTAGAAGTTATCTCAGGTACTTTGACACAGTAAGAGAAAACAGACTGATATACCCTACTGTTCTCTTGGAGCTCTTTGATTATGTTAACTCCATTTTAATGGAGATAGCATTAAAAATTAAAGGAAATCAGAATTCCCCCTCAAATGAGCAAAAATGAATTGGCATGCCACACTAACATAGCAGGGAAAGTCTTGGGAATTAAGTATTACTGATTATGCAAATGTTAGTCATAATTCTAGAATATAAAAAAATATGCAAATATGCAAACCATTAGTGGAGGAGGCATAATGAGTTAGGGTTTTCAGAGAAAGGAGAGGAGGTTAGAATTGGTTGAACTAGAAAAGAATTTGAGGAGTATGGTATTTGGCAAATATTAGGATGGTTGGCAGGGGAAAAAAAGCTGTTTAGAATTTATTAGGACTTGATTGGTTGTTTACAAGAAAGAAAAAAAGTACCAGAGGAAGGCAGGGAATGTGTATAAGACTTGGGGTAGGGAAGGTTGGCTCAGGAAGCAAGAGAGAGTGGGTTAATGGGTTCACACCAAAGGGAAGCAGGGTGGAAACACTTGCCCAAGCTCACATAACAGAGAGATGCACACTGGCTCTGTCTTAGTGCCATGAGGAGGTATTCATCTCCTTCACCTCCATGACTGGACTGCATATAAACCTGGGGGAGCACATGACAACAGGCCTGCCCCACGCCTTTCTTTCTTAAAATCACATGTTCCCTTTGTGTCTGGAACAGAAGCAATACCAATATAAAAGACAGACACCGCAATGCTTTGAGTAATAATCCTTGGCATAAAGGTTGCCTTTTTTCTTTAATGGGGTCATATTTGGGCTGAAAACCTGGAATGATTCTGTATTGAGGTTTCATTGGTAACAATGAAAGTGACTGGAGTGCAGTGAAGAAGCCTGGGGAAAATCAGTTCTTCAGGCAGGCACAAACCTAGGGGACTGTTTTCCTGATACTTCCAAGCAGGAGACCAAGGGCCCTCTGTCTTTCCTGGCAATTTGACAGCAAGCATGAACCCAGACTCTAGACCAGCACAAACACTGAATGCAGAGTTTTAAGGACAATTTGATTCCCCTCCACATCAAAGCAGCATTTCTTTCATTTTTTAAGTATTGTAAAATTGGTTGGCAATAATTTACTCCTGCACAGACAATCTATATCCAAATTTTGGTCTCACTGGAAATGGTTGTGGTCTACGCTCTTACAGAGAAAAGAAAAATGAAAGAAAGAAAACACAGACCACCCACACAAACTCCGGCTCTTTTAATGGACAAGTTGACAGAGTCCTTAACCAGCCTTTCCAAGGTCATCCCATAATTGCAGGCTGGGAAGGAGAGTTGTGTTTCATGTGATTAGAGAGTGTTTGTGCTTCTGTCCATTACCAACAAAGAGGAGGAAGCATTTTCAAGAACTGGATGCCAAACATCATTCAACAGGGAATTCTTCTCAATTACTTGCAAAATAATCTCCAAGATGGTCATTTCATCATTAAAATGTTCTTGGTCAGGGACTATTTTGAGAGGTGGTACTTTGGAAATTACCTGGTTGGTTTAACATCATCTTTAAAAAAAAAAAAAAAGCAAACAACAATACCCACCGCTTCGCCTAACACCATGTTCCATTCATCAATTGAAGCACTCACTTTTTAACTTGCCCACACGCTGATGAAGACACACCATATGATTTCTCAGCAGCTCCTTTCCCTCTTGCATGAGGTAAATCCTACAGCTAAGGAGTGAGGGGCAAAATGAAGTAAAAATGCCCTGGGGAGGTGGGAGGAGAGGGTGGTGTCAGCAGAGCTACTCAGTGACAGCAGATTTTCAAAAGGTGCTGAAGTTAGGGGTGAGATCTCTTTGCTGAAAGCCATATCTCTGTCACTTGACTTTAGTGGTACACTCAATAAATCCAAAAGGCTGTGAGAAACTGGAGAAAGCAACCTCCATCATGCACTCAACAGCTCAGTTCATCTGAACCAGGAGCTGTCCAGTGAAAGTTCCTGACCACTGCTGACCCTTTCCAGGATTGTGTCTTCATTGACTCCACATGTTTGAGTCCCCTCAAACACTCCATCGCCTCATGTACCTGGGATCTCACCCCTCCCCCAGCTATCTTTGTGTCACTACCTTTGCCTCTGCCCTCTGCAAAGCATGTCTTTATTTGCGGCCCTGCCTGAGTTAAGATTCCCATTAACAATGTTTCTTTTGAGAGGAGAGCTTGGGATTTCAGGATGCTATGAAACCAATACGAGAAGTCTTTAGAAAATGAGCCTGGGGTGTGTGAAGGGGAATCAAGTAGAGGGATAGTATACAAGGTACTTTTCTATAGCAGTGATAAAACACCATGGCAAAAGTAAGTTATAAAAGAAAGAAATTTTCTTGACTTAAGGCTCCAGAGGGTTAGTGTCCGTAATGGCAGAGCCCAGACCTGGTGGCAGGAGCAGGAAGCTGAAGGTTCACATCTTAAATGGCACAAAGCAGAGGAGAAATAGCTCAGTACTTTTAGGTTTCAAAACCTGCCTCCCATGACACACTTCCTCCACTAAGGCCACACTTCTTAATCCCCCAAAGCAGTGCTTCCCAGCGGGAACTAAGCATTTAGTTCCCTGAGACTCCAAG
This sequence comes from Psammomys obesus, assembly GCF_907164565.1. Taxonomy (NCBI): domain Eukaryota; kingdom Metazoa; phylum Chordata; class Mammalia; order Rodentia; family Muridae; genus Psammomys; species Psammomys obesus. The sequence continues at coordinate 719,222 of NW_026590859.1, read as the reverse complement.
GAAAATCTCATTCAAAGCCCTGTAGATGAGCATGTTACTCCTCAGTTGTCAACTGTCAGGAATTTTATCTCCACATAAAAACACGAAGGAGAGCTTTTCACTATAAGGGAGTTGGAATTATTACATGGAATAAAAAAACGAAAACGGAGTCCTAAGGTCCAAAGAAGAAACTGATTTCCCCCACATTCTAAGGGCATCGATGAGAGGAGGAGATGGGGAAGTGGGCCTTGCGTATGAGAGGTGCATGCACACGTTTGTATGTTGGAAAGATGTTATCACGAAAGGTGCCTGTGTGTCAGATTAATGCAGCCTTTTCTGTGGCTGGGCGTTGGCAGATAAATAAAAAGCATCTGTGGAGTTTATGTTCTCTCTAAGCAGAGAAATTAGATTAGCAGCACCATAAATGTCCCAGACAGGTCAGAAAGGAAAGACACAAACGGTTCTTATTTTATAGCGATTGGGAAAATATAGATTTTTCTTTTCAGGTATATTTAGTCATCTCCCTGTCAATTCTCATCTGCCGATTTTCTTGTATGTATACACATATGCTTGCACGCGCGTGCACACACAAACACACAGCTCATTCTACCCAACAACTTTCTTTCACTCTTTCCCTATTGTTCTACAAAGGCTATAGTGTTTATCTCCTTCTTCTGCCATTTAAATTTCCCTGGTAGTCCTGACAAAACCATATACGCCCTTTGAATTCTTACTGCATGACACTCAGGTCCTGTTGCTTGACACAGGATGAAAGTAGAAGATTCTGAAGCAGAGAAACTTGGTGGATATGCTGGGGAAGAATATTCTGGAGAAGAGCGACCCAACCACATATGCTATTCCCACTGAAACCTGAGTTCTCAGGGTTGTGGGGGAGGCAGTTAGGCACACGGTCAGTCTCAATAAAGGTAGTGGGTTTGTTGTATCTTGGATCAGGTCAAGGCAGCCATGTCATGCTGACACTAAATTTGTGGAAGGCAGATGAATTAAGAGAGTATATTCTGTTTTTTGTCAATGGCTAAGCACTCAAAGGAAGGCCAGGTGTTTCCCCTTTCTTAGTATCCAGGCTAACACTGCATCAGGCATCTGCTTAGATAGGAACACTTGCCATCCCTGCCAATACCAAACCACTGATGAGGATCCTCCATAAGCCTTAGAGGTATAGACCCTTAAGCAGCATCTTGTAGAGACTGTACATCCCACTGAGAGCAAGTCCACAAACTAACCTTTCAGTATCCCCAAGATTTTATCTTGTGCATAAAATAATGAGGTTCAGTTATTCTGGTTTTAACAAAATTGCTTTGTTCTTCCTTTTATGTCAGTTACTGGTAATTTTCAGTGAGTTGCTGGTCTGATGGTAATTGCTAGCCCAGTGTTATAGTTTCATTTCCTCTGCTTTGATAAAACCCCAACATAAAGCAACTTAGGAGAGAAAGGTTTTATTTGGCTTACAGTTCCAGGTTAAAGCCCAACATTATGACGAAGTCAAAGCAGAAACTGGAGGCAGGTAATCACATGACATCCAAATGTAGAGGAAAACACATGAATGCCTAGATAATCACTTGCTTGCCTGCTGTGCTCAGCACCAGGTCTCTATTATTATACTATTCGGGACCTACAGCATAGGGAATGATGCCACCATTGGTGGACTGGGCCTTCCCACATCAATCAGCTTAATTAAGACAGTCCTCCACAGATGTACCCACAGGTCAACCCAATACAAACAGTGCCTCAACTGGGAAGAAACTCTTCTTCCACTGGACCGCCCAATGGAAACTCTGGGTGATTATAACAGTGCACAGACTGAGGACTCTCAGTTCTTCCTCCAAATGAAGACTGGGTGTCAGGCAGTCTCACAACAGGGGACCCAGAAGCTCATATCTCTATGTTCTCATTGCCAGGAATTAACAGGCAAGATAGTAATTTTAGGCAAGTTTGATCATAAGTACAAACTACACATTCTAAACCCCAATGTTACCAGCAAGAACTGATATTTTTACCTGTACTTTATTCTTCAGTCTATTTCTCCATTGATTCCAAACTCAGTGGGAACTTAGGGAACGAGAGCAATCACAAATCCAAACCCCCAACAATTAAGGCATTGATTGAAGAGCCAGTCAAACTAATCAGAGCTGGGGAGTGAAAGCAGCACAGGGCACCTGATGCTCATGCCACAAGGACAGGGGCAGGCTCTGCACTCTCATAGCCATGTAGCCTTTGACCACTGAGAGACAGTTCAGCTTTTGTGGCTGTGGGTAAGTGGCTGCTGCTTTTTTTTTTTTTTTTTAACCTGGCTGTTCATGAAGTTCAGGCTTATGCTGGAAAAATAAAAAATAAAAAAACACACACCAGCTTTTACAGAAACAAACAAACACACTGCATGGGTCTAAGAAAGAGGCCTAAGTGACTGGTTTTACCAACATTTTATCACCAAGGAAAAGCTATACTTACAGAGAGGATAGTCATATTGCAGGGCTGAGAGGCTATGCTATGAGATAGGTGACATGTCCAATAACGTTTTACTTCCCTTTATGAGTAGAAATAAATATTGCAATTTCATTTCTTCACTTTTCATTTGTTGTTGCCATAACTTTTCAGTTTTGTCTGCTATTATTATATATTGATCAAATGAACCATTTAAGTCTATTGAAATGCAGCCAGGGGAGAAATAAACAGGTGCTACCTAGCTATTGTTAGTGAACACATGAAGTGGCCTTTTTTTCTTTTTTTTTAATCAACTCTGGATGCAATGGCAGGCCAGAGCATCACATTCTGGCCTTGGGAGGAGTCTGGGAAGATGTACATCTTTGTGTGATAATATGAATAGAGCGGCCTCCTTTCCCCATGTCCACCTTCTGATTCATTCTCAATGTTACATGGTGTTATGATATGCCTCCTTCATAGCTCTTTATTACCACCATGTCATGGATAAGACATTGAGAAATAGAATTGCGTAAGTAACTTCCATAAAAACAGAATGAAACCAGGATGTGGAAGCAAGATCCAGAACAATCCAGTCTGACTCTACATGTGTACACTTCTCTGTGAAGCTTTGGACATAGATGATTATTTTGTTAAGAGTCTTATGGAAGAATGTGGAGGTAGAAGGACCCAGAGGAGACAGAATCCCCACCAGGAGACCAACAAAGCAAAAAACCTGGCCCCTGGGGTCCTGCAGAGACTGTTGCATCAACCAAGGACCATGCATGGAGAGGACCTAGACCCCCTGCTCATATGTAGCCCATAGGCATCTCATTCTCCATGTGGGTTCCCTAGTAAGGGGAGCAGGAGATCTCTAACATGGTCTTTGTTGCCCAGACTTTTATCACTTTCCCTGGCAATGCAGCCTTGCCAGGACACAGCGGAAGAGGATCCAGGCAGTCCTGATAAGACTTGATAAGGTAGGGTCAGGTGGTAGGGGAGGAGGTATCCTCCTTCCAGTGGACTAGAGGAAGGGAATAAGGGGGAAAAAGGATGCAGGGGGGGACCAGGAGGAATGAGGAAGGGGCTACAACTGGGATATAAAGTGAAACAATTGTAAAAAATTAAAATTAAAATTTTTTTTAAAGATTAAGAAAAAGAAACTTTTATTTATTTATTTATTGCTCTACTTGTGGGGTTCCTGTCCTCTCTAGGTCTTACTATCTCCCACTTCTTTCATAAGATTCCCTGCACTCTGCCCAAAGTTTGGCTATGAATCTCAGCCTCTGCCTCAATACCCTGCAGGGTAGAGACTTTCAGAGGCCCTCTGTGGTGGGCCACAGAGGAAGACAATGCACCCACTCCTGATGATAACTGATAGGCTAGGGTCAGATGGAAGGGGAAGAGGACCTCCCTCATCTGTGGACTGGAGGAGGGGCATGGGTAGGAAAAAAGGAGGGAGGATAAGATGGGGAGGGGAGGAGAGAGGGAGCTACAGGGGTATACAAAGTGAATAAACTGTAATTAATAAAAATAATTTTAAAAAAAGAAACTTGAGTAACTGCACATGTGAGAAGTAAAAAATGCTAGTAGAATATATAAGACAACCTGGGGCCTTCTAGCTTGTTTCCTTGGATGTAGCCGGTTGAGTCATGGATGTATCATTGGCATAGAAGCCATGAATACAGATGATGGTGAGCACCTTTATTGATTATCTAAAAAACAAAAACAAAAAAACTCTCTAAAAGGATTTAAACTGAGAGGCACAGAGACCCTTGCCAATGCTGAGAGTGGGTGCTGGAGCCCTGGGTTTGTAGCCTTAAATGTATGGTGGACTTCTAAGACCATGTGGTAAATTCGTAGACAGACAAAGCTGGTTAGCAGAAAAGAGAACAAAGCAAATGTCCCAAGAAACTCTGAGGTAAGCACGCAATATCTAAAAGGCTCCTTTTTCTCAGGCTGTATTTTATATCTCTCTGTTTCTTTTTAATCCATGTACTCCAACTACCAGCATGACAACTGGCTTTTTTCCTTCGTTATCCAAGCACTACATACTTTTGGAACACAGTAAGCACTCAATAAACATTCTCACCACAAAGAAATGATAAATATTTGAGTCAAGGACTATGGAAGGCTGTATTGATAATACCACAATATACACAAGTATTGAAATATTACATCATGCTTTGTAAATATATACAATTTTTACTTATCAATAATAAAATAGGGCAATACTTGCTTTGATTTATTCCACTTCCAGAGTTGATTGATCATAGTATCATCAGCATAATTTCAATCTGTTTCCCATGAGCCCTGAATTGTTTCAAAAGTCTTCCCTACATTCTACTCAAACGTGTATTCTGTGTATTTAAGAGGAATGTTACTTACAGCCCACATAAACACATAAAAAGAATACATTAAATTGGCTTACACTATATGGTCGGAGCAGTCCAGCTATGGCTGTCTGATACTAGACAGGCTGAGAACCTGGTAGTTTCCAGTTCACAAGGATGGGTAATTCAGCAGATATGCTCTAGTACTGAAGACCGGAAACATTCACAGAGAGGTATTCTTCTTAAATTTACACAGAAATCCTGGCAAAGCCAGTTTTTATATCAGCAAAGGAATCAACAGTGGAAGCAGCAGATTAGATGAACTGGTAAATAAAAGTAAAAGCCAAACAGAAAAAAAAAAGGCAAAGTTTTTCTCCTTCCATATTTTTTTGTCTTGACTGCTACCAAAAAGTGCCACCTACATTTAAGGTTGGTCTGTCCACACCAGTAAAGGAAGTCAAGACAATCTCCCACAGACAAGCCCACAGGCTGCAAGCCAATCCAATATTGACAATCTTTTCCTACGACTCTTCTCAGTCAATTTTATGTTGTGTCAAGTTGACAGTTACAGCTAGACATCATATCTCTTGATCAAGACTTCAAGTTAAATTATGAAGAAGAGTGAATATCCCCTCCTCTACATAAGATGCTGAAGACATCTTTAAGTACTTTCACCATTAAGGTTTTCTTCTGGTATCCATATACTGTGTGCACAGACATACATGTACTCACACATATATGTCCCTGCACACACCTAAAAACACACATACACAAGGCTGGACCAAGTCAACATTAAGGTGTGTGGGTCTGTTCCCACTAGCGTTCCTCCTCATGCTCCCACACCTGGCTCAGAAAGTACTCACAGTCTATGTGAGGAAGAGGGCTGCAAGGTCCACTGTCTCTGTGAAAGAAAGAAAGGATTCGGTGCCCAGGAAAGCACAGAAAATTAAAATCTCATTCCCCAAGGAAGTGAGTAAAGCTTAGCGGGCAAAGGATGGCAAGAGTTTATAGTCACCCAGGCCCTAAACATGAATCTTCTGAGCAGTGAGCAGAAGGTGCCTCCTATCAGTCATATAGGGCTCCAGATCTGTGCAGAGGGCATCTTGCTTGCACCAAATGTTAAATGAAGCAATTAAAGATAAAGAGGACACTTTAATTGCCAGGCCTGGCCAGCTCCAAAGGGACTCAAGTTTCAAGTGAATGTGAATGCTTAATTATGCTTAAGGGGAGAGTCACCTGGCATCATAGGCTGATTATAGGGAAGCCCAGGGTGAAATAAAGGATGCCAAAATATAAATAAAAATAAATAAGACAAAGGAGGAGAGAGATGCCACATGCCAGATCTTATGACAGCAGCAACACTGAGCATAGACATGTCTGCCAGACAGAGGAGACTGGGCAAATTCGTCCATACATACCTTGAGATTTTTTTTTCTCTAATGCAGATATAATTTTTCCTGTTTAAAATTCGAAAGGCAGGTGACTTTTTTCCTTTATATCTCTGAAGGTAAGATTTCCACTTGTTTCCATTGTCCTTGCCCAAGGACAGACACCACATCAGTGCTGCAGCCAGCCTGGCCCTGTGGGAGCTTCCACATAGGACTTAACAGAGGTAATGCAGAAGGAACGCAGAGAAACAAGTGGTGTTGTGGGTGCCATGAATCATTTTTCTTTCTTTAGAAATTTTCCCTCATAATGATCACCAAAATCATAGTTTACACAGAATTAAAATGTTGTCTCTATGCTTTCTTCCTTTCTGATCTTATTATAATATAAATTGGAATCTCACACCTGTGAGATGTGTGTCTAGGGAACCTCACTGTCTCAGACTGCGGCTGTGTAAAATCTTCCACACCCACAAGGAGATCTGTTTCCAAACGCATACACTGAGTTGGCTGGGCTTTTCCCTGGCCAAAGTATTTGCTGGCATTCACTATTCTGAAACTTTGAATTCAGATAAGCTAATGGTTAGCTCCAAAACTGAAACCAGGACCTAAATATAGGGACTTCTATCCCCAGTGCTCAACCCTCCCACATCCCCAGCTCCCACCTCCACAAGTACCTTTACATAACAACATTGGGATTTTGCCTAATTTTAAAAAATCTGCGCATGGTCAAAGTAATACTAAATGGATTGTTTTATCATTATTATATTCCACTTTATCCACATTGAGATTGACATATATAGGCTACTATTAGCTCTACCCTAGAGGTGTTTAGAAATATGGAAAAATCTATCAAAGTACTAATCTTCCTATCTCTTAATTCCATGGGGCCAGCTAAAATCACTAGAGGCTACTGATCACTATTTGAGAAAATGCCTTACAGGTGGATCTCATGGAAGCATTTTCTGAACTGAGGCTCCTCCTCTCTGATGACTCTAACTCTTGTCACATTGACACAAAATCAGCCAGTATACCCCACCATAAAATTATTTTTGTTGCAACCTCATAACTGTAATTTTGCTACTGTTATGAATTAAAATATCTGTGTTTTCTGATAATCTTAGGTGACTCCTGTGAAAAAGTCATTGGACCCACAAAGGGATCACAACCCACAGGTTGAGAACCTCTGCTCTAAAGGCCTATGTCTATGCCTATGAATGGGCAGGTAGGGGTACAAGGCTCCAGATTCTTCATTTGCCCAATGCAACCCTAGCTCTCACAGTGATGGGGGCTAAGGGATAAAGCCACTCTCACATACAGCTCCCTTCTTTCCTTTCCACATACTTCTCATCAGCAGATTAATCTGTAAACACAGTCTAACCACAGGCCACAAGACATATGTAAGAGCTTTGCTTTGATCTTGACCTATGTAGAAACCAAAGCAAAAAGTGACTGGGCAAGGGGCTTTGAGGACCACTGCATTCTGGTGGGCAGTCTACTTGTACTTTCTGATCTCACTTCTACATGAGAAGAATAAATGTTCTCGTTCCTTTCTCTCTCCAATCAAACCTAACTGTGACCACATCAGTAAAATATCTGCTTAAGGAGAAAAGGAGAGATAGCTCCAATGTATGGTGTTGCCTTCCCTTCTAGTGGCCCTGACAATAAGCACCAGCCTATGTGTGCCTAGACTCCTCTTTGTAGAACATGCCATTTACCAACACCTGCCTTCAGGGGCAGCTGAGCGCAGGGCTGCAGAGAGGGAAAAATGCCACAAACTTCCAAACACACACAGTGGTTTTCCTCTTTTCTTTACCTTTTCAGTTAAAAGTCCAGAATGTAAAGTGCAAGCTTCATTTAATCAGAGGGTAATGCTTTCCATTTCAAAGCTCTTTTAATCTGAGGACACATTCCACAAGCATCTCTTCTCCAGGCATTCCCCTCTCCCATCCCATTAATAATACACTAATGCTGACTTAAACAGAATGAAGTGGAGGGAATTGGAGTGGCACTTGCAAATTCTCTCATTTGTCCTCACAGATCTGAATTCTGAGCCACCACTGCAGCTGCCGTGACCCACAAGTTCTCTTTTACAGATGCATCATACCACCGTCCTGCTCTTTTGATAAAGCATAATATGCTGTACAAAGCACTTAGCAACCAAGCCCCACCTCCTCATGCCCCCATTACAAAAGGGTTAGGAAAAGACACACAGCTAACAGATGTTTACGTTGGGAGCTGAGAAGCCTGGGTTCACCTCCACTCTTCCCTCGTTAGAACATCTGAATTCTACTCTTGAGGAACACATACTTTGTCCCAGACCCTTGGGGTTAAAAGGTGAGTGAAACACTCACCCTCATGCACTCCAGGCTCGAAGCAGCTACTTATCATCTATGTCCTTGAGTGAGGTTTTAGAGCAGTGTGGGTCTTGTATCTCTCTCTCTCTCTCTTTTTTTTTAAGAAGAGAAATAATAGCTAGCTTCTCACTCTCCCTTGCAGACTGAGAAGGTAGTAAACCTGAGCATTTAAGCGTTTCTTCACAGATCATTAACTATGATGGGGAATGGAGGGTCATACAAGAAATGGAATTTTTGAGCTAGAAGGAACTAAAGAAATCAAGCATTCTAACCTTTTTATATAAGAAGAGAGCCATAGAACAAAAATGTTAGGAGCTTCTGTCAAAAATACATCAGGACTGAAAACAAACATCTTTGAAAAACTGTAGTCAGTAGATTAGGCAGACCCATTTATGCCAGCGCTGGGGAGGCAATGCTCAGGGGCAGCAGCAAGGAAGCCTGGGTTCTCATCTGGTCCATCAGGGGATAGCTTCTCTTGCCCCCCACTTGTGTCGGTCACCTCTAAAATGAAAATTACAGATGGCAAAACAGCACAGCAGCAGGCACTGTGGTTTGGAGTTCTGCTAATATGGGTTTGAGTCTTCTGCCACAGTTTTACTGTGTGCCATGAAAGAGGTTGCCTGAGAATGACTCTGGGTCTCAGTTTACACTTCCGTGAATTGGGAAAAGTCTACCCTAACAAGGCCATTAGAATTAAATATAACAAAGTACAAGAAGAACTGTGAATACTCATACATTTAATAAATGTTAATGCCTCCCTTTCTGGATGGTCAGCATTAAAATTCTATGACTGTGAAATGTCTCCTTAAAATCGGGTCTTACTGAGTGGATTGACTTTACTGTCTTTATCCCCTACAGGAGAAACACTTCTAGTAGAAGATGGAAGGCAGATCTGGGAATGTGACAGCTCACTCAAGGTCACAGCAGGTTATCACATTAAACAAGTATCTGCTTCTGGCCTGGAGACAATGCTCAAAGTAGGCATCTGTGAGGCAGAGAGAGAAGGGCCCCTTGCTTCCCACCAGCCACTCAGCACTAACGCAAGTGGTTTAAAAGGAACAGTGGGATATCAGATCTCATCAGGAGTGGCTGCATTGTCCTCTTCTGTGGCCTGGTAAGGCTGCTCCCCCCTCAGGGGGAGGTGATCAAAGAGCAGGACCAATCAGTTCATGTCAGAGGCAGTCCCTCTTCCCATTACTATAGAACCCACTTGGACACTGAACTGCCATGGGCTACATCTGTGCAGGGGTTCTAGGTTATCTCCATGCATGATACTTGGTTGGAGTATGAATCTCTGGAAAGACCCCTGTGTTCAAATTTTCTGGTTCTGTTGCTCTTCTAGTAGAGTTCCTGTCCTCTCCAGATCTTACTATTTCCCACTTCTTTCATAAGATCAGAAAGGAGGGGAACCTCCCCTCTCAGTGGACTTGGGGAAGGGCATGGGTGAGAAGGGGGAGGGAAGGTGGGATTAGGAGAGTAGGAGGGAGGGGTTTATGGAGGGATACAAAATTAATAAAGTGTAACCAATAAAAGTTAAAAAATAAAAAAAGAACAGTAGAAAGGACAGGGAGAACTTGGATTTCAGAGTAATAACATTACCATAGGTACCTACCTTCATCTCAACAACACTAAAAGATTGTAAGACTCCTCATATTTTATATGATAAATGGAGGAACAGAAAATAGAGATCTGTTCACCAACAATTTCCCAGGGGGAAGGGCGACAGGGCCCGAGTCCATTACCTTGCATATTGCAACCCAGAGTCCTCACTTGGAGAATCCTGACCATCAGCAGAAATAGCTGCACCATCAAACAGGGCCCAAGGCCCATGCAAAGTACTCTCCTTTCTACTTTACAATCCTATTTATGATCTTTCGTGTAAAGGCCAAAACAGTATTTCCCAGCCTGAAGACTATTTATGTTTTCCTGTTATACAATTCCCCAAAGCCAAACAGGAAGGCCAGGAGCTTCTGAGGACAACAGTCCCCATCTCTGGCTGTCCCTCAGTAAACAGGCTTGAGATTTAACAGGTTTCAAAGAGTCCCAGGACTTGGGAACATGTGGCATGCTTTAAGGCGAAAGCCCGCAGCTGGTGATAAATGAAAAAAAGACTTTTCAAATGGAATGAATGTAAATGAGAAAAGAAGCCCCTGGTTAGGGAAGTTATTCTAGCAAGTGGCTATATAAATGTCTTTATATTGTTATTTCCAATATTAGTTTGTTGTTCCTCCATGAAAGCTGATTTATTTGAAATGTTATTACTAGAAACACCCTAATCTTTCGGTAATAATTCATATACTGGAAGATTACAGTTTTGGAAGGAAGCCCAGTGCTGTCTGGAATCCTATTTATGGATTAAAGGATTTGAAAAGCATTGCAAGCAAGATCTCTAAAGAGTAGGATAATGTAAACCTGGTTCCGTATAAAATGCTTTACCCTAGCTGTAGTAACCCCATTAGAATCAGATTGTTGGAGGACACTGGGTGTGAGAACTCTTGCTACACTAAACCAGGATATCACTGTCCCAGAAGAACATGGATTTTCCAGCCCAATTGTCCTTTGCTTTGGCAGGCTATGCTCAGCAATATGGTTTCCCTTTCTCCAGTATATGCCAACCTCACATGACAGGTGTCAGGTCTTTGTATCCAGGTGAGGAAACCATCACCTGTCACAGGGAGCCATTAACGAAGCCAGTGTGGTTCATCCACAGCACTCAAGGGATCAACATGTCCATGTGCTTTGTCCCTGGAAGCCTGCAGGTCAGTGTTGACCCATCCCCTACCAAAAGTGCCCTGGCATGTGTAGTTCAAGCTTTGAAACTATGAGGAGCAAATACTAAACAGACATGTCCAAGCAGGATGGTGTACTGTTGAGCACCATAAGGGCAAAGCACCAAAAAAGACCAAGAGCCCTGGCACACCTTCCCATCGTACTCCAGAGAACCTAGTGCTCTCATGTACAATGCAAAGGCCCCTCAAGCTACACTCAGGATCACATGACTCCACTTGCTATTGGCTGTGCTGTAGGTTAGTCATCTGACTTCCTCAAACCAAGATTTGCATCTATAAAGATGAGGTAGATTTTCCCAGGTCTGAAAGTCTGTTGTTAAGACAATGCAGCCAGTCCTGATGACACCTGATAGGCTAGGGTCAGATAATAGAGGAGGAGGACCTCCCTTTTCAGTGGACTGGGGGAGGGGAATAGGAGGAGAAGAGGGAGGGTTGGACTGGCAGGAGATGAGGGAGGGGGTTATAGCACGGATACAAAGTGAATAAATTGTAATAAATAATAATTTTTCTTAATTTTTAAAAAACATAAGGAAGGAAACAAGTAAATGAATATGAGGGAAGTACAAGAATGCATGTGTGTGAAAACATCAAGGTGAAACCCATTATTTTGCACACTAAACAAAATCTATGTAAAAATTAATAAAAAATAAAAATATTATTAATAAATTAAGAAATGTTTAGAAAAAAAAAAAGACCTGAGCTGAGGCCATTCACAGCACATTGGGACTGGTCCAGGGACCGCAGTGCCAGCAACTGTCATTACCATCGTGAAAAGGCTAGCACTCTCCAAACCAACTGCTGCACTTCACTTTTCTGCTCGGTCTTACTACGTTCCCAACCAAGAGTGTCAATAGCTGGAGCTCCACAGAACAAAGGTAGAATAAGGAAGCAAGGAGGGAAAGGAAAGAAATACTGGTCAATGTCATGCTTTCCTTCAGCACAACAACTAGCTATCAACAGAGTCTCAACTATGTCATGAACATCATCTGCTACATAAATAATGGATAATAATTCCAATTATACCACTGCATAAAACTTGACTCAGGAAATCTTTCTTCCCCTTCAACTTATTTTAGTCACCTCAACCACATCCTAATTTATTTTATGATTTCCAGCCTCTGTTCTTGGTTCTAACTTTAGACATAGTACAGTATAGGAAAAGAGAGTTCTTCTCATACTAAGTGTGAACAAAGGAACCACCCCAGGAAAGCTGAGCATACAGAAGGTTATATTTGTGCATGTATGTGTGTGTACGTGTGTGTCTGTATGCCTGTATGCACTTATGTTGAAATTACTAACCAAAAAAAGTACTTATTTTAAAATGCAGATTCTGGAGCCTCCTCAAAGGCTATCGAATTGAAATATACCCTGGAAATTTGCAGTTCTAATAGACTGCTTCAAGGAGGAGCCTTGTGTACACTATATTTTGAACAAATTTTCCAGGTGCCTTGGGAGGTAAGAATCTATGGCCATCAATGTCACCCAGCTTCCCACCCAAACATGATGAAAGCAAATGTTTGCATTGTGTTTCAGTGTTTACAAAATGCTTCACAAGTGTTATATCCTACTAAAGAGTGTACATACTTGTAAAATAAATAAGTCTTGCTGAAAATTATTTATACTTGTAACAATAGAGAATGCCTCATCCACCCAGCACTGTAGGAACATGTTCCATTTTGCTTCAATAAACTTCTACAAACTCTTGGACTTTATGCTTTGAGCATTGACAACAATTAATTTTATTTTCTATTTTTAAGTGACATATACATTATTGCTTTAAGAAACCAAAGATTGCAAAGGAACTTCAACCCTGAGTCAGTGGTAAGCTACTTGTGCCTCTGGGGTGCAATGGCGTTAACATTCTTCTGACATTTTATGACCCCAGCCATGAGGCAATTTTGCCTTCAGTTTATGTTTTTTTCTGATTCCTTTTAGAGTTAACTATCAAAGATGAAACTATCAAAAGAGACCTAAGTCACCTTCCTTAACACTTTCTAATTAACTTCTTCAAGACGGGGGAGGTTGGGAGAGCATTGTGATCGCAAACACATTGAGAGGAACTTAACTCTGAATAGAGGATCTTCAGGGAACATTTACGAAGTTAAGTGTGAGTTGTGTAGGCTGCTTGTTATTCTTTACTCTCTTCTCAGTGTAGCTGTCCTCAGGAAGCTGAGGTTAGTTTGTTTGAAAACTGGCCCAAGAAGACATATGTCTGCATCACTCTGAGCCTGGTTCACCAAGACAGCCATGACTCAAGATGGGGTCACTTATATATTTGGTACCAGACTGTGAAAGAAAAACCACAGGGAAACAGGGCCAATCTTTAAGGGAAGATCTGATATCATTGGGTGAATCTGCAAGAATTCTTCCTGTTACAACTTTCAGATAAACAGTACAGATTGCTTTAAGAGCCAAGGGAGATGTTTCAGGGATAGTATTCCAGGAAGAAGAAAATGAACTCATCGATCAGCTCACAAGACTGGCAGCACATTCCTCACTCCGTGACTCTCGCCCCAGTCGTGTGTACCAGAAATCTCCCATTTACCACAGATGCAGCAGGAAGCACACACACTGGAGTAGCCGTGGGCCAGATGCTGCTCCCCAAACAGAGAAGAGCAGGAGCTCAGAGACAGGAGAAAGTGCACTGTTTGATCTGCCTGGGGCATCTACTGTGCAGAACTGGTGTCTCAGCTCTTCCTGGTGGTGACACCACAGGAAAATCAGAAAAGACTGAGGGTGAGCCTCCCCTCTCATACAGTAAGGAAGCATGCCTTCACTCTGTAACCAAATTCACAGAGCTATTACCACTTGAGCTTGATGAGTCATGCCTTGTACTTTTCTAAAAACTGCCTTGCCCTTTGGCCAGGCAAGCTAGCCCAATCTCGACTATCTAGAGAGCTGAAAGCCCAAAGAATATAGCACTGACTGACCTGACTCTTAAGTGCAGTAAGCCCTAGCCTCGTGACCTTGTCTGTTCCTTAGGACCTGGGCAAAAAGACTTCATACATTTTACATATATATGCACATTTATGGTAATATTAAATATTATATATTTGAATAATAAATATATTTGTATATTAAATTTGTGAATAGATGATCAGTGTTAGTTAAGTCAGTGAGATAATGGCAATAACAGTTGCTACAAAAGGCATCTTGCTGAATACAGTGAAGTACTATACAGAACAGTAAGAAAAAAATTCTCTGAAATGGGAAGTGAGACAAAAAAAAATAGGAGGAAGAGAAGGGAAATAGGAGGAGAAGAGGAAGGAAAAGGAAAGAAGTAGAAGGAAGGTAATGGCGATAAGAATAGAAATAATGAAAGAAAAGAGAAGGGAAAATCCTTTCAGCATATTTATTTATCCAGTATTTGATAAGTTAAAAAGACCACTGTCATGGTCGCTGTCTTGCTTAAAGCCTATAGGCAAATAAGAAATCAAACAGAACTGTAAGCACATGGAAATTCTGCTACCCTGGAAGCTAACATTAGCTATAATGTGCTCCATGGAAGTTATCATATGTGTGTCAAGGTAAAGAAACTCTCCCAGATGAATCCCAAAAGATACACAGAAGCTAGCCAAGTAGGAAGAGTTTATTTAGATAGGATCCCAGGAAGAAGGAGATTATGTGAAAGCCTGGGGAGGGACTTGGGATTCTTCAGGGAGAGACAAATAACGCTGCCTGGGTAGGGACTTGTTGCCTGGTGAAGGATTCATGCTGCCTAGTTTGGGGTTGGGATGAGAGGATGAGAAATGGTATGAATTTCAACTAAGAAACTGAAAGGTCCGATTTTCACTTGAAAACACTGCTGTGCCTAAAGGATAGAGGTCAGTGTAAGCATGTAAGGCTGGAAGCTGTGGTGTGGGCAGAAATGCAGGAAAAAAAATGTATTGAAAGCATGCCCTGAGTATGGAAGATGAGAGACCGGTATCAATAATACTATCTCTAGTTTATTACTTCAGAGAATCAAGTAGTTGAAGAAAGAGAACATGGCCTGAGTTCCTTGGACCAGAATGAAGAGAAGCTATCACATTTACTTAAGCTCTTAAGCTTTTCTACTGAACCAGATTTTCTGAGACTCAGGGGTTTACACTGTTAGTTGATTGGTGATTATACCCTGTTAACATCATTTTCCAGAAGTCCAAGGGAATGGTTTAGGGGAGGTGAAGACAGCACTTCAAGTTCAACTTCAAGTTGGATCTCAAAGAAAGAATTGTGAATATTCTTTTAGGATAATTCAAACAGAATCTATTTGAATACAACCTTAAAGCTATAGCACACTTGGTGGTAAAACAAAAGGCACAGAGAGACTTTTTGCTCTATCTTGAAGAGCTCACTAACACTTCAGACTTAGGTTACGGGCCAATACAAAACAATGTGTAAAATTTCCCAAACCACAACCTATAAATAGTGATGTTTTTATTCTTTTCAACAGTAAAATAGAATGATGGGCAGTACTCAGTATGGCAGTCTTTCCAAGACATCTTGAAATCATCTCACTGGCAAGAAAATAGCACCATCAAACAGCAGGCTGGGGACTACTGTCCCTGCAGGAGATGACTGGGAGCAGCCAAGAAGAAGATGATCTGGACTTTTCTCTCTCCAAAATCACTATAAGGGGCAGAAAAAGAAGGACAGAAGTTGGATTGTTAGAAAATGGGGAGAAAATTCAATGACACCTGGTCATGGCACCCCTGTGCTCAGTTTATAAGCCCTATTTTATTAATCTGGAGAAAAAAAGACATTAATGAATAAGATATAAGATAGCCAGTTGGGTCTAACAAAATGTATAGTTTCAACATTCTTTTTTCCAACTTTCCCAGTCTTAAACTTTGTATTTCAGAAGCAGGTCTACCCTGATTTGGATAAGGCCCTGTGCCTTGTGAATAATTCACTGAGCCAGCTAACATCCCTTCACCAGGCTGCTAGCGAAAGGGCTCAGTGGACAGTATGTACTCAGGCACAAACTTCTGACAATACCTGAGTAGTTGCGACCAACCAGCCTTCCCATGACCTCTCTGCTTTAACCCAGCCTGTGGGTTATTACTTTGAAATCTAGGTCAGTAGACATGTAGGTAAGAACAGCAGCTGTAAGACTTCCAGGTCCATCTCCCACTCAGAGGGAAGCCTTTCATCCCAGGGTCACACATCCTGCTAAAAGCACACATAGTCATTTTGTGTAGGCATCACACATCCAACCCTGCATGACCAAGTTTTGGTATATTGCCTTTGTCTTGTGCTTAACATGTTGCCAAAGCATAAACGCCATTGGGATGCAGAGCAGAAGAAGGGATAGCTCAGCTGGACATGCTATGCTGCTTTAGGCTCGTGGCATGAGGATCCAAGCCCCTTTGTTTCCCATCAGGCTCTCTAACATGACTTCTACGTTCCCACCTGAAGTTGTAACCACTGTAAACGACAAGGCTGCATTTCAACATGTTGCAATGAAAGCACAAACCAGCCTCACTTTTCATCACCATTAGCCTCTCGGAAGAATGAAGAACAAGACAGAAAAAGATGTCATTCTTGGTGTCCAGGGGATAACTGATGGAGTGAGATGGAGCATTGTACAATGCAAAATGATGATGATGATGATGATGATGATGATGATGATGATGATGATGATGATGATGATGATGAT